>NW_022436961.1:16874234-16883641 GCF_009761245.1 Sapajus apella | reverse complement strand
ACACACACACACACACACACACATATATACGTGCACACACATGCACACATATGCACATAAAAGAATCGGCATCATTTTTACTGATTCCAAAATCCTAGAAACAAGGTAATTGATGATCAGTAGAAAAGGATCACTGTCATATATTTATGTAATAGAACATAGTGGTGAAGAGGAATAGATCAGAGCTGCATGTACTGAAATATGTGAACTTCAGAAATGTAATATTCTGTGGGGGAAAAAAAAAACTTTGTCACTGGAAAATACAAGTAATATATAGATGTGTGTGTATGCGTAATGCAATGAAGAAAATATTTCAAGAATGCATACATAAGTGGTAGAGTTATAAAATGGAAGTCATGTAAATTTATTTGATGGTAATATTTACCCTTCCGGAGCTCTCCCTAAGGATAAGGGACATATGATTCAGAAAAACTAAACAGCAAGGATTTCACTTATGTTGGTAATAATAGCTGTTTCTTTGGTTGGATTTTGGATAAAATTCCTTAAACAATTTTTATATGTATATGTTTTTAATATTTTTTGAAAAAACAAGAATAAGTGATAGGAATTATGGGTAAGGGAAGGATAAATGAGGCAAAAACATATACAGGATGAAGAGTAGTGGAATTCATCTCTTTTAATGTGGAGTTACTGGGTACAAGATGCTGGACTAGGTCCTGGAGTTGGCAGAGAGCCACAGGTCTGCAGATACAGGGATGAATGTAACATTTCCAGAACTTTAGATTTTATATAGCTGCTTTATTTAATGGAGGAAGAATGGCTACTCCTCCAATTACAAATAGGGTATAGGTCCTAGGGGGCTAGTGGGGAGACTTACTTCTGGAAGGATCCTATGAGGACTGGAAATGCCAGAGTCTCCACAGGCCTTGCTTCAAGAAAAGCTTCCCAGCCTGGCTTGGTCTTTTCCCTCTGCTTCTGCTTCTGTTCCTCCTCTCCTCCAGGACACTCACAGGATACTTTCCACAGTGAGTTATTAATGACCAGAATAGGGTAAAATAAAAGAAGTCACAATGTGTATTAGTCCTTTTTCCCACTGCTAATAAAGACATACCTGAGACTGCATAATTTGTAAAGAAAAAGTGGTTTAATGGATTCACAGTTCCACATGTCTGGGGAGGCCTCACAATCATGGCATAAGGCAAGGAGGAGCGAGTCATATCTTACATGGCAGCAGAGAAAAGAGAGAGAGCTTGTTCATGGAAAGTTCCCTTTATGAAACTACCAGATCTCGTGAGAATTCTTCACTATCATGAGAACAGCACAGGAAAGACCTGCCCCTATGATCTAATTACCTCCCACTAGGTTCACCCCATGACATGTGGGAATTGGGAGTTACAATTCAATATGAGGTTTAGGTGGGGACACAGCCAAACCATATCACAGTGTATATTTATATTTCATGAAAGCAACTTGTTTTGTTTTATTTTAAACTTGTTTTTTTGTTGGTTGATTGGTTGATTGATTGGGCCCATGGCAATTCTAAATCAGGAATTTCTGAATATAGAATTTAGTTGACAATTTTAAAGCTTTTGTTTTCCTTGTGGAAATTTTGAATCTTTTAGTAATACTATTCTTCAAGGCCTTGAAAATATTGAAAGACATCCAAGATTAGAGTTATATAGAAAGAAAGAATGATCGTGTCACATTTGAGGAAGACACACTAGAGAGAAGCAGCTGTATGCATTTTTATCTTTGTTTGATTTTCTTTGAATTACTGCTAAATAGTACCAACAGAAATCTTTAAAATATATTTTTGAGCCTCTTTGAAGATTTTTATGTAATAGAATAAACTTTTTCAGTTCATGTATTTGACCAATGTAATGTAGAAAATACAAAGACCAGTAGTTAAATTACTGAGTTTTCTCTCCTTGTCTGCCAAAGATGACTTTGGCTGTTGATTAAGACTGCAACAAACGTGAATGTTAAAAAAAAAAAAAAAAAAAAAAAAAAAAAAAAAAAGTGATAGAGCCGTTTCCAAGAGAAACAAGAAATTGGCTTCATGGTTGTCCTTGATGGTGATGGAGTTTTTGTTTGTTTGTTTGTGTGTTTGTTTTTGGAATGCATATAGAACATTAAAAAATAGAGAAAATATTTGCACATATATCTAATACTTCATTCTTTTAATGGAACCTGTTTTTTTGCTTACATCTTTTTTTTTGTTATTATCTTTCTTCTATCCTTGACTTCTCTTTATTGATAGTGAATTTGTTGGCATAAACTTTCTCAGGGATTTTCCTGAGGAAGTGTTTGGCCTTGGTACTTCAGCTAGCAAGTTAGTGTTTAAGATGACTAAGAAAATATAGCACCCCCTGTAAAATCCCATCTCCCATGATCTACTTGCTAAGGAATCAGAGCTCCTTACCCAGAATCAACTAGACACATTGCTTTCCTGCAACACTGGCAGCGTCATTGGTGGAGATAAGACTGAAGGGGGCATTGGTTGCCCCTCTGAGCAACTGAATCCTGCTATGACCTAGCTTAGAGAACATGTGATGTTACATGAAAACCAATAAGTAACACAATGCATATTGGGATGTAATAAAATCAGTTTCATAAAGCCTTATATATTAACTTTAAATGTAAATATCCCTAATAATTGACTATATCCCCAAGAACATATCTTGTGTCATTTTCTATTTGCAGAAAAAAGCAATGTATGTAAATGAAATATATTCAAAATTATTTTCTGATTTGAATATTTACTATCAATGCATCGCTAATTGCTTGTAATTTTGCCTTCTGTCATTATGCTAATAAGTTGAATGAAGTGTAGTCTGCAGTATTAATTTTTATATCTATTTTTCAATTGGATGACTATGCATTTATTTATGGCTTAGATGCATCGCATCTATTCTAGGTGCATAAATATTTTCTTGTTTGCTTATTTGCATTTGTTTATTTACATTTAATGAATTAAGATTTCGCCTCACTTTACCATATCCAGACATCACTTCATTTATTTTTCTAATAGTATATGTCACACAATATAGCATTTTTATGTTAATAAAGTATCTTTCGTGTGATGACATTAATTATTATGCCAAGAAAAGTATTGCTATTATGTGTTTGTGGGTGTGTGTATTTAATGTGATCTAATATACTTCTATGCCATTAAAGTCAGTGATAAATTTTGAGAGTCAATTATTCTCAGCAACCGAGTATATTTGAAGGAAGCAATGTAGTGTAAATATTGAGGGTTTATGTGTAAAACATCTATAATATCTTTCAGGCAGTTCAAGATGACTGTATACCTGGGTCCCTCAGAAGAAGTCACATGTATTATTAACACATTGGCTTCTGACACAGTTTTTTGAATGTCACCAAATAGTTGGATTACTGTGGCTCATTGTCTTTTATGGCACAAAATAGGAAGATTAGGCCATGAATAGAAGAAATCACACTCAAGTGAATACAAGCTGTTGAAATAATGTTTTCAAGATCAAACGCAACAACTAAGACCAAGAACAATAGGTGTTTGGTGGTTTCCATATTTTCATTAAATTCTTTAAGGAAAGTCTTTCTTATAATAATCTTAAAAAGCATGAATTATGTTTTAAAAATCTGTTATTTTGAACTTGACAGCCTATAAATTTAACATTAGTTTTACTCTTACTTAGCATAGCCCTAATTGGAGCTTTTCAGATTTTTGGTGTGATCTTGGAAGCATGTAATTTCAGAATACAAAAAAAAAAAAAAAAAAAAAAAAAAAAACTTTGTATTTTATATTATCTTAGGTATTATCGTACATATCCTTATATGTTATATATTATATATATATATCTTCTATATTATGTATTTTCTTACTATGGTTTTAAATTATTTTTTTTTCTTGTTTAATGCTCCTTAGAAGCTATGATGTGAGGGAGGAGTGATTTTTTTGCAGCCTGTTGGCTAGCACTGAAAGCAGTGCTGCGATGGGGTTAGGGACCAAAGAAAGGACAAAAGCTTAAGTGAAGAATTCATTCACCTATTTAATGTTCATCTACTAGTGCTACTAGAAAGCAGATACAGCTCTAAATTTGAGGATATTTTGGAATACAAAGATGATCTCCTGCTTTGAGTTCCTGGGCGTCATATACCTAATAAATAATGTGAATATATAAAGATAAATGAAAAGAACTCTGCACAACATGTGTGATTCCTACTTCCCTGACTCAGCTGGGTTCTATCTGATAAAGGCTTTTGATATAAATAGAAGAGGAGGGTGTTTCATAAATTAATAGGATGGGGAACTATGGATCCATATGCCAAATGTGTTATGCCAAAAGAAAAAAAATTGATATTATGGGAAGATCAATTACCCCTGTGCATTGCCTCAAATTTCTTCTTCCTCAGTTAATATTCATCTTCAAGTCCCAGTTAGGTTTTCTTCCAAAGCCTGATACTCAAACTAACTGTGTTTTCCAAATATGGAAGCTGGATTTGAGTTTTGCATACAGATTAGTTTGTAGAGTTGGCTGATAAGTTGATTTTGTAATTACTTTTATTTAATACAATTTTTCACTAAATCAGGAAAATTATTGATTGGGAGATACATTAGGGAGCACTAAGAACTATATATATATAATTTCAAGATGTACTATAAATGGATTCAAACTCAGTTATATTAAAGGGTAGAAAACATCAATATTAGAATCTATGAAATGTAGAGTAACTAAAGGTTCATAATTGAATAATGCTTAACAAGTCCCCTGTGATGTAGCAAGCATGGGTACTATTGTCCGCACTGCAAAGGGGAAGCATGAGACTCACTGAGTCCACAAGTACCTGTTAAATATCCAGTAGGTGCCAGATATGATGCCAAGTTTTCAGCCTGCAAAGAGAACAAAGCAAACATTGTCTCTTTTTGTGGGATAAGTGGAGTTCTCCTAGCTGGCCAAACTCACACACTGTGTCAGACATCTAGAGCTCACATATATGCCTAGCCAGTCTAGCACAGAAATATGTTACCAAATTAGCCTCCTGAAAATGGTAACAATTTAGAAATACTAACTCTGATGCAAAACATACAGCATAGATAAATTAAATAATATATGCATTTCTATTCTTTTTCCAAATATAATACATGTTAATGGTTTCCTGCACACCAGTTTCATTTTTAAACCTTTCTTCTGACCATAGGAGCTGATGCTGTGGAAGCTCAGTGTAAAAGATTTGAAGTGAGAGCCAGTGAAGATGGCAGGGTGCTGTTTTCTGCAGATGAAGATGAGATTACCATTGGGGCTGAAAAGCTGAAGGTTACAGGTATGGTAGATGGAGGTCTCGGAAAATTGTTTACTTTTTGAAAGAGTATACAACTGCACAAGAAGCTACTTAATAAGGTGGAAGATCCCTATGTCTAAAATAGAGTCTGACATAATTACAATGTTTATTTTTAAATAGTCTTCAATGGAAGGCACCAGTTGTGGTTGTAAAAGATAATGTAAATACTAACAGCCTTAATGGCTAAAGATAAAACTCTCAGGTGGAGGTAGGTGAAAGAAAGTGATGTGGGTGGGAGTGGTAGAAATGAAGTGCAAATTCTGCATAAAAAGGGCTAACAAATACTAATTTGGGAGTATTATTTTAAAATAGAAGACTTATGAACTAAAAAGGAGGAGTGAGTCACATCTTGCATGGCAGCAGGGAAGAGAGAGAGCTTGTGCAGGGAAAGTCCCCTTTATAAAACCATCAGATCTTGTGAGACTTATTCACTATCATGGGAACAGCACAGCAAACACCTTCCCCCCACAATCCAATTACCTCCTACCGGGTCCCTCCCATGATATGTGAGAATCGTGAGAGCTACAATTCAATATGAGATTTGGGTGGGGACACAACCAAACCCTATCACAAAAACAATGGATATTTTTTTTCTTTTTTTTGAGAAGGAGTTTCACTCTTGTTGCCCAGGCTGGAGTGCAGTGGGGTAATGTCGGCTCACTGCAACAGGTGTGTATGTGAAGTTTATTCTAGAATTTCAAATTTGTGACACAAACATTTTCTATTAAAGCAACATTTATTGGAATTAAAATGGATCCCTTTCAGCTTTATATTTTTTGAGCAAGGCCATTTTATAAAGGAACCTGACTTTCAGGATGGTGAGAGTGGATGGATTCATTTACACAATGGGTGTGTCTGTACATCTGAGGCAAAATCAGTTATGACCATAATCATTCACAGATCTAGGGTAGCTCATGATATTTAAATTCACTCTACCTACAAAGCTGCAGGAATTTACCTGATACATTCCAGTACTCATGGGTGCAAGGGGACTAAATTAAAATGGTGAACACATACCTGAACATGACCACCTATCAATACTGCATCACCATAAAGAGCAGTCACATGCTTAAGATTTGTAATTGTTTACTCTTGACATTACTTGCCTTGTGCAGTAGAAGTTTGCTTAAATCGTAGTATAATTATCCTTATTTGACCTTAAGATGCTCTCCCTGTATCACTGAATATATAGGAGGTTTATACTTTAGCTGACCTACGCACAATTGAAAACTTTATTTTTATTTTGTATTTCCTGCTATTGGCCAAAAGTATGATTTAATTCAATTATCTTTTGAGACATAGTCAACAACAACAACAAAAAAGGAATAAACCTTTACACACAGAAGTCTCTTAAATTTAGTGCTTTCAGGCAGAATCAATCAACTGCAATCTGTGGTTTCATTCGTATTCCACGTAGTATATTAACTTTAGAAAACAAATTTCACGAATAAGCCACTCTGCTGTAAAAAGTGAAAGACTTTAGCCCTGTAAAATACTTTCATGATAAATTAAAAGCTATTAGTTAGACTTAGAGCTAGACCTATTTTTTTTTTCTATGATGTAAAAGAGTACAATAGCTAAATGTACCAAGAGAAAGCATATCTATTTTTTGGACGATGGCAAATAAAACTGACAACCTGAAAGAATAGTGAAATCCAACCTTGCATCCAGCCAGTGCTCTAGTGTTTGTTTGAAAGCCAAGAGTATCAGTCCATTGTCTCTGTTCTAACTGAATGATTCGAAGTCTAGACAAGTTCCAATGCTTGTCTGACAACAGAAGAAAGGATTTTCTGAAGAGCTGTCTTTTAAATTAAACACCACGATTCTGGCTTACAATCAATATCTCCTGGTTTGTTTTTATTAGTTCATCTTCTACATCCTTGTTCTTCTCTATTAAATTGGCACATTGCAATGGGGCCAGCTTTGGACTCAACCTTTTTATTAGATAGGCCATTGTTCCTCTTCGCTGTCCAAATGCCAAGAATGGGGTAACACTCAAGCAACAGGATGGAGCTGCTTTCTCCCAATAACCCATGAAGAAATGTGATTAGATTAGGTGCTTAGAAAAGTAACGTGCAATAATTTCTTTTTATCTGAGGAAGCATTAAAGTTTGTAGACCTGGATCAGTCACTCAACTCAGATTTCTAATTGCTTTTTAATTTACTGAGAATAATAATTTCTAACACACTAAATATTAGTACCACCTCAACTTCCCCTCAAGTCTCCAAATGAATCATGATTTCAGGTTTTGAAGTGTGTAAATAATAAAGAATGCCATCTTCACAAATAAGCTGTTTCCTCTAAGCACCTTGCCAACAGTCCTCTTCATGAGTTATTTTTTTAAGCTTTATTTAAATGTTTCATATAATTTTGTGAAAGCAAAACTTCTTGAAAATATAATTAAATAACAGGTGAAATGGGAGAAAGGTCATATAAGAGGACAGTTAATTCCCCCATCTCCACCCACAGCCACCAAAAAAGTCGCCATATCAACTCATTTCTTCTGTGTGTAGTGGCTTTAAAATTGTCCATTTGAGGTTGAGTTTCTCTTGTAGCTTTAGTTCTTAGACCCACAAAATCTCTTGGAGATATAATTTATCCTGATATTGTATCAATGAACAGTATGATTTCCTGTATATCATGTTAAAAACATACATTACTGGCCAGGAATGGTGGCTCATGTCTGTAATCCCACCACTTTTGGAGGCTAAGGAGGGCAGATTACTTGAAATCAGGAGTTCAAGACCAGCCTGGCCAGCATGGTGAAATGACGTCTATACTAAAAATAGAAAAATTAGCTAGGTGTGGTAGCAGGCACCTGTAGTCCCAGCTACTGAGAAGGCTAAGGCAGCAGGATCACTTGAATCCAGGAGGCAGAGGTTGCAGTGATCCAAGATCCTGCCACTCACTGCAGTCCAACCTGGGAAACAGAATGAGACTTTGTCTCAAAATGAACAAACAAACAAAAACTATACATATAGAATATGGCATACAAGCTTGCTTGCAGTTACTTTGCCTATTTGCTGGTCATCATTCAGGGCCTGGTATTTGCACCTGATAGCTGCCCATGCAGATTTCTTATGGTTTCCAAATATCCAGCCTCTAGTAACAGTGAGTCAAATTTATCTCATGACTTGAATCTCTCCACTGTGATGGTTAATACTGAGTGTCAACTTGATTGGATTGAAAGATACAAGGTTTTGTTCCTGGGTGTGTCTGTGAAGGTGGTTGTTAAAGGAGATTAACATTTGAGTTGGTGGAGTGGTCAATCTAGTCAGCTTTTATAGCTATTATGAATACATTGCCAGATTACATTGTTGAGACTGCATTACCCAGATACCTAGCTAATCTAGGATAAACTTCCTATTTTAAGTTCAATTTGTTAGTAGCCTAAATTACATCTGCAAAATCTCTTTTGCTATGTAGCATAATATATTCACAGCCTCCAGGATCTAAGGTATGAACATCTTTGACAGGGACAAAGAGGTTATTCTGCCTACCATATTGTACAAAGTATAGAATTGTTCTAGACTTGTCTTCTATTAAAGGAGCATAATAAGAGGCACTTACCACATACAGTTTTGATGAAGAAAAAAAGGCATGTGAAAATAACTTAGGACCAAACCTGGCACAGTTTTGGTATTTCATACTATTTTTACCAAGTGGTACTTTAAAATGACATTACGTTCTTATTTGTTAGTTGTAAAAGAAATACTTGTGCAGAAAAATTAAAAAACATTGGACTACAGATGAAAAAAGAAGGAATTTGAAAGTACAGGAAGTGGGAATTGTATATTCAATATCAGAATATAAAATGGGACTCCTTACTGGGTATTTAGAAATATTTAAGGCTTCTAGAGAAAATCTAAAAAAAGGAATACAAGATGATGGGTACGTAATACTAGTAATATCCCCTTAATACAGTAGCTCAAATTATATAAATTTTATTTTCTCTCACATAACACAGAAGACATAGTGTCCTGTACCAGAGAGCAAGAAAAATGCTCAGTCGATGATAGGGACATATCAAAAAAGACATACAAGCCAGTTTAGAGATGTTCCCTTGGGCTCAGCATACACACACACACACACACACACACACACACACACACACACACACACA
>NW_022436961.1:16715494-16874224 GCF_009761245.1 Sapajus apella | reverse complement strand
ACACACACACACACACACACACACACACACACACACACACACACACAAATGGATATAACATAGAATAGAATATATTAAATATGTCTATATATTACATATAGACAGATAGATAGAAAACTTTAAATACCATGTCCTATATAATGTTCAGTCAACAGAGGATAACATATATGATGATAATCCCTGAGGTTATGAAGGAGCTAAAATCTCTTACCACCTAGTGATGTCATAAGCATCATAAGGTCAGAGCACAACATATTACTTCTTTGTCATGATGCCACTATAAACAAACCTCCTTTGCAGCCAGTCCTATAAAATTATAGCACATACAATTATGCACACTACATGATCCTTGATCATGATAGTAAATATTATGTTACTGGTTTATATATTTACTATAGCATGCTATAGTTTTTATCATTATTTTAGATTATACTCTTTGTATTTATAAAAATAAAAGTTAACTGGGAAACATCCTCAGGCAGGTCCTTCAGGAGGTATTTCAGAAGAAGGCATTTTTATCATAGGAGATGTCAGCTTCATCTGTGTTATTCTCTCTGTAGACCTTTGAGTGGGACAAGATCTGTAGAGGTGGAAGACAGTGTTATTGATGAACCTGATTCTTTGTAGACCTGGGATACAGGGTATTTTCTTAAAAAGAAAAATGTATTTTTTAAAAAACTTTAAACAGAGAAAAGCTTATATAATAAGATCATAAAGAAAAAATAGTTCTGAATAGCTATACATGTTTGTGTTTTAAGCTAAGTGTTTGGAAAAGAGTCAAAAAGTTTTTTAAAAATATATAATGTAAAAAAGTTACAGTAAGTTAAGGTATGGTTGAAGAAAGAAACAAAAATATTTTTTAAAAAATTAAGTGCGGCCTATGTGCACAGTGTTTATAAAGTGTACAGTTGTGTATAGTAAAGTTCCAGGCCTTCACAATCACTCACCGCTCACCCACTGACTCATCCGGAGCAACTTCTAGTCCTATAAGCTTCAGGACTAGAAGTGCTCTATACAGGTATACTTTTTTTTTTTTTTTTTTTTTTGTGCTTTAAGTTCTGGGGTGTGTGTACACAACATACAGGTTTGTTACATAGGTATACACCTACCATAGTGGTTGGCTGCATCTGTCACCCCATCATCTATATTAGGTGTTTCTCCTAATGCTATCCCTCCTCTAAATCCCAACCTCTGACAGGCCCCAATGTGTGATGTTCCCCTCCCTGTGCCCATCACGTGTTCTCATCATTCAACTTCCACTTATGAGTGAGAACATATGGCATTTGGTTTTCTGTTCTTCTGTTAGATTGCTGAGAATGACGACTTCCAGCTTCATCCATATTCCTGGAAAGAACACAAATGCATCCTTTTTAAGGCTGTATAGTATTGCAGGGTGTATATTTGCCACAATTTCTTTATTCATTCTATCATTGATGAGCATTTGGGTTGCTTCCAAATCTACTATTGTGAACAGTGCTACAAACATACATGTGCATGTGTATGTTTTATAGAACATTCTATAAATGGAATGATTTATACTCCTTTGGGTATACACCCAGTAATGGAATTGCTGGGTCAAATGGTATTTCTTGTCCTAGATCCTTGAGGAATCACCACACTGTCTTCCACAATGGTTGAACTAATTTACACTCCCACCGATAGTGTAAAAGCATTTCCATTTCTCCACATCCTCTCCAGCATCCATTGTCTCCTGACTTTTTAATGATTGCCATTCTAACCAGAGTGAGATGGTATCTCATTGTGGTTTTGATTTGCATTTCTCCAATTACCAGTGATGATGAGCTGTTTATTATATGTCTGTTGGCTGCATAAATGACTCCTTTTGAAAAGTGTCTATTTATATTCTTTGCCCACTTTTTGATGGGTTTTTGTATTTTTTCCTATAATTTTTTTATAAGTCCTTTGTAGTTTCTGGATATTAGCCCTTTGTCAGTTGTGTAGACTAAAAAATTTTCTCCCATTCTGTAGGTTGCCTGTTCACTCTAATGATAGTTTCTTTTGCTGTGCAAAAAGCTCTTTAGTTTAATTAGATCCCATTTGTCTATTTTGGCTTTTGTTGCCATTGCTTTTGGTGTTTTAGTCATGAAGTCTTTGCCCATGCCTATGTCCTGAATGGTAATGCCTAGGTTTTCCTCTAGGGTGTTTATGGTTTTAGGTCTTATGTTTAAACCTTTAATCCACTTTGAGTTAACTTTTGTATATGGCGTAAGGAAGGGATCCAGTTTCAGCTTTCTGTTTATGGCTAGCCAGTTTTCCTAACACCATTTATTAAATAGGGAATCCTTTCCCCACTGCTTGTTTTTGTGATGTTTGTCAAATATCAGATTGTTTTAGGTGTGTGACATTATTTTGGAGGCCTCTGTTCTGTTGTTCTATTGGACTATATCTCGGTTTTGTTACCAGTACCATGCTGTTTTGATTCCTGTAGCCTTGTAGTATAGTTTGAAGCCAGGTAGCGTGATGCCTCCAGTTTTGTGTTTGTTTGTTTGTTTGTTTATTTTGCTTAGTATTGTCTTGGCTTTGTGGGCTTTTTCTTGGTTCCATATGAAATTTAAGGTGCTTTTTTTCCACTTCTTTGAAGAAAGTCAGTGGTAGCTTAATGGGGATAGCATTGAATATATAGATTACTTTGGGTAGTATGGTCATTTTCACAATAAAGGTTTTTCCTAACCATGAGTATGGACTTTTTTTTGTTTTTTTCCTAACCACGAGTATGGACTTTTTTTTTCCTAACCATGAGTATGAACTTTTTTTGGTAGGCTATTAATTGCTGCCTCAATTTCAGACCTTGTTATTGGTCTATTCAGGGATTTGTCTTCTTCCTGGTTTAGTCTTGGAATAGTGTAAGTGTCTAATAATTTATCCATTTCCTCTAGGTTTTCTGGTTTATTTGCACAGAGGTGTTTATAGTATTCTCTGATGGTAGTTTGTATTTCTGTGGCATCAGTGGTGATACCGCCTTTATCATTTTTAATTGCATCTATTCAATTCTTCTCTTTTGTTCTTTGTTAGTCTGGCTAGCGTGTATTTGTTGATCTTTAAAAAAAAAAAAAAGCTCCTGGATCCATTTGTTTTTTGAAGGGTTTTTCTGTGTCTCTACCTCCTTGAGTTCTGCTTGATCATAGTTATTTCTTGTCTTCTGCTGGCTTTTGAATTTTTTGTACTTACTTCTCTGGTTCTTTTAATTGTAACATTTGGTTGTCGATTTTATATCTTTCCTGCTTTCTCTTTTGGGCATTTAGTACAATAAATTTCCCTGTAGACACTGCTTTAAATGTATCCAGAGTTTCTGGTATGTTATGTCCTTATTCTTATTGATTTCAAAGAACATCTTTATTTCTGCTTTCATTTTGTTATTAAGCTGGTAGTCATTCAGGAGCAGGTTGTTCAGTTTTCATGTAGTTGCATGGTTTTGAGTGGGTTTCATATTCCTGATTTCTAACTTGGTTGCCCTGTGGTATGAGAGACTGTTATGATTTCTGTTCTTTTACATTTGCTGAGGAGTGTTTTACTTCTAATTATGTTGTCAGTTTTAGAATAGGTATGGTGTGGTGCTGAGAAGAATGTATATTCTGTTGATTTGGGGTGGAGAGTTCTGTAGATGTCTACTTGGTCCAGATCTGTGTTCAAGTCCTGGATATCCTTGTTAATTTTCTGTCTCATTGATCTGTCTAATATTGACATTGGGGTGTTAAAGTCTCCCACTGTTATTGTGTGGGAGTCTAAGTCTCTTGTAAGTCTCTAAGAACTTGCTTTATGAATCTTGGTGCTCCTGAATTGGGTGCATATAAATTTAGGATAGTTAGCTCCTCTTGTTGCATTTCTCCCTTTACCATTATGTAACACCCTTCTTTGTCTCTTTTGATCTTTGCTGGTTTAAAGTCTGTTTCATCAGAGACTAGGATTGCAATCCCTGCTTTATTTTGCTTTCTATTTACTTGGTAAATATTCTTCCATCCATTTATGTTGAGTCTATGTTTGTCTTTACATGTGAGATGTGTCTCCTGAATACAGCACACTGACTGATCTTTACTCTTCATCCAATTTGCCAGTCTGTGTCTCTTAATTGGGGCATTTAGTCCCTTTACATTTGAGGTTAATATTGTTATGTGTAAATTTGATCCTGCCATTTTGATGCTAGCTGGTTATTTTGCACATCAGTTGATACAGTTTTTCTCTAGTGTCAATAGTCTTTATCATTAGGTGTGTTTTTGCAGTGGCTAGTACCAGTTGTTCCTTTCCATGTTTACTGCCTCCTTCAGGAGCTCTTGTAAGGAAGGCCTGGTGGTGACAAAATCTCTCAGTGTGTATTTGTCCATAAAGGATTTTATTTCTCCTTTGCTTATGAAGCTTAGTTTGGCTGGATATGAAACTCTGGGTTGAAAATTATTTTCTTTAAGAATGTTGAATATTGGTCCCCACTCTCTTCTGGCTTATAGGGTTTCTGCCGAGAGATCTTCTGTGAGTCTGATGGGCTTTCCTTTGTGGGTAACCTGACATTTCTCTGTGGCTGCCTTTAGCAATTTTCCCTTCATTTCAACCTTGGTGAATCTGACAATTATGTGTCTTGAGGTTGCTCTTCTTGAGGAGTATCTTTGTGGTGTTCTCTGTATTTCCTGTATTTGAATGTTGGCCTGCCTTGCAAGATTGTGGAAGTTCTCTTGGATAATATCCTGAAGAGTGTTTTCCAACTTGGTTTCATTCTCTCCTTCACTTTCAGGCACATGGATCAAACGTAGATTTTTCTTTTTACATAATCCCATATTTCTTGCAGGCTTTTTTCATATTTTTTCATTCTTTTTTCTCTAATCTTGTATTCTTGCTTTATTTCATTGAGTTGATCTTCAATCTCTGATATCCTTTCTTCTTCTTCATCAATTTGGCTATTGAAACTGGTGTGTTTCATGAATTTCCCTTACTGTGTTTCTCCACTCCATCAGATTGTTTATATTCTTCTCTAAACTGGTTATTCTAGTTAGCCTTTCATCTAACCTTTTTTCAACGTTCTTAGCTTCCTTGTATTCCATATTTGTAGAACATGCTCCTTTTGCTTGGAGAAGTTTGTTATTACCTCCTTCTGAAGATTATTCTGTCAATTCATCAAACTTGTTTTCCATCCAGTTTTTTTCCCTTACTGGTGAGGAGTTGTGATCCCTTGGAGAAGAGGCGTTCTTGTTTTTGGAGTTTTCAGCCTTTTTGCACTGGTTTCTCCCCACCTTTCATCTTTGTGATTAGTGATCTTTGGATGGGATCTCTGAGTGAATGTCCTTTTTGTTGATGTTGAAGCTATTTCTTTCTGGTTTATTAATTTTTCTCCTAACAGTCAGGCCTCTCTGCTGCAGGTATGCTAGAGTTTTCTGGAAGTCCACTCCAAACCCTGCTTGCCTGGGAATCAGAAATGGAGGCTGTAGAACAGCAAAGATTGCTGCCTGTTCCTTCCTCTGGTAGCTTTGTTCCAGAAGGGTACCTGCCAGATGCCAGCCAGAACTCTCCTGTATGAGGTGTCTGTTGGCCCTTACTGGGAGGTGTTGTGTATCCCAGTCAGAATACACGGGGGTCAGGGAGCCACTTGAGGAGGAAGTCTGTCCCTTATCAGAGCTCAAACACTGTGTTTAGAGATTCGCTGCTCCCTTAAGAGCTGCTAGGCAGGGGCGTATAGGTGTGCTGAAGCTATATCCACACCAGCCCCTTTTCTTAGGTGCTTTGTCCCAGGAAGGTGGCGGCTTTATTTTTAAGTCTCTGATGAGCTGTTGCCATTTTCAGAGGTGTCCTCTCCAGTGAGGACATCTAGTTATGTCTGCCTGCAGCTGCTGAGCTGTGTTGGACTTTGCCCAGTTTGAGCTTCCAGGCCACTTTGCTCACATACTGTCAGGTTGAAATCGCCTAGTTGAGCCTCAGCAGTGGCAGATGCCCCTCCCGCCACTGAGCTTGAAAGTCCCAGGTCAAGCTCAGACTGCTGTGCTGGCTGTGAAAATTCTAAGCCAGTGAATCTTAGCTTGCTGGTCTTTGTGGGGTGGGACCCACTGAGCCAGGCCACTTGGCTCCCTGGCTTCAGCCCCTTTTCCAGGGGAGTGAGCACTTCTGTCTCTCTGGCATTGCAGACGCCTTTGGTGATGAAAAAAATAAATGCTGTGGCTAGCTCTGTTTCTGCCCAAGCAGCTGCCCAGTTTTGTCCTGGAAACCCAGGGCCCTGGTGGTTGTATATGTACTGGAGGGAATCTCCTGGTCCATGGGTTGTGAAGACTGGGAAAAGCATAGTATCTCGGCCCCAGTGCAGGGAACAGTCTCTCATGGCTTCCCTTGGCTAGGAGAGGTAGTTCCCCATCCCCTTGTGCTTCCCAGGTGAGGTGATGCCCCACCTTGGTTCGGCTCACTGTCCTTGGGCTGCACTCATTGTCCAACCAGTCCCAATGAGATGAACCAGGTAATTCAGTTGGAAATTTGGCAATCGCCCACCTTCTGTGTTGACTTTGCTGGTAGCTGTGCACCAGAGCTGTTCCTATTTGGCCATCTTCCATTTTTGTAATCTTTTATATCATTATTTTTACTGTACCTTTTCTATGTTTAGACATACAAATACTTACCTTTGTGTTATAGTTGACTATAGTATTCAGTACTATGACATAGTATACAGCTTTGTAGCTTAGGAGTGATATGCTATACCACATAGCCCAGGTTTGGTATGTTTATTGTAAGTACACTATATGATGTTTGTACAATGGTGAAATCACCAAATGATGCATTTCTCAAAACATCACCCTGTTGGTAAGCAACACATGACTGTATATTTATACATATGTGAGTGTATATGTATATATAAAATGTTATATATATATATATACACACACACACACACACACACACACACACAATGATAATAAATTTGATTTATTAAATAAAATCAAAATCTTTAACTCCATATTGTTATAAATAAATAAATGTTTTTATGATAGAATGCCAACTAAAAATGTACAAGAAAATCATGGGATTAGAAAAGCATCATTTTGCAATCATCTGAGTAATATTTATCTCAGGCAAATATATCATTGGATGATAACACTAATGGGAGACAGTAATATGAGACATGAATATTTTCATATAAGCCAAGCACATTTTCTAAAGCATTAATTTGAATAGGTGGAAAAGTAACTCCAGTGGCAATCTATGGCTGTCACGGTCTTACTCAACAAGCGAAAGGAAACACCACCAGTCATGGGCCAAAGAGACATCAGGCAACATCTGATAGGATGTCAAAGGAAGAAAAAATAACTTCCATATTGGACAAAAATATGTAATTTAAGCATTAGCCTAAAGATATTTAGTACAATCTGAAATTAAGAAACATTTTGCAAGATATTAAGGCCACAAATCAAGGAAAAACAAAGAAACTTTTGAAGGAAACTGGACATTTGCCAGCTGTGTATATATACCACATGATTCTAGATTGGATTCATTGTTTGCAGAGTGCATTACTGGAACAGATGGTTTTCTAGTTAACATTTCTTTGTAGCAAACTACTCCAAAACAGAGTGGCTGTAAAACAATGATGGCATTTATTTTGCTGGCAACCTGTAATTTGAACAGGCTTCAGTGGAGATAGCTGATCTCTGCTCCACTGGGCAACAGCTGAGACAGCTCAGAATCTGGGGACTGGTATTATTTGAAGACTGGTTCACCCCCATGCCTGGAAGTTAATAATAGTTCTCATCAGAGACCTTAGATAGGACTGCCTGTCAGAACATCTACATGTGGCCCATCCATGTATCTTAGTTGCCTTAATTTATGGTGCCTGTGTTTGAAGAGTAAGCCTTCAAAGAGAGAGGAGTAAGCTGTATCAAATTTTCTGAAATAGCCTCTACCATTTTATGAAAGGAGTGCTAAAGAATTTACAGACATGTTTTAAAGCCAATCAGATTTAGTGAAATTTGAATGAGGCCCCAAAAAATACACAAGAGTTGACAAAAATTATGCATATGCTTTGGAAGGCTGAGGAGAGTGGATCATGAGGTCAGGAGATTGAGACCATCCTGGCCAACATGGTGAAACCCTATCTCTACTAAAACTACAAAAATTAGCTGGGTATGATAGTAGGCACCTGTAATCCCAGCTACTCGGAAGACTGAGGAAGTAGAATCTTTTGAATCTGGGAAGCAGAGGTTGCAGTGAGCTGAGATCGCACCACTGCACTCCAGCCTGGCCGCAGAGTGAGACTCTGTCTCAAAAAATAAAAATAAAAAATTATTCATATGACTTTTCTTTAGGTTTATGTTTCAAACAAACATAAAAATTGGAATAACATTATTAGTAAACCACAGGTGACATATGTCAAAATACAAAAAGTATTCCTCACATGTGTTTTGATCAGCTTAGACTGCCATAACAAAATACCATGAAATGAGTGGCTTAAACAACAGAAATTTATTTTCTTACAATTCTGGAGGCTAGAAGTTCGAGATCAGGGTTCCAACATGATCAGGCCCTGATAAAGACTCCTTACTAGCTTGTAGACAGCTGCCTTGTTCCTGTGTCTTCATATGTCAGAGACAGAGAAAGAGAGGAGAGAAGAAAGAGGAGAGAGAGGAGAGAAAGGGAGTGAGGGAGATGGAGGGGGTAGGGACCCAGTGTAGAGAGACCTGGTGTGGCTTCTTCTTCTCACAAGGGAACTAATCTCATCAAGAGGACCCCATCCTCATGACCTCATCTAAACCTAATTATCTCTCAATATACCGTCTCCAAACTCAATCACATTGATGGTTAGGATTTCAGCATCTGAATTTAGGAAAGGTACAATTCAGGCCAAGGTAACATGATAAAATTGTATTGAACCTTGAAAAAATTAAAATCAAGTATACGATATTAAATTTCAACTCTGTGAAGACCTAAGGGGAAATAAATTACATAGTGTAGGTTTGTAACTTTCCAATAGTATGGCTTTGATATGGTGATAGATCTCTGAGATTCTAGACACATGGATGGCCATGTAGTCCTTAGCCTATTTCCCTTGAATATCAGTTGCGTTGGTAGGGGGTGTATAGTAGCTGAATTGCAAACAGTGGAAGATTGTGGTACCTATCAGTGGCTGAAACACAGGCCTTTTATGCTATTGAAAGAAAGAGGATCCTGCTTTGGGGTCCATTTTATTTCTCCCTTTGTTCTCCTTCTCAGTGACAGTATCAAACCTACGGCCACTTTACTCTGTGGGATGTATCATTTCATTGCTGCAATAGAATCTCACTCCCAATTACTCTGGCCAGGTTAGGTAACTCTAATTTTTCTAAGCCTTGCTCTGGTGTTCAGAGGTAGGCTGGAGCTCACTTTTTTGAGAAAGTCAGAACTTTCCTCTGGAAGAATTTTTGAATAGGCATACATGACAAGGTTCATGTTCAGATTGAAGTCCAAATCCTGACTTTATGGAGGAAAGTACCACCTAAACACTGATTCTAAACTTTTATTTTGAGATAATTCTAAGTGTACATACAGTTGTAATAAATAATACAGAGAGAATCTGCAACATTCACCTAGTTTTTCTCAATGGTAACATCGAATAAAACTGTAGTACCATATTACAGGTAGGATGTTGCCATTGATGCAGCTGAGACACACAACAGCTCCATCACTGCAGGCATCCCTAGGTTTCTACACTCACTTTCCTCCACCCTCATGTTAACCCCTGACAATCACTTATTTATTCTTCATTTCTAGAGTTTTGTTTTTTTAAGAATGTTATATTTAGAATCATATAGTAGTTACTTACTTTTCCAGATTTTTTCACTCGGCATAATTCCCTGGAGAATCATCCAAGTTGTATATATCAATAGTTTCTTTTGTTCTGATTAGTAATCTACAGTATGAATGTGTCACAGTTTATTTATCTATTCATCCATTCAGGAACATCGGAGTTGTTTCTAAGTTTTGGCTATTATGACCAATGTTACTATGAACATTGTATACAGCATTTTGTGTGAATATTTTTTTTTCTTTATCTGAGATAAATATCTAGGGGTGTGATTGCTGGGCCATATGGTGGATGCAAGTTTTGTTTTATAAAGTGTTTTGCAGAATGATTACAATACTTCATATCCTTTCCTGCAATAATTCAGTTTCTCCATATCCTCTTCAGTCTTGGTGTTGTCATTATTTTGTGTTGAAAGTTGTATAGTGACATGATAATGGCTGTGTAGTGATATTTCATTGTGCTTGAAAAGTCAGGGTCTTGCTATGTTGCCTAGGCTGGTCTTGAACTTCTGTGCTCAAATAATCCTCCCAGCTCATCTACGCATATAGTTGGGACCACAATCATTTGCCACCTTGCCTGCTTCATTGTGCTTTTAATATGCATTTCCCTTATAACTAATCACATTAAACATCTTTTTATGTGTTTATTTGCCTGCCATATATTCAGCTCAGTAAAATGTCTATAAACCTTTTGCCCATTTTCTAATTGAATTGTTTGTGGGTTTTGTTGTGGTTTTAAGGTTATTTTCATATACTAGGTACCAGTCCTCTGTAGGATATAAGGTTTGCAAATATTTTCTCCTACTCTCATAGCTTGTTTTCTTAGTCTCTCAGTCAAGTCTTTCATGAGACAAATTTTTAAAATTTTTATGAAGTCTATTGCGCTATTTTTTAATGAATTCTGCTTTTGGTGTAAAATATAAGAACTATGTGCCTAACGCTACATAACGACATTTTCTACATTTTTTCTCTAAACTTTTTATAGTTTTATGTTTTACATTAAAGTCTATGATATATTTTGGTATGATTTTTTTTTGGTAAGATGTGAGTTTTAAGTTAATCTTTTTGTTTTTCTCTGTTGCATATTCAAGCTTTTTATTCCTCCATTGATTTCCTTTTACACCCTTGTCAAAACTCAGGCTTACTGGTATGTATTTCTGGCTTGTCCAGTGCACTCTACTAAGCAGAATGTCTATCTCTCTGACAATATCTCACCTTGATAACTGTTAGCTACTAAATAGACCTTTACATTAGGTAAAGTGATTCCTCCAACTGTGTTCTTTATATCAATATTATAATTGTTATTCTTATGTTTGGGTTATTGATTTTAGAATATGTGTTTCTATTCTATTCTTATATGTTGATTTTAGAATATGTATTTATAGTCTTCAAAATATTCTTGTTTTAATTGCATTAAACCTGTACAAAAATTTTAGGAGAATTGTCATTTTTACTAGGTCGAATCCTCTGATCCACAAAAATATTGTCTTTTCATTTATTTAGTTTTCTTTGATACCTTTCATGAATAATTTGTAAACTTCAGCATAGATTATCTGTAAATGTTCTAATAAATTATTTAATTGGCTTGGAAGTAATTATAAATAGTATGTTTTAAATTTTTAATTTTTAATTTCTGTGGCATATAGTATGTGTATACATTTATGGGGTAAATGGGATGTTGATGCAAGAATGCAACATAAAATAATCACATCATGGAGATGGAGTATTCATCCCCTCAGGCATTTATCCTTTGAGTTATAAATCAGTTATACCCTCTAAGATATTTTAAAATGTACAATAGTAGGTCTTATTCATTCTTTCTACTTTTGTACTCATTAACCATTCCCACTTCACCTCTCACACTCCCACTATCATTGCCAGTCTCTGCTAACCATTGTTTTACTATGTCCATGAGTACAATTGTTGTGATTTTTAGATTCCACAAATAAGTGAAGACATAGGATGTTTGTCTTTCTGTGCCTGGTTTAGTTCACTTAACACAATGATTTCTAGTTCCATCTACATTGATGCAAATGATGATCTCATTCTTTTTACAGCTCAGTAGTATTCCAGTATGTATATGGACCACATTTTGTTTATCCGTTCATCTGTTGATGGACACTTAGGTTGTTTCCAGATCTTGGCTATTGTAAATAATGCTGAAACATACATAGGAATGTAAATATATCTTTGATATACTGTTTTCTCTTCTTTTGAGTGTATATCCAGAGATGGGATTACTGGATCATATTGTAGCTCAATTATAAGTCTTTTGAGGAAGCTCCAAACTGTTCTCCATAGTTGTTGTAATAATTTCCATTCCTTTCAATAGTGTACAAGTGTTCCCTTTTCTCTAGCATTTATTATTGCCTGTCTTTTAGATATAAAAGCCATTTTAAAAGGGAAGGTAATACCTCATTGTAGTTTTGATTTGCATTTCTCTGGTAATGATGTTAAGCATTTTTTTTAATTGTACTTCAGGTTCTGGGGTACATGTGCAGATCATGCAGGATTGTTGCATAGGTACATACATGGCAAGGTGGTTTGCTGCCTTCATCCCCCATTAACCTAATCTGGTATTTCTCCCCTCATTATCCTTCCCTACCCTGCCCACCCCTGCTCTCCCTCCCCTAACCCTCCCCTACTGACCACAGTGTGTGATGCTCCCTTCCCTGTGTCCACAGGTTCTAATAGTTCAACATCCACCTATCAGTGATAACATATGGTGTTTGATTTTATGTTCTTGTGTCAGTTTGCTGAGTATGATGGCTTCCAGATTCATCCATCTCCCTGTGAAGGACACGAACTCATCATTTTTTATGGCTGTGTAGTATTCCATGGTAGATATGTGCCGCATTTACTTTATCCAGTCTATCAATGACGGACATTTGAGTTGGATGTTGAGCATTTTTATATGCCTGTTAATCATGTGTGTGTTTTCTTTTAAGAATTATCTATTCAATTGGTTTGCCTGTTTTTTTAATTGAATTTTTAGATGTTTTCCTATAGAGTTGCTTGAGCTCCTTATGTATTCTGGTTATTAATCCCTTGTCAGTTGGATAGTTTGCAAATATTTTCTCCCAGTCTTCACTTTGTTGACTCACTTTGTTGATTGTAACAGCAAAAGTTTTTCAGCTTGATTTGATCCTGTTTGTCCATTCTTGCCTTTGTTGTCTGTGTTTGTGGGAGTATTGCTCAATACATTTTTGCCCAGACTAATTTTTTTTAATTTTTGGTGTTCCCTTCCATTTCTTTCATCAGGATTTAAAGTTTCATTATGGACATTTTTCACTTCCTTGGTTAATTCCTAGGCGATTAATTTTATGTGTGCTCTTGTAAATTGAATTACTTTTTAAATTATTTTTCAGATGTTTCACTGTTGGCATAAAAAATGCTACTAAATTTGTATGTTGATTTTGTATCCTTCAACTTCAATAAATGTGTTTATCATTTCTAATTATTTGGAGGGGCCTTTAGATTTTTCAAAGTATAATATCATATAATCTGCAAACAAGGATAATTTGACTTGTTCATTTTGAATTTGGATGCCCAACTCTTTTTCTTGTCTGATGGCTCTAGGTAGGACTTCCAATATTATGGGGAATAACAGTGGTGAAAATGGGCATTGTCCTTGTGTTCCAGATCTCAGAAGAAAGGCTTTCAGTTTTTCCACATTCAGTTGATACTAACTTTGGGTCTGTCACATAGAGCTTTTATTTTGTTGAGGTATGTACCTTCTATACACAGTTTTTTGGGGAATTTTATCACGAAGAGATGTTTAATTTTTTCAAATGATTTTTAGATCTATTGATAGGATCATATGGTTTTGATCCTTCATTTTGTTGATTTGATGTACTACCTCGATTGGTTAGTGCATGTTGTATCATCCTTGCATCCCAGGGATAAACCCACTTGGTCATGATGAATGATTTCTCTAATGCATTGGTGAATTCAGTTTGCTAGCGTTTTGTGGAGGATTTTTGCAGCAAAATTCATCAGAGATTTTGGCTTGTGGTTTTCTTTTTTTGATGTGTCTTTGTCTGGTTTTGGTATCAAGGTAATATTGATTTTATAGAATGAGTTTGGAAGTATTCCATCCTCTTCTATTTTCTGGAATAGTTTGAGTAAGTCTGGTATTTGTTCCGCTTTAAATGTTTATTTGATTGGATTCAGCAGTGAAGCCATCAGGCCCCAGGCTTTTCTTTACCTATATATATATATTTTTATTATGGCTTTGACCTTGTTACTTCTTATTGGTCTGTTCAGGTTTTGGATCTCTTCTTTGCTTAATCTCAGTAGATGGTATGTGTCTAGAAATTTGTCCATTTATTCTAGATTTTCCAATTTGCTTGCATATGGCTACTCATAGTAACTATTAACGACCTTTTGGTAGTATCAGTTTTAATGACCCCTGTTTGGTTTCTGATTTTACTTATTTGTATCTTTTTTTCTTAGTTTGGCTAGAGGTTTGTCTATTTAACTTTTTGAAAACCAACTTTTTTGTTTCATTGATATTTTGTACTTTAAAAAAAAATCTGTATTGTCTAGAAATATATATATATATATATATATATATATATATATATATATTTTTTTTTTTTTTTTTAAATCCTTGGGCCTGGGGTCAGGAAAAAAAGAAGAAAAAATTCCCCCACAAACTCATTTCTTTCATTTCCCAGTCTCCTTCCTCCTCTTCTACACCTCTGATATAAAGGACATTATGACACCTTATTAAAACTTCACCCAGATGTCCAGACAACACTTCATCTATGTATTCTTCTGTATTTGCAAGCTGCATGTTCACGTAGCCATCTACAGATACCAGGTAGCCCTTGTACTCCATTCCCCACTTAAGTTTCACCATCACTGGCTTTCCTGTTAGTCCACTGAGGAAAGGTTTGGGATTGAGGGGTAAACTCATCTTAATCACGGGCTAATGCTGCAGGCTGCTTGCTACCAACCAGGCCGCCACTCATCCCTCGTGACTACAGCAGGTACTGCAAGTCCGGAGCCAATATTTTGTACTTTTAAAAAAATTTCTATTTCATTTATTTCTGCTCTAATCTTCATTGTTTATTTTCTTCTACTAATTTTGGGTTTCATTTGCACATGCATTTCTAGTTCTTTAAGATGCATTGTTACACTGTTTATTTGAAATCTTTCCTCTTTTTTGATGTGAGAACTTACAAACTTCCCTCTGAAAACTGTTTTTGCGGTATGTCATAGGTTTTGGTATGTTGTGTCTACATTATCATTTGTTTCAAGCAATTTTTCCATTTCCTTCTTATTTTCTTCATTGACCCCCTGGTCATTGAGGAGCACATGGTTTAATTTCCATGTATTTGTATAGTTTAAAAACTTCCTCTAGTTATTAATTTCTAGTTTTATTTTATTGTGGTCTGAGAAGATGGCTTGATATTATTTCAATTTTTTGAATGTTTTCAGACTTGTTTTGTGACCTAATATATAGTCTACCACTGATAATGATCCATGTGCTGAGGGAAAGAATGTGTATTTTGTAGCCAGTAAATGAAATGTTCTATAAATATCTATTATATCCATTTGGTCTGTAGTGCAGAGTAAGTAAGATGTTTCTTTGTTGATTTTCCATCTCAAAGTGGGAGGTTGAAGTGGGAGGCTGAAAGTAAAAGGTTGAAGTTTCCAGTTATCATTGTATTTGGACATATTTCTCTTTTCAGTTCTAATAATGTTTCCTTTATATATTTGGGTGCCCCAGTGTTGGGTATTTAAAATTGTTACATATCCTCTAACTGAATTGATGCCTTTGTCATTATATAGTGACCTTCTTTGTAGCTTCATATAGTTTACGTCTTGAAATCTATTTTGTCTGATGTAAATATAGCAATTCCTGCATTTTTCAGTTTTAATCGGCAATAAATATCATTTTCCATACTTTTCAGTTTATGTGTATCTTTATAGGTCAAGTGTATTTCTAATAGGCAACATTTAATGGATCCTGTTTTTTCATTTATTCAGCCAGTCAACATCTTTTGATTGAAAAGTTTAGTCCTTTTTTTTTTCTGGTTGTTTTGCGGTCTTCTCTTCCTTCTTACTTTCTTTCCTGTCTTCCCCTTAGTGAAGGTGATAAGACTTAGTTTCTTGTTTTTTAGTTTTTGTGTATCTATTGTACATTTTTGGTTTCAGATTACTATGAGGCTTGCAAACACTATTTTGTAACCCATTATTTTAATCTGATAAGAACTTAACACTGTTTGCACAAACATGGAAGAAAAAAACTACTTAAACTCTATGCCTTGGCTTCTTCCCCTCATTAAATTTTCCCGTATTAAATTGTTTTTTATTCACACCTTAGTGTAATGACCATGTCTAGAAAATTGCTGTAGTTATTATTTTTGAATGCTTTATAATTTAGTCTTTCTATTCAGGATAAGAGTAGTTAACACACCACTATTACAGTGTTACAATATTCTGTGTTTTTCTGTTTACTTACTATGGCCCGTGAGTTATATAACTTTAGATGATTTCTTACTGCTAATTAACGTCCTTTCCTTGTGGTCAAAGTAATCCCTTTAGCATTTCTTGTAGGAAAGAGCTGGTGTTGATGAAATCCCTCAGCTTTAGTTTATCTGGGAAGGTTTTTATTTCTTCTTTATATTTGCAAGATATTTCTAATAAATACACTTTTCTAGAGTAAGCATTTATTTTTTTCCTTCAGCACTTGAGATACCTCATACCACTGTCTCCCGGCTTGTAAATTTCCACTGAAAAGTTGGCTGCCAGAGCTATTGGAGTTCCATTGTATGTTATTTCTTTTTCTTTGATGCTTTTAGAATCCTTTCTTTACCATTGACTTTTGAGAGTTTGATAGTTAAATGCCTTGAGGTAGTCTTCTTTGGGTTAAATCTGCTTGGTGTTCCGTAACCTTCTTGTACTTGGATATTGATATTGAGAGTTTGATAATTAAATACCTTGAAGTAGTCTTCTTTGGGTTGTCTGCTTGGTGTTCTATGATCTTGTACTTGGATATTGATATCTTTCTCTGGGCTTGGGAAATTCTCTGTTAGTCCTTTTGAATAAATGTTCTATCCCTATCTTTTTCTCTACCTTCTTTTAAGGCCAATAACTCTTAGATTTACCCATTTGAGGATATTTGCTAGATCCTATAGGCAGTTTATTGTTTTTTTAATTCTTTTGTCTCCTCTGACTGTGTATTTTCAAATATCCTGTCTTCAAGCTCACTAATTCTTTCCCCAGCTTGATCGGGTCTGCTATTAAAGAACTCTAATATGTTCTTCCATATGCCAATAACATTTTTCAGCTCTAGAATTCCTGCTTGATTATTTTTAATTATTTCAATTTCTTTGCTAAGTTTATCTGGTAGCATTCTGAATTCCTTCTCTGTGTTATCTTGAATTACTCTGAATCTTTTCAACATAGCTATTTTAAATTCTGTCTGAAAGATCACGTCTCTGTTATGTGTGACCTTTCTCCAATATTGGTCCTTGGTGCTATTTTTAGTTCATTTAGGGAGGTTATGTTTTCCTGGATAGTGTTGATGCTAACCCCATTCTTTGGTGTCTGGGCATTGAAGAGTTATGTGTTTATTGGAGCCTTCAGTCTCTGCGATTATTGTAGTCATTCTTTTTTGGGAGGCTTTTGGGTATTTAGAAGGACTTGGGTGTTGTGATCTAAGCTGTATCTGCTACATAGTATATCCTAAGCCCAGTAAATGCAGTGGTTCCTGCATAGTCATAGAGGTTATTTGCTATCTGTAGATTAAGCCTTGGTGGTCTTGAACATAAACTGAGAGAATTCGGTGGATTTCCAGGCAGAGATTCTTGTTCTCTTCTCTTACTTTAAAAAATATATAGAGAGAGTCTCTCTGTCCTGAAGCTGGGGGTGGAGTAACACAAGCTCCACTGTGGCCCCTACCAGTATGACTACACTAGGTCAGAACTAAAGCTAGCACAGCTCTGGGTCTTGTTCAAGGTCTCTCTACCTCTTAGGAATTGGCAAAGCCATCCAGGCCTATGTTGTTCTTTTCAGGGTAGTGAGGTCCCCAAGGCTTCAGGTAGATTCAGAGGTGCTCTCAGGGAGTCAGAACTAGAGCTAAAAACCTTGAAAGTCTACCTAGTGTTGTATTTTGCTGTGGCTGAGCTGGCAATCAAACCACAAGATGCAATCCTTCCTACTCTTACCTTTCCTTTCCAAAGGCAAAGGAGCCTCACTCAGTAGCCACCACCACTCCAGACCACAGTATTGCCAGACTACCACTGATGTTCTCTTAAGGCCCAAGGATTCTTACATCAGCTTGTGGTGAATGCTGACTGGCCTAGGATTCATGCTTCATGTAGGCTCTCCTCTGGCCCAGGGCAGGTCCATAGTGCAATCTAAGTGTCAAGTCCTAGAACTGGGGACTCCAGGAGCCTGCTGGTGCTCTACTACCCTGTGACAATGCTGGTACCTAAGGTATAAGACAAAGTCTTCACTTTACTTTTCTCTCTGCTTTTCTCCAGTAGAAAGAGTTTTTCCATGTAGCCACCACAGCTGGTAAGGTGCTGAATCTCTCCTGAAGCCACCATTTCTCAGCATCTCACCCAATGCCCTCAACATAGTTCCTGGGTATTGCTATTGGTTATTCAGGGCCCATGGGCTCTTCAGTTACCAGGATATGAATGCTTCCAGGACTGGGTCCTTTTTTTCAAAGTAGTGGATTCCCTTCTGGCCCAAGGTATGTCTAGAAATGTCATCTGGGAGCTAGGGCCTGGAATGGAGTCCTCGTGACTCTGACTATGACTTATCTTGCTATGACTAAGCTAGTGTCCAAGATGCAAGACAATGTCCTCCCCACTCTTCCTTTCCTTTCTTTAAGTGGAATGATGGGGTGTCCTTTACAGCCATGAGCTGTGCAGCCTGGGGTTATGGGATGATACCAGTACTCCTTTGGCTGTCCCAGCTGGGATCTCAGTATGTCAGTCACATGCCTTGCCAATCCACAGTCTCTGGATCTAGTTCAACACCAGGACTTGAAGAATTGGCAGGTCCTGATGGCCTAGACTGCCTTTTAAGTTTATTTGGAGACACAGAGCACTATATCCCTTGGTGGCGAAGTTTGGGTCACTGGGACTGGTGATTCCTGCCTTGCTAGGGCTGGTTTAAATGCTCCCCCTGTCAGTGGGCATCAGCTGAGTCTTGTGCAGTTTTACTTTCTGCTCTAACAGGACACTACTGAGTCCAGTGCCTCACAATTGCCATATTCTCCTTCACCCAGTGCCCACAGTTGTTCTCCTGTCCTCACTACTGCTGCCAAGGTATGGGGAGGGTGGGGTGTAGGGAGAAGGGGTGGCATTGACCAATTAGGGCTCTTTATCTATACTTCATGGCCTCTTTCAGTCACACAGAGTTAAATCAGCTACTATGGGTGCTCACACAATTTTTTGTTATTATGAAGGTGATTCTTCTGTGTAGTTTCTAAATTGCAGTCCTTGCAGTGGGAGATGATCGGTGAAGCCTACACTTCTGCCACCTTGCTCTACCCCAGTATAGTGTTTCAGATTTTTGTTTCTACAGGCTTATTGTTAACATATAAAATTAATAGATTTTTGATGGATTCTAATATCTTCTGATCTTGTGACTACTAAATGACTTAACATTTATTAGTTATAGAAAATTGTGTTTGCATTCTTTGGGATTTTCTATGTAGACAATCATGCCGTTTTCAAATAGAGAAAGCATTATTTCTTCCTTTTTAACCCGTGTGCATTTTATTTCTTTTTCCTGCTATGTTAAAATGGTTAGAAATTCAAGTGCTATTTTAATAAGGGAATAGTTTAACTGAACACCACTGCCCTGTTTGCAGGAACTCATCCAGTCTTTCACCATTAAGTATGATGTTTGCTGTAGGTTTTTAAAAATGCTCTCTGTCAAATTGAGAAAGGTCTCATTTATTTCTATTTCATCATATTTTTTTATTAGTATGAATTGGTGTTATATTATGCCACATTCTATTCTACATCAATTGATATAATCATATAATTTTTCTTTTTGGGCCTATTGACACAGTGGCTTATTGACACAGTTGATTCATGAGTGTTTAAAGAGCACTGCATATGTTGGCTGTGGTATATAGTGCTTTTTCTGTATTGCTAAATTTTATTTGCTAATAATTTGTTGAGGACTGCTGTGTGTAATTATATGTGCAGTATTGGTCTATAGTGTTTTGGCTTTTTTTAATACTTTTTTTTCATGTGGTTTTGGTATCAGAGTACTATCAATCTCATAAAAACTAGGTAGTATTTTATCCTCTTCTATTTTTTTTTTGGAAGATACGTAAAATTGGTGCTAACTCCTTTTTTTAAATGTTTGGTAGAATTCTCCAGTAAAACCATCTGTATTTGAAGATTTTTTTTTTGAAGCATTTCAATTACAAATTCAAGTTCTTTAACAGTATAAGACTATTCAGATTATTTATTTCATGTAGATTGAGTTTTAGTATTTTGGGTTTTCTGAGATTTTTGCTCATTTTTTCTACAGCATCTTAAGTCTTTCTTCTCCCTGATTACTGTACCCATCCATGCCCATGACTATCCGTGATAGTCATTCACTCATCTGGGAGAACAGCCCTGTTCTCCTTTTACTTCTTTTGTATTCTTCAAAGCCATATAACTCTCCAGTGTTTCCCCCCGACCTTATAAACGAGTGAGGTATGCCCATGTTATTTCTGCTTTCTTCCTACCACATTATCCCCTTTAAAGAAAGAAGATATTTAAAGAAAGAAGATCTTTATACAAGAAGAAAGGAAGTGATAGTGAAGGAGAAACAGTGGAATGATTCAAAATATCATTTTGTTACACAAGTCAAAAATCTTCAGGTTTATTTATACATTTAGACAAGACTTATTGAAAACCCTCTGTAGACCTAGTACTGTCTTATATTCTAAGAAATACAGTAGAAAACGTAATGGAATTTATCCTGTCATTGTATAATTTATGATCTGGGTGGGCATTGCTTTTTCTTTAAAAGGTTAGATAGTAAGTATTTTAGGCATTTTTGACTGTACACTCTGTTTTAACTACTCCATTCTGCCATTGTAGGGTGAATGCACTATAGTCAATATGTAAGTGGATATGCTATTGTGTGTTTCAATAATAACCTAATAATTTGTTACTAAAGTGTTAATGTAACATAACTTTCTCATCATGAACTATTATTTTTGTCATTTTTAAAAACATAAAACTGTAGAAACCATTCTGAGTTTACAAGCCAGGTAACAACAGGTGGATAACTTGGTATGTGTCATGGACCAGTTTGCCAAATCCTGATTTAAAAAAAAAAGAGATGTGAAATCAGAAAGTAGAAAAAACGAAGTCTTTTTGCAGCAGCCTACACTGATAAGCTGAGAGCTAAGCCTTGCTTGTGGTATTTTTCCCTCATAGATAAAGAGGATTTACCAAGAAGCAAACAGTGCTTAAATTTGAGAGCCCTGACAATTTGTTATGGCTCTGATACATTTTTTAAATTGTGCAAAATAACATACAGTAACTCAAATATTTAATAATTCTAATTTATTCTATGCCAATTCCCTCTCTCACTGGAAATTTTAGGTGCAGTTAAAGGTAATTTGAATGACACATATATTGAGATATATTCAAATGTATTCATGTGTTCACTTTCGTTCGTACCTGTTATCTTTAGCCTTAATAGTGTAGAATTACTTGCTGGAACACTTCCACAGGCGAGATACATACACCGGCTCTGAAATCGTACATGTCCTGGAGGACAAAAATTCAAAATATATGAAATGAGGCACTAGTCTATGGAAAATATTCTAATTATTGAATTTGTAAAATTTCAAATACATATTTACTTATCTTGTGCCTAGTGAGAATGGAAGTTTTCTCCTGTCAAGAATATGTTTGAAAATGCAGTGTATAAAAATAGAAATGTAAAATAGATATTTATTAATTGTTATGCTCATATAACATAGCCTGTAGCTGTACTTCACACATGTGAAATAATATTTTTATACATCATAATGTATTAGATTCTATCATATTCTGATGCATATTCATGTACTGAATTTTGGTGGATCAATTTGAAATAGGAAGTAAAATTTCAACTTATACACAGCCTGAGGAAATAAATGTTCTGGTGGCATTATATGTAAATATATTTATCAAGTAGTCAATGTTGGAAAAGAGAGGTAAGTTACACAAAATTGTAGTGCAGTATAATGTAGTGATAATTTTAAAATGCATGTTGAGGCTAATATCAGTGAAATGGTGGAGTAACAGCTCTAAGCTTTTATTCTCCTACAGAAGCATTAAAAAATAAACTGTCACCTAGGCTGCTGGAGTGCAGTGGCATAATCATAACTCACTGTAGCCTCAAACTCCTGAGCTCATATTGCTGGTCTATGATTTTTATTTAGCATATTAATCTAAAAATGAATTACTTAGATTAAAAAAAAAACATTTTAAAGGGTGATAAATTATATTCCCACAATTCCATTCTGGGAAGATTGTGCTAATTTTCTCACTGGAGATGTGCAGGACCCATTCCCTTGTCCCATAATGGTCAGTGCTGCTATAGTAATAATTTTTCTTTTTTAATAACTTAATAGGTAAAGAATTTTAACTTGCTTTTTTGATTTCTAACAAATTTGATCAATTTTTATAGTTTGATAGGCTCTTGGATATTCTATTTTTATTGAAATTCTGGGTTAATATTTTCATTTTTTTTATTGTATTTATCTTTTTAAATTGATTTTAAGAGCCATTCTCTTTTAAAATCATTTTATTAGATAGTATACAAATAGTTTTTTAAAATAATTTATTGTACTTTGAAAATCATTGTGTTAGAAAAATTATGTTTACTTTGATCTTGATTTTGGAACAAAAGGAACCAGTATGTTTTGGGTTTATTTTTAGACGAAGTGTCGTTCTCTCACCCAAGCTGAAGTGCAGTGGCATGATCTCAGCTCACTGCAACTTACACCTCCCAGGTTCAAGTGATTCTTCTGCTGCAGCCTCCCAAGTAGCTGGGACTACAGGCACGTGCCACTATGCCTGGCTAATTTTCGTATTTTTAGTAGAGATGGGGTTTCACCATGTTGGCTAAGATGGTCTCAACTCCTAAGCCAGAACTGCAGCTGGCTTATCAGCAGTTCTGTAAAGCATAGGAATCTAGGGTGCTTCCAATGCATATATTTTTTAATATTCACTTGTAAGAGAATTTCATTAGAAAGAGTCAGAAGAAAATTTTGTTTCAGCCGTTTTCTCCTATGTAGGGTATCTAGTTGAAGAATTTAAAATAAGTCAAAAAGATCAAGATAAAAACAACTTAAGTCTGCCATTTTAGACTCAACATCTATTCCAATTATTTACAATATTTATAGAACAGAGAGCTAGAGGATGTGTATGTGTGTGTCTTTACATTTTTGTATTTTATGCAGATAGTAAAGGTCTTAGCAGTAAGAATAAAGGAAAATGCATCAGCCTAGTTCATCTCTGCAAGGCATTTCTGGGGATCCCACAGGATTCTGAAGAACAAAGTTGGAAAGTCTATGCCACAGAGGATACACATTTTACTTTTACTTTTTTATTGGATAAATCTGAAGTTTGTGCATGAGCATGGATATGTGTATATCTACATATGATATTTATTGTGTAATTAGTTATAGGGTAGAGTTGTTTAAATACCATAAATTGTCATTCTTGTTAGTTCCTGCAGGAAGAAATTGCAAGTGGTGATAATTATTTATTTTCATCATGTTCTAGAGAAGACAATTTAAAAACTTTTTTTCTGAAAAAATAAAAGTACTAAATATGAAATACTAATTCCAAACATGCACATTGACACGACTCAGAAAAAGAGTGAAAGTAAACACTGATTTTTTTTTTTAAAGGCCTTCAAAATGGTAAAAATCTTTGAGGAGTTTTTACTTGCATCACCCCATCCTGTCCCTAGCTCTATGGCAGTCTTCAGACAGCAACAATTTGTGTTCTTACAACAGAGTCCTGGTCCCTGGTTCCAGAGGAAGCAGAGAAGATCTTATGCACAAATTATTGCATGTGTCTCTTCTAACCTATCTGGAGACGACCTGAAACAACTGAGAACTCTAACTATAAAAGCAGACTGGAAAAGTGGGAGGGAATAGCCCAAAAACAATGCAAGCTGAATTAGTAACAGACAGACGTTAGGTTAAAAGATTAAACGGATGATTTATAGATCAGGAGCAAACATTGTGGAGAATTTCTATGGGAAATTGGGACATTCAAAAATCACGTATGTATGGGGTGAGCTATTGAGAAAGCTGCACGTAAGTTCAATGCAAGATACATGCTCACAAAAGAACTCAAGTCACTTTAAGTTTTCACCTTGGGCTGCTCCCGAGGCTCAGTCCCTGGCTAAGTGTTGAAAGGGTGCCCCAATATAGAGCCAATCTGTAATAACTGAGAAAAATTAGTTTTTTAATTAATTTTTGTTTTGTTTGTGTGCTTGTTTTGTTATTTTTATAGCTCCTAGCACTCAAGAAAATTCCAAAACACTACCTGAACACAAGGAAAAGAGGCTTCAGTGATTGCATACAAAATGAATTTCAATCTTTAGAAAAAAAGGTATCAAAAATCACTAATCAAATAAAGTGCCAGAATTTTTTTTTAAATGTTGAACAACAACGAAAACCATAAAAATTCTCAAAAGGTGGAAGAATCTGATTTTAGAGTTATCACTTTATAATATTCAAATGTTCGTTTGCAAAAAAAAAGTTGTGATTTTGATAAGGATTACATTGAATCTGAAGAATACTTTGGTTAATACATCTTAACCATATAAAATCTTCTTACCTATTGATGTGTGTTTTCATTTACTTTGTCTTTATTTATTTCTCTGAGCAATGTTTTGTCATTTTCAATGGTTCAGTTGTTAAACCTATTTGGTCAAATGTATTCCTAATTATTATTTTATATTTTACTGTCAAAATCACTTTTTTATTTTTGTTATTTTTTTACTGTAGATGTACAGAAACATTGATTTGTGTTTAGTGTTTTCTTCAAGGTTTAAAGTTAGATTGTTGAAGTATTTCTTCTTTTATAATGAATATTCTTGTCATTTTAAATTTCCTTCTGAGCCCTGTCTTTGCTGCATAATTTTGGGTAGGTTGTGTTCTTGTTTTCATTTGTTTCTTTTTAAATCTATTAAGGCTTATTTCATTACCCATTGGTTAAGAGTCTTTTGTTTAATTTCTACATGTTTATGGATTTGTCAGTCTTCCTTATTTTTCAGTTTTTATTTCTAAAGATTTATGAGTACAAAAGAAGATTTTTTTTTTTTTGGAGACGGAGTGGCACTCTGTCACCCAGGCTAGAGTGCAATGGTACGATCTTGGCTCACTGTAACCTCTGCCTCCCATGTTCAAGCAATTCTTTTGCCTCAGCCTCCCAAGTAGCTGGGATTACAGGCACCTGCCACCACACCCAGCTATTTCTTTGTATTTTTGGTAGAGAGGGGGTTTTACCATGTTGGTCAGGCTGGTCTTAAACTCCTGACCTCAAGTGGTCTGCCCACCTCAGCCTCCCAGAGTGCTGTGATTATAAGCGTGAGCCACCATGCCTGACTCAAGAGCAGATTTTTTACATGACCCTGCATAGTGGTGAAGTGTGGGCTTTTAGTGTACTCACATAACCCAAAAAGCATACATTGTACCAAATAGGTAGTATTTCACCCCTCATCCTCCTCTCCACCTTCCACTTTTGAAGTCTCCAGTGCCCATTATTTCACTCTGTATGGCTATGTGTTCCAGTTATTTAACTCCCACTTATACTTGAGAATGTCATTTTTGACTTTGACCTTCAGTTCTATCCATGTTAATGCAAGATACATGATTTTTTTATGGCTGAGTAGTAGTCAATGGTGTATGTGTGTGTGTATAAATGTGTGTGTGTGTATACATATACATCACATTTTTATCACAATTTAAAGTCAGTCATCCATTGATGGACACTTAGGTTGATTCCATTATTCTGATATTATAAATGGTGCTGCAATAAACATGTGGCTACAAGTATTTTTGATAAAATGATTTCTTTTCCCTTGGGTAGATACCAAGTAGTGGGATTGCTGGGTTGAAGAGTAATTCTAATTTTAGTTCTATGAGAGAACTGCAAACTGTTTTCCACAGAGGTTGTAGTAATTTACATTTCTCCCAACAGTGTATAAGCGTTACCATTTCTCTGCATCCTTACCAGTATGTGTTGTTTTTTGACTTTTAATAGTAGCTGTCCTGAAAGGTATAAAATGATATCTCATCATGGTTTTTTTGAATTTCTCTGATAATTAGTGAGGTTGAGCATTTTTTCAACATGGTTTATTAAAAAATAGTTTGTTGGTTTGCAGAAAAATGGATTTCAAATGTTTTTTTGGCCATTTATATCTCTGCCTTTGAAAAATGACTAGTTCATTTGCCCACTTTTTAATGTTTGGTAGAATTAAGGCACTGTGGCTGAACTAATTTACATTCCTACCAACAGTATATATGCATTTCTTTTTCCTCCACAGCCTCATGAGAATCTGTTTGTTTTTTGACTGTTTAATAATAGCTATAATCCTTAGCAAACTAACAGAGGAACAGAAAACCAAATACCATTTGTTCTCACTTATAAGTCATAGCTAAATGATAAGAACTTATATATACAAAGAAACAACAGGCACTTGGGTCTACTTGACGGGTGGGGAGGTTGGGAGGAGAGAACAGAGCAGAAAAGGTAACTAATGGGTACTGGGCTTAATACTTGGGTAATGAAAGAATTTGTACAAAAAATCCCTGTGACATGAGTTTACCTATGTAACAGGTAAACATGTATCTCCAAACATAAAACAAAAGTTAAAAAATTCTAAAACAAAAAGAAAACATTGTGGTATTAAAATTAATCAAAGTGATGAGATTGATAACATATTGACATATGCTTTGCCATTGACAAAATAGACATTTATAGTAAATCATTTGTTCCTCAGTATTTAGGGTATGTGTATTATTATCTTTACTCTGCAAACTGTGTTCTTATGTTAAATGATTTATAGGAAATACACACAGCTATCAGAGGCAGACCAGGAACCAGACCTGTGATTTCTCAGTAATAGTTGAGCCTCATTTATTTATTTATTTAAATTTTATTTTACTTTAAGTTTCAGGATACATGTGTGGAATGTGCAGGTTTGTTACATATGTAAGCATGTGCCATGGTGGTTTGCTGCACCTAGGTATTAACCAGTCACCTAGGTATTAAGCCAGACATGCATAATGTATTTGTCCTGATGCTTTACCTCCCCCCACACCCCTAGATGGCCCCAGTGTCTTTTATTCCCCTCCCTGTGTCCATGTGTTCTCATTGCTCAGCTCCCACATATGAGTGAGAACATGTAGTTGGTTTTCTTTTCCTGTGTTAGTTTGCTGAGGATGACAGCTTCCAACTTCATCCATGTCCCTACAAAGGACATGATTTCATTCTTTTTATGGCTGCATAGTATTCTATGGTGTATATTTATCACATTTTTTTTACCCATCAACATTGAAGGGCATTTGGCTTGGTTCCATGCCTTTGGTATTGTGAATAGTGCAGCAGTAAACATACATGTGCATGTATCTTTATAACAGAATGATATTTATCCCTTTGGATATATACCCAGTAATGGGATTGCTGGGTCTAATGGTATTTCTGGTTCTAGATCCTTGAGGAAAAGCTAAACTGTCTGCCACATTGGTTGCAATAATTTGCATTTCCAACAGTGTAAAAGTATTCTTTTCTCTATAGCCTCAACAGCATCTGTTGTTTTTTGACTTTTAATAATAGCCATTCTGACTGGCATGACATGGTATTTCATTGTGGTTTTGATTTGCGTTTTTCTAATGATCAGTGATGTTGAGCCTCTCTTTTAATATGTTTGCCAGCCACATAAATATCTTATTTTTAGAAATATCTGTTCATGTCCTTTGCCCACTTTTTGGTAGGGTTTTTCTTTTTTTTTCTTGTTTTTATAAATTTGTTTAAGTTCCTTGTAAATCCTAAATATTAGACCTTTGTCAGATAGGTCGATTGCAAATGTGTTCTCCCATTTTGAAGGTTGCCCATTTTCTCTGATGATAGTTTCTTTTGTCTGTGTAGAAAATCTTTAATTAGATCCCATTTGTCAATTTTAGCTTTTGTTGCAATTGCTTTGGCTATTTCATCATAAAATCTTTGCTCATGCCTATATCCTAAATGTTATTGTCTAGACTTTTTTCTGTGGTATTTATGGTTTAGGGTTTTACATTTAAGTCTTTAATCCATCTTGAGTTAATTTTTGTAAAAGGTGTGAGGAACGAGCCCAGTTTCCAATTTCTGCATATAGCCAGCCAGTTTTCCCAGCACCATTTATTAAATAGAGAATAATTTTCCCATTGCTTGTTTTTGTCAGGTTTGTCAAAGATTAGATGGTTGTAGATGTGTGGTCTATTTCTGATATCTCCATTGTGTTCCATTGGTCTACATGTCTGTTATGGTACTAGTACCATGCTATTTTGGTTACTGTAGGCTTGTATAGTTTGAAGTCAGGTAGTGTGATGCATCCAGCTTTGTTCTTTTTGCTTAGGGTTGTCTTGGCTGTAGTGGCTCTTTTTTTTGGTTGCATGTGAATTTTAAAGTAGTTTTTCTAATTTTGTCAAGAATGTCAGTGGATAGTTTGTTGGAACTAGCATTAAATCTACAAATTACTTTGGGCAGTATGGCCATTTTCACAACATTGATTCTTCTTATCCATGAGGATGGAATGTTTCTCCATTTGTTTGGGTCCTCTCTGATTTCCTAGGTCAGTGGTTTATAGTTCTTCTTGAAGAGGTCCTTCATACACCCTGTTAGTGGTATTCCTAGGTATTTTATTCTCTTTGAAGCAATTGTGAATGGGATTTCATTTGTGATTTGGCTCTCTGCTTGTCTATTGTTGGTGTATAGAAATTTTTGTGATTTTTGCACATAGATTTTGTTTCATGAGATTGCTGAAGTTGGTTATCAACTTAAGGAACTTTGGTCAATTTCATTTCTACTTCATTTAATTTGTGTCATCACATGCATGTGTACATAATACTTTCAGATTCTTTATAAAAATTTCTATCATAATAAGAAGGGCTTCTAGGATCTGGTTTATTTAGTATGCTAGAAAAAGAAGTGAAGAACAATGAGCATATTTGAATACTATATATCTAACTTTCTTAATGATATCACACTTCCTCCTGCAGAAACTCTTTATCTTGATATATCTATGTAAATTGAAAGCATAAGATATGCCTAACAGTGTCAAAGGAAGAGATTAAGATGAATGATTGATGTTATAATACATTTGGTAAAACAGTAATATAATCTTGGTCTGCAATTCAAAACATCTATTACAATTTGAGAAAGCACTATTTTAGTTTTAAGTTGACTGTATATTAATTAATCAAGCTGACCATAGTCTTCAAAAGGAACTTGCTGCAGTACATCAAAATAAATTTTACTCCTAATTTCACCTGTGGGGTTTTGTGTGGCTGTGTTTTGCATGAGTTGGATAAAATTGCCATGTCCATATAAATAATGATGAAGGCAATCTGTCATTTCACTGTAAAGGTAAAAAGGTAGAGAGAATAGGAGAAAGAGGGAGGGAAGGAGAAAGGAAAAAGTATTTCAAGCTTGAATAGGCTGCCTACATTTTAAAATTACAAAGTAGTTGTATTAATTTCCTGGTGCTGCTGTTATAATTACTAAAAATTTAGCAGCTTACAAAACACAAATTTTTAATTTTCAGTTCTAGAGGTTACAAGTTTGTACCTGTTTTCACCGAGTTAAAATAAAGGTGGTTGCTTAGCTATGCTCCCTTTTGAGTCAATCTATTTCCCTTGCTTTTCCAGCTCCTAAATGCCCTCATCATTACTTAGCTCTTGGCCTTTCCTCCATCTTGAAAGTTAGCAACATCATCCAACTATCTGTCACAGATTCTTCTTCTGCCTCTCTCTTCCATTTTTAATAGTCCTGGTGATTATTTTGGGCCCTCCTAGAAAATTCAGAATAATACTATTTTTAAGATAATCCAATGAGCAATCAATATCATTTGTCATCTGAATTCTCCTTTGCCTGTTAACTGTGACCTATTCATGGTTTCAGGGATTACCTTGGAGATCATTGAGAGAAGGGGAGAACATTACTCTACATACCAGTCTAACTGATAATTGATCTGTTTCATTAAAAATAGTTTTACTATTAAATTGGAAACTGCTGGAAGATAGAAGCAATAGTTTTCTACTATGTTAGTCTGTTTTTGCATTGCTACAAATAAATACCTCAGGCTGGGTATTTTTAAATAAAAGAGATTTAATTGACTCATAGTTCTGGAGGTGCTACAAGCATGGCATCAACATTTGATCACTTCTAGTGAGACCTCAGGAAGCTTACAGTTATAGAGGAAGGTGAAGCGGGAAGCCAGTGTATTACAGGATAATAGAGAAAGCAATAGGGAGGAGGAGGTGCCACATGCTTTAAAACAATCAGGTCTCATGTAAAATAAGAGTGGAACTCACTCATGAAGACATGATGAGGACAGCACTAAGCTATTCATGAGGGATCTGCCCCATTGACCAGATACCTCCCATGAGTCCCCACTTTCAAAATTGAGGATTACATTTCAACATGAGATTTGGAGGGAACAAATATCCAAACTATATCGCCTACTTTCTTGAATTCCGAATTGGTAATTTCAAAACAAATGTAGATAGTGTAATAATACATACCAGAGATTGGAAAGAATGTATAGTGTTGTGAGGAATGAGGAGAGATTGACCAATGGGTATAAACATATAGTTAGATAGAAAAAAAAGTTCTAATGTATGCTAGCAGAGTAGGGAGACTATATTTTACAACAATGTGTTATACATTTCATTATAGCTGGAAGAGGGGACTTGAAATATTCCCAGCAAATAGAAATAATACATACATGGGTGACAGATACTCTAAAAACACTGACTTTATATATATTCTATATGTATAGATGTAACAGAACTTCATATATACTCCATAAATATGTACCAGTATAATTAGTATAAGGTTAAAAAAATGGAACTTGGAGTGATCATATTTGTGCTCTAGCCCTAGCTAGTTTGTTCTTTTTGTAATTCAGGGTCACTTAATAGCTGCTTGTCTTTGGGTGAGTTCTTTATCCACTCAGTGCCTTCATTTTCTCAACTGCAAAATAGGGTATTATTTTATTACTCTCAGTATTGCTATGAGAATGTTATTATTTTACTTAATATTGATATAGAGCTTAGCACGATGACTGGAGTAATTTAAATGTTCAATAAATGTTAGCTACGGTCAATAACAGTAGTAATAGGAGGAGGAAGAAGAGGTGGAGGAGTAAAAGTAGGAGGAGGAGTGGTAGAGCCAGTTCCTTCATGTGTGACTTTCTCATCTCTTCACAATGTCAGTCTGAGGTTAAATGACATCATGTATGAGAAAGCAATGTGCAAATAGCTGGAAATTAAGGCAAAGCATTTTTTCTGTTCAAAATCTGGTCAAACTGAAAAAAGAATTTGGCCTATTTCAAGATGGAAGATAATTTCACAAATTCCTTTCATGATTAGTCCAACTAAATGTTGTGAGTTGATGCATTTATTTATGAGCTTCTTTCCCCACTGGTTGCAGGGTAACCTCAGGTGTGTTGACCCTGAAAGGCATTTTAGGGAGTTTGTTTGTTGCTGCTTCTGCTGAGTATGCTTCCTAGAGCTCTGACAAGCAAGAGATGCTCAGCACATACTTCAGGTGGAAGAGAGTCAATGTGAGCCTGAGGTATCATAGTACTGTACTTCACATCTGTAGTTGAAATCAGAGGTGAACTAAAGACATTTGCTCATTTCATTCAGAAAATGGAATATATAGGTCTTGATCATGGCTCTGGATGTGACTATTAATCTCATGTAACATGCATTGAAAAGTAGGATGGATGATATTTAAGAATAACTTAATCACAATATAAAATTTTCAAATCTCTCTATATTAATATTCATTTATAGGATCAGTTTCTCATTTACCCATAAATTGTTTAACATCAATTTTTCCCCACATTTCAACAAAATTGGCAAATAATTTCTGTTTCATTGCATGGCTTTTTTGAGTTTACAACTGAGAAACAAAATTAATAATTGGCAATTACTGATTATTTGCTTCATTATTTTCAGTCTTTAAGACAAGTGAATCAAAATAAACTTTCAGAGTCAGTCTTTATTGTATGAAAGATGAAATAAATATCTTGGAATCACAACTTAAGCTTTCTGGAAAAAATAAATAAATACTACACATTCAAAATATTGAAGACCTGCTTAACCTGTTCATGGTGAGATATTTGCCAAGTATATCAAGGGATTCCCAAAATGTAAAAGCACATATATAGAATATAAAAGTTGTATATTATCTCCGACTTATCAGAATAGGCCCATTTTTTTCAGCAGGTCTAATGCTAAACTCTAAGGCATTGTTTTTATAGGTAAGAAGACCACCATCTTTAAAGATACATGGTGTGGTCCATTACCAAACCACAAATATAAAATACACGTTTCCATAGTAGCACAAGAATTTTGAAGATTCTTGGACTTCCCTGAAAACTATGAATTATTATAATGGTTATAATTTGCATAAAGCATTAATAGCTTACTCTGCTTGCAATTACTCTAATAAAAACATACAGTACTCACAGTAACCAACACTGAGTATATGATGAGTGTTCTTTGTGTAGAAACTTCATTATTGGGGAAACCAGACATTAGTTCTGGGGAAACATGCCATTTCTTTAATTAAAATTAAAAAGTAAAAGAATACTACCAATCCTCTTACGGTTAAAAACCAAATGAAAATAAATAGAGCTTTTTAAAAATTTACACTATGGGCATAGAATGAATTACATGGTAAATGAGAACATAAAAATCACAGGAGCAACCTTGAACAACAAAAGGTAAAAATCTTATAGAAACAAAAAGATGAAGAGAATTTATTTGAGCATTAACACACATCTGTGTGCTTCACTGATACTCATTTGGACTCTATACATGTCATACTGTCTTATTGGATGATAGGCTTATGAGGCTTTGAGCTTTTATGTGAATTTTTGTACAACTTGGCTATTAGTAAATTAATGACAATTACATATTAAGGCAAGTTGTATGTACAGAGATCCCAGATGCTGAATCTTTTCTCATCAGCAGAGAAACCCCAAAAAATTATAGGTAAAACTTTGTTGTTTTAAATTATGTTAGATATCTTGAGCTAAGAAGGAAAGTCTAACTAAATTGTGGTTCATGAGATACTACATTAAAAACAACATCATATGTCAGTTTATATAGATTAAACACGTAGCTCAGGCTCATAAATCTATTTATATAATTAGCATCTTTGGAGCATACGAGATTTTGCTTTTTTTCAAAGTAAAATGTTTGGTGAAGTTTCAGATAAATCCATAAACCACTGTAATATTTGAAGCCAGTGAAAACAATCATGAACCATCTGTTTTAGACAATTTCTTTACTGATTTTTATTTTCCACAGAAAGTATTTTGATATCAATGTACCAAAAATCCTAAGGAATAAAGAAATTAAGAAATGAAAGTGCTGTTGAGGTGAGTCTCTAGCATTGTGCATTCCATTTTGGTAATGATCAGTATGACATGCCAGTGTAAAACACAGTTTCTCTCTTTATGACTAATAGCAGTAGGAAACCATCTTGTTTCTCTTCAGAAAGTAAATAGAGGTGAATGCTTCAAGCATAAAATAAGGCAAAAAGATAGGATAAAGGAATTTACTAGGTTTTTTTTTTTTTTCCAAAGAAACCTGAGTTTCTTTGGGAAAAAAATGATGCAATTGACAGGAGATTTTTAAACAAATGAATTTCCACAAAGTTTGAATTTCACTGGATTAATGATAGAGGTTATCAAGGAAAGGGTTTTTCCAAAAAAAATTTTTTAACATTTACGTTTATAAGAATAAATGTGACTTCAAAGAGGCAAGACTAGTACTAGCTATCATATCTGTATCTTAGGTATAACGTCCAAATGTTAAGATAAAATATACTGTTAGATTAAGTATGTTCAAAGCTTATCTAGACTTTATCTAAAAATGGTAAAAAGATAATTTACCTAAGAATGTGAACTTATTAATCTTCTAAATCTTATTAGGTAATCTTTAAAATATTTTTTTAATGTAGTAAATGACAGTATGTGTAGCTCATGTGGTCTCAAATAGGTTAATACATATTTTTATATTTCAATTCATTAGTTACAGTGTTTACAATGAAGCTATAAACTGAATCAAATACAGCTGCCTTCCAAAAAGTCCATAGCCACAGAATCTTCTGATTATGTTTGCTAAAGAGCTGTTCTTGAATATACTCTCTCATTCAGAATTCTCTAGAAACCTCAGGTGTATGTGTTATTTCTCCTTTGCTTCGTGGTTTTATTAAAGGGCAAAATGACAACCTCAGTAATTACATACTTTGGAATAACCAAAATATATATCTTAAAAGTAAATGAAGAAAGCACTGCTTGTCCTCTGTAATTTTTCTTTTTTTGGAGGTAAAAATTATAAACTAGGTTTTTTGTATACGTTTTTTTAAAATGTTATTTCCATCAAACCACATATTGATTCTACTTGGAAATAATTTATTTTAAATTCTGTTTTCTTTACATGTGATTCTAAATTTTAATGCTTACTATTATTCTTGACTAAAAGGCATGGAAAGAATTAATAAATGAAGAGCTTTTCCTTTTAAAACTCAGAGAAACAGCTACCAGTAAAATGTAACTTCTTGAAAGCTACAAAATATGAGCCATATGGAAGTCTGGATTTTTTCTAGTAGACTAGATATATATTAGTCTAATTTGATTAGTAACAATTTATTTTTGAAATATACTTAATTTTAAAGAATATAGCTGTTTATTTAATGCATTTTCCATCTGATCACCAAATAATTTTTTCATTATCACTTTTCTGAAAATGTTTAAGTGGATGACAGGATATCATTTGGCATCAAAGATAATGGCTTTGAGATATTTTTTAAATGATGAAAAAAAATGCCAAATGAAAAGTACAAACAGATTTTGAAATAATTTCTTTTCAGAAATCCTGGCAGCTTTTTTTTCAGTCCTGAATGAACAATATGACAGTCTTTTTGTTTTTTATTTTTGTTTTTTTTTTTATTTTCCTTCCAAAACAAGTAATAATGTTATTTCCCTGTTTCACTAGAAAAAATCACATTGACTATGCTCATAACAGTTTCAATAAATTCAGATAATCATCTATGGTTATTAATATGCATTAAAGTATTAAGCAGATATGCCAGGAATCTGAAACTTAGCATCTTTTACATATCAGTTAGAAAACATGGTTTTATTTATGCATGGTTTTGTTCACTATTATTTTATTCAAATTCTTTAATTTACTGATCCTCAACTATATAGTGGAATTGATGATCAGCACTAAGTATATAAATTTGATCAAGACAGTCTTTGTCTTCAAGAAAGTCATAAGTTACTAGATAAGAGCTTAAAGCAAATTGCAATATATTTTTATATATACTGTACAAGAAATTTTTACAAGGACCTGGGGAAATTGGGCAGGAAGAGGAAGAGTGACAAGAACCAAGGAAGTGTTTCACAGATATAATTTAGATTCAGATCCTGAAAAATGAGGAGACATTACCATCAAACAGGGAAGAAGAGGTTGCATATTCTGGGAACAAGAAGGGGTTCTCATGACAGTCTATACACATGGCAAAATATGCAAGAGTCGTCACTGAAATGTAAAATCCACAGAACTGCTAAGCAATAAATCCTAAGGAATTTGGGCTTTACTTCTACAGACACTGGATTCTTAGAGCCTTTTAAATTAGGGTTGCAAAGTCAATTTTGTGTTTTAGAACATTATTTGGCACCAATATGGAGGAATAATGAGCAGAAAATATATGTGATGTTGAAGCTGTGGAAAGAGGTATGCTAATAAGGATGTTGAACAAGAAGGGACATCTCAGAATAATTCCCAGTTCACATGGGTGTTTGGAATGTGATTTTACCATTAAACTAGGATTTAAAAAAAGAAAATTTTCAAAAAGTACTTTGAATTATGGATTCTTATCAATATTTATTAATTACCTCACATATATCATGTTTTGCACAAGAATACAGTAGCATATAAGGAATATATCTTCATTTATTTGGCCTGAAAAATAAGCAACTTACATAATTAAAAATATAAAATGTAAGAACAGATATGGTAGGTTAAAAATAAGTGTTACAGGCAGTAAACTCTAAATATGTTCACAGAATGAAGAAATCTGTATATCCCTTAAGAGGTAGGAAAATTAGCAAAGATATTTTAGAAATAAGTAGAAGAAAAGGTCTTCTTTGTCTTCTGAGCAGACAAATGGGATCAGATTACAGGAGTATTAAGTGCCGGCTAACAGCAGTGTCCAGGAAAATAATTACAGCTTTCTGCACAGGTAACATATCCATGGTTTTGATAAAATTACTCCAGCAATGTACACGTTGTATTTTGCGGTGTTAAGTGGAGGCAAAATCACCACTTAGATTATGAATATAACACAAATAAGAGATGTAGTATATGTTGAAATAAGCTGACTTTTTTTTTGAGAGGTAATAAAATTTTCAGATTCAAAGGAACCTTTCTTCATCATACCTTAAGTAATTGGGTACCCCTGTAGAATGTGCAGGTTTATTACATAGTTATAGATGTGCCATGGTGTTTTGCTGCATCCATCACCCCATCATCTACATTGGGTATTTATCCTAGTGCTATCCCTCCCCTATACCCAACTCACCAATAGGCCCCAGTCTGTGATGTTCCTCTCCTTGTGTCCATGTGTTCTCATTGTTCAACTCCCACTTATGCATGAGAACATGTGGTGTTTGGTTTTCTGTTCTTGTGTTAGTTTGCTGAGAATGATAATTTCCATCTTCATCCATGTCCCTGCAAAGGACGTGAACTCATTCTTTTTTATGGCTGTGTAGTATTCCACAGTGTATATATGCCACATTTTCTTTATCCAGTCTATCATTGATGGGCATTTGGGTTGGTTCCTAGTCTCTGCTGTTGGGAATAGTGCAGCAGTAAACATACGTGTGCATGTGTCTTTATAATAGAATGGTTTATAATCGTTTGGTTATATATCCAGTAATGGGATTGCTGAGTCAAATGGTATTTCTAGCTCTAGATCGTTGAGGAATCACCATACTGTCTTCTACAATGGTTGAACTAATTTACCTTCCCACCAACAGTGTAAAAGTGTTCGTATCTCTTCACATCCTCTCCAGCATCTGTTGTCACCTCACTTTTTAAAGATCACCATTCTAACTGGTGTGAGATGGTATCTCATTGTGGTTTTCATTTGCATTTCCCTAATGAACAGTGATGATGAGCTTTTTTCATAAGTTTGTTATGAAATGTCCACTTTTGAGAAGTGTCTGTTTGTATCCTTTGCCCACTTTTTGATGGGATTGTTTTTTCTTGTAGATTTGTTTAAGTTCTTTGTAGATTCTGGATTCTATCTCTATGTGGTTTGATTTGCATTTCTCTAATGACCAGTGATGATGAGCATTTTTCATATTTTTGTTGGCCACATAAATGTCGTCTTTTGAAAAGTGTCTGTTCATATCTTTCACCTACTTTTTGATGGAGTTATTTGCTTTTTTCTTGTATATTTGTTTTAATTCTTTGTAGATTCTGGATATTAGCCCTTTGTCAGATGGGTAGATTGCAAACATTTTTTCCCATTCTGTTGGTTGCCGGTTCACTCTAATGATTGTTTCTTTTGCTGTGCAGAAACTCTTAAGTTTAATTAGATCCTGTTTGTCTATTTTTGCTTTTGTTGCCAGTGCTTTTGGTGTTTTAGTCATGAAGTCCTTGCCTATGCCTATGCCTTAAATGGTATTGCCAAGGTTTTCTTCCAGGGCTTATTTTTTAAAAAATCTTTAATCCATCTGGAGTTAATTTTTGTACAAAGTATAAAGAAAGGGTCCAGTTTCAGCTTTCTGCACATGGCTAGCCAGTTTTCCCAACACCATTTATTAAACAGGGAATTATTTCCCCATTGTTTGTTTTTGTCAGGTTTGTCAAAGTTCAGACTGTTGTAGATGTGTGGCATTACTTCCTAGGCCTCTATTCTGTTCCATTGGTCTGTATCTTTGTTTTGGTACTAGGACTATACCATGCTGTTTTGATTACTGTAGCCTTGTAGTATAGTTTGAAGTCAGGTAGTTTAATGCCTCCAGCTTCCCCCCCCCAAACCCCCGCTTAGGATTTTCCTGGTTATGCAAGCTCTTTTATGGTTCCATATGAAATTTTGGGTGTTTTTTTTTTTCTAATTCTGTGAAGAAGGTAAATGGTAGCTTGATGGGGATAGCATTCAATCTATAAATTACTTTGGGTAGTATGGCTATTTTCATGATATTGATTCTTCCCAACCATGAGCATGGTCTGTTTTTCCATTTTTTTGTGTCCTTTCTTATTTCCTTGTGCAGTGGTTTGTGGTTCTCCTTAAAGAGGTCCTTAACATCCTTTGTAAGTTGTATTCCTAGGTATTTTATTCTCTTTATAGCAATTGTGGAATGTGAGTTCACTCATGATTTGGCTGTTTGTCTGTTATTGGGGTATAGGAATGCTCCTGATTTTTGCACATTGATTTTGTATCCTGAGACTTTGCTGAAGTTGCTTATCAGTTTAAGGAGATTTTGGTCTGAGATGATGGGGTCTTCTAAATATGCAATCATGTCATCTGCAAATAGAGACAATTTGAATTCCTCTTTTCTTAATTGAATATCCTTTATTTCCTTTTCTTGCCTGATTGTCCTGGCTAGAACTTCCAATACTATGTTGAATAAGAGTGGTGAGAGAGGGCATCCTTGTCTTGTGCTGTATTTCAAAAGAAGTGTTTCCAGTATTTGCCCACTCAAAATGATATTGGCTGTGGGTTTGTCATGAATAGCTTTTATTATTTTGAGATACATTCCATTAATACCTAGTTTATTGACAGTATTTAGGATAAAGGTCTGTTGAATTTTGTCAAAGGCCTTCTCTTCAACTATTGAGATAATCATATGGTTTTTGTCTTTGGTTCTGTTTATGTGATGTATTATTTTTACTGATTTGTGTATGTGGAACCAGTCTTGCATCCCAGGGATGAAGCCAATTTAACCATGATGGATTAGCTTTTTGATGTGCTGTTGGATTCAATTTGCCAGTATTTTATTGTGGATATTCACATCAATGTTCATCAAGGATATTGCCCTAAAATTTTCTTTTTGTGTCTCTGACAGGTTTTGGTATCAGGATGATGTTGACCACACAAAATGAGTTAGAGAGGATTCTCTCTTTCTCTATTGTTTGGAATATTTTCAGAAAGAGTGGTACTGGCTCCTCTTTGTACATCTGGTAGAATTCAGCTGTCAGTTTCTAGACTTCTTTTTTTTTTTTTTTTGGTAGGCTATTAATTGCTACCTGAATCTCAGACCTTGTTATTGGTCTATTCAGGGATTTGAATTCTTCCAGGTTTAGTATTGGGAGGGTGTAAGTGTTTAGGAATTTTTCTATTTCCTTTAGATTTTCTGCTTTATTTGCATAGAGGTGTTTATAGTATTCTCCAATGGTAGTTTGTATTTCTGTGAGATGGGTGGTGTTATCTCCTGTATCATTTTTTATTGCATCTATTTGATTCTTCTCTCTTTTCTTCTTTATTAGCCTGGCTAGTGATCTATCTATTTTATTGATCTTTTTTAAAAAACCAGCTTCTGGATTTATTGATTTTTTTTTTTACGGTTTTTCATGTCTCTGTCTCCTTCACTTCTGCTCTTAGTTGTTTCTTGTCTTCCGCTAGCTTTTGAATTTGTTTCTTCTTGCTCCTCTAGTTCTTTTAATTGTGACATTAGGGTGCTGAAGTTAGATCTTTTCTTCTTTCCCTTGTGGTCATTTAGTGCTATAAATTTACCTCTACACACTGCTTTAAATGTGTCCCAGAGATTCTGGTATGTTGTGTCTTCATTCTCATTGGTTTCTAATAACTTCCTGATTTCTGCCTTCATTTCATTATTTATCCAGTAGTCATTCCAGAGCAGGATGTTCAGTTTCTATTTCGTTGTGCAGTTTTGAGTGAGATTCTTAATCCTGAGTTCTAATTTCATTGCACTATGGTCCAAGAGACTGTTATGATTTCCGTTATTTTGCTATTACTGAGGAGTTTTTACTTCAAATTACGTGGTCTATTTTAGAATAAGGGCAATGTTGTGCTAAGAAGAATGTATATTCTGTTGAGTTGGGGTGGAGAGTTCTGTAATGTCTATTAGGTCCACTTGGTCCAGATCTGAGTTCAAGTCCTGGATATCTGTGTTAATTTTCTGTCTCATTGATATGTCTAATATTGACAGTGGGGTGTTAAAGTCTCCCACTACTATTGTGTAGGTGTCTAAGTCTCTTTATAGGTCTCTAAGAACTTGCTTTATGAATCTGGGTGCTCCTTCATTGGGTGCATGTATATTTAGGATCATTAGCTCTTCTTGTTGCATTTATCTCTTTACCATTATGTAATGCTGTTCTTTGTCTCTTTTGATCTTTGTTGATTTAAAGTCTGTTTTAACTAGGATTACAACCCCTGTTTGTTTTTTTATTGCTTGGTAAATATTCTTCCATTCCTTTACTTTAAGCCTATGTGTCTTTGCCTGTGAGGAGGGTATCCTGAATACAGCACAAGGATAAAATGTCTTGACTTTTTTATCCAATTTGCCAGGCTGAGTCCTTTAATTGGTGCATGTAGCCCATTTATATTTAAAGTTAATATTGTTATTTGTGAATTTCATCCTGTCATTATGATGCTAGCTGGTTGTTTTGCTTGTTAGTTGATGCAGTTTCTTCATAGCATTGATGGTCTTTACAATTTGTTATGTTTTTGCAGTGGCTGGTACTGATTGTTCCTTTCCATGTTTAGTGCTTCTTTCAAGAGCTCTTGTAAAGCAGGTCTGAGGGTGATGAAATTTCTTAGCAGCTGCTTGTCCGTTGTAGGATTTTATTTATCCTTTGCTTATGAAGCTTAGTTTGGCTTCATATAAAATTCTGGGTTGAAAATTCTTTTCTTGAAGGATGTTGAATATTAGCCCCCCACTCTCTTCTGGCTTATAGGGTTTCTGCTGAGAGATCTGCTGTGAGTCTGATAGGCTTCCCTTTGTGGGTAACCTGACTTTTCTCTCTGGCTGACCTTAGCATTTTTCCTTCGTTTCAACCCTGATGAATCTGATGATTATGTGTGTTGGGGTTGCTTTTCTTGAGCAGTATCTTTGTGGTTTTCTCTGTATTTTCGGAATCTGAATGTTGGCTTGCCTTGCTTGGTTGGAAAAGTTCTCCTGGATAATATCCTGAAGAGTGTTTTCCAACTTGGTTTAATTCTCTCTGTCACTTTTAGGTACATAGATCAAACACAGATTTGGTCTGTTCTCAGAATCCCAAATCTGTGGGATTCTTCGAACCTTCTTTTCACCCTTTTTTCCCTAGTCTTGCCTTCTCACTTTATTTCATTCATTTGATCTTCAATCTCTGATATATTTTCTTCTGCTTTATCAATTTGGCTATTGAAACTTGTGTATGCTTCACAAAGTTCTTGTGTTGTGTTTTTCAGCTCCATCCATTCATTATTTTTTTTCTCTAAACTCATTATTTCAGTTAGCATTTTGTCTAACCTTTTTTCAAGGTTCTTAGCTTCCTTGCTTTGGGTTAGAACATGCTCCTTTAGCTCAGAGAAGTTTGTTATTACCCACCTCTGAAGCCTGTTTCTGTCAGTTCTTCAAACTCATTCTCTGTCCAATTTTGTTCTTTTGCTGGCAAGGAGTTGTGATCCCTTGGAGGAGAAGAGGCGTTCTGGTTTTTGAAATGTTCGGCCTTTCTGTGCTGTTTTCTTTTCATTGTTGTGGGTTTATCTACCTTTGGTCTTTAAAGTTGGTGATTTATGGATGGGGTGTCTGAGTGGACATAGTTTTTGTTGATGTTAAGACTATTTCTTTCTGTTTGTTAGTTTTCCTTCTAACGGTCAGGCCCCTCTGCTACAGGTCTGCTGGAGATCCACTCCAGATCCTACTTGCCTGGTAATCACCAGCAGGGGGGATACAGAACAGCCAAGATTGCTGCCTCTTCCTTCCTCTGGTAGCTTCATCCAGAAGGGTACTCACCAGATGCTAGCCAGAGCTTTCTTGTATGAGGTATCTGTTGGTCCCTACCGGAAAGTATCCCCCAGTCAGGATACATGGGGGTCAGGGAATCACCTGAGGAGGCATTGTGTTCCCCATCAGATCTGGAACACTGTGCTGGGAGATCTGCTGCTCTTTTCAGAGCTGCCGGCAGGGACGTTTAAGTCTGCTGAAGCTGTACCCACAACTGCCCCTTTTCCCAGGCACTCTGTCCCAGGAATGTGGGAGTTTTATTTATAAGTCCCTGTTTTTTTCAGAGGTACCCTGCCCAGTGAGGAGGGAGTCTAGTGACACAGTCTGCCTGCAGAGGCCTTGCTGAGCTACCGTGGGCTCCACCCAGTTTGAACTTCCCTGCAACTTTGTTTAAACTGAGGTTAAAACCACCTACTTGAGCCTCAGCAATGGCTGACGCCCCTCCCCTCACCAAGCTTGAACATCCCAGGTTGAGCTCAGATTGCTATGCTGGCTGTGAGAACTTCAAGCCAGTGGATCTTAGCTTGCTGGTCTTCATGGGAGTGGGACCCACAGAGCCAGATCACGTGGCTCCCTGCCTTCAACCCCCTTTCCAGGGGAGTGAATGGTTCTGTCTCGCTGGCATTCCAGGTGCTACTGGCATATGAGAAAAAAAACTGCTGCGGTTAGCTTGGTGTCTTTCCAAACAGCTCCCAGTTTTGTGCTGGAAACCCAGGGCCCTGGTGTTGTAGGCACTGGAGCAAATCTCCTGGTCTGCAGATTGTGAAGACTGTGAGAAAAGCACAGTGTCTGTGCTGGCATGCAGGGGACAGTCCCTAATGGCTTCCCATGGCTAGAAGAGGGAGTTTCCTGGCCACTGCTTCTTGGGTAAGGCGACGCCCCACCCTGCTTTTGCTCATCCTCCTTGGGCTGCACCCACTGTCCAACCAGTCCCAATGATATGAACCAGGTACTGCAGTTGGAAATGTGGAGATCACCCACCTTCTGCATTGATCTTGCTGGGAACTGCACACCAGAGCTGTTCCTATTCGGCCATTTTGCCGACAACCTCAGGAACTCTTTTTAATGGAATAAAAGAAATGCCAACTAATGTTTTTTTCCAGTATTGTTACTCCATCCCTTCCCCAAAATAATTTATTTTCTGTTGGTTTGGAGGAGCAAACTCATTTCCCCTTATATTTAAGGAGAAATGAGAAGAGCTATTAGTATGCAAGTTTTGACATGTTTGAAAAAAAATCGTTTAACTCTGGTAGAAGTTAAAAATACCTTAGAGATCATGTTATTCAGAGCCTAATTTTACAAATAAAAACCGGAGGGCTTTAAATACTTAGCTGAGAGTTAAAAACAAACTATAAGCAAACCTGGGAATAAAACAAATCTATTCCCAGTTCATCTAGATTTTAATACCAATTTAGATTTGGGGGAACAGATGCAAATAAAGAAAAAGAAAGTAAGGTAGGGAGACTTCTGAAAAGTTTGAATATATTCACTAAAACACACAAATTTGAAGATCATAAACAAATGAGAATCTTTCTGTCCCTCGAGAGCTGGACAAATAGCCCTACATCTGATCCCTATTCTGGTATAGGAATTTGAAACGCTGCCTAAGATTCCTGTGAAGTGCCATAGGGCTGGGAGGATAGATGCTCATGTGTTGTTAACCTTTGCCTTGTGGTCTCTGAATTCCTTTTCTAGTTTCTCTTTCATACCAGTTTGATATCTACACAAAATTCATTCCCTGCTTTTCCCCCAAATCAAAAAAAAAAAAAAAAACCTTAAAAATATTCATCATCATAGTTGATTTTATTGAAAAACTACAGACCAGCAAAAGTTCTCTTTTGGCAAATATCAGATAAAGTAACTTAAAAATATAATTTCCTGCCTTTCTTTTTCTCAATGTGATGTGTTCCTGCCTTTCTTGGTTATTTTCCTTCTTTCTGGTGCTTCTCTTTGGGTTTCCTTTTCTTGTGCTACCTCTTCTTCTGGGACCAGTGACTTCTGTAAAAAATATATGAATGTCAATGGGTGAATAATGAGTAGCATAGGATATAACACTTATAGTATAGATAGCATTTAGAATATAGATAGCCACATCAGAAGGGCTGCTTACATTTAATTTTAATAATTTGTTTTTGAGGTTGTAGCATTTTATGTAAAGGGTAGTATCCTTATGTTTTAAAATGTCTTTAAATATAAAGTAGGACAGTAATCCATATCTACCTTTTCTCATTTCCAGCAAAGCAGAATATGTTATCCTTATTCGTTCCTGCAGAAGCCAGAAATCATATGAATGGCTTCTATTACTTTTGGACCTGAATTTTCTTACCTCATTTTTTTCTGACAATTGCAATAGCTAATAGTATATGTTTCCCATATGCCTTGGAACATTGTAGTCAGTTTACACTATCTGAAACATCCTTTACAGGACTTTATAATCAAGCAGTACTGAATATTGTACCCTTTTGAAGAGCCCCTTACAATAGCAATGGAAAACAAGCATTTATTCAATAAGTTTAATATTAATATGTCTCTGTTATGTTCCTTTTGACCTTTTCATGTCTATCCTTTTTTGTTTCTTTGGTTTCTAGAGCCTGTGATATGAGAATTCATGACACAGTCTTTCTTTTCTTGAAGAAAAGATCTGTCCTTGTTTACCAAATGAATGTTGACAAATTGTTAGGGCTTCCAGATAAAGTACATGATGCCTTATTAATTTTGAATTTACTTGATCACTCAAGACATGTTTTTAGGATAAGTACATCTTCTGTTAGTATCCTATACTTATACTAAAAATGATTTGATGTTTATCTGAAACTCAAATTAACTCATTGTCATATATTTTTAATTGCTAAATCTTACAACCCTACTAGTCTGCATGGTAAAAATTTTCAATTAATGGGAGAGATATTTTTAATTTTTTAAGTTTTTTTTTTTTTTCTTTTAGATAGAGTCTCCCTCTGTTGCCCAGGCCAGAGTGCAGTGGTGCAATCTTAGGTATCTTGGCTCACTGCAAACTGTGCTTCCCAGGTTCAAGCTATTCTCCTGTCTCAGACTCCTGAGCAGCTGTGACTACCGGTGTGCACCACCATGGCCAGCTAATTTTTGTATCTTTAGTAGAGATGGGGTTTAATCATGTTGGCCAGGATGATCTGGAACTCCTGGCCTCAAGTCGTCTGCCTACTTTGTCCTAAAGTGCTGGGATTACGGGCAGGAGCCACTGTGCATATTCTGATTTTTTTTTTTTTTTTATGCTGTTAAAGTACATACCTAGTTCAGGTGGTTTTATTGTCCCTTACTGATTTCCTTTAAGATTATCTGTGTTATTAATTTTGTATCTTTGGCTCATTCAGGACGAAAACAGGAGGGTGAATTTTTTCTTTTCTAGATCCGTGCATTTTGTTAATCACTTATATCATTTAGTTTACAATTTCATCCTTTAAGTGGCATGATTACATACTTATTTCCTGAAAAATCATTTAAAAATGATGATTTTATATTGGAATTCAGAATTGAGACCTCTATCAGTTTTTAATTCTCATTAAAAATTTAAACTTTTGATGACCTTCTATTTTTATTTTCATTGATATATTTTTTGCTTAGTTACTAAGTACAATTATGTATTTGAAAGTAAATAGTATTATTAACGTTTAGTCACATTTCTGTCACCTTATCTGGGAAATTTCATAATCATGCAGTAGTGGAAATTCATTTTTGAACTTTGCACATGGATAACTATATTTTCTTATTACAAAATGCTGGAGTCTCTCTTTGAGATATACAAATATATATCTTATAGCATTCTTTTGACTGCTATCCCCGCCATAATCACAAAATTAGTGTTACTTCAAACTACTGTTTAACTTTTAAGGCCCATTTTAAGGAATGTTCCACTTGAAGAAATAAATATTTTCCAAAATATCAAAAGAATAAACCCCTTAAATAAAGAAATAATTTCTCAAAATTTATGAAAAAAGTTTTTAAAAAAAGGACTGTATGTCCCACAGCCTAGTTCAACAAATGACAATAGCTTTTAGCTGATACGCAGAAATCTGTAATCTTAAGGATTTACTGCAGCAGAACCTCATAAGTGTGCTTTCAGAACCAAAATAGAGATGAAATTTATACAATTTTGGGAAAAAAAAATCTCTTCCTCTTCTATTCATGATCAAGTTCTCTACTGCTATATTATGCAAGGAATCTTTTGATGGTTCTAATACATTTCCCTAAATAACAATCTATTTTTAAGGAATTAGAATTTTAGCATTAATTTCCTAATGGCAATTTCATCATTGCCTCTTGAATGAATATATTTTACATGATTTTTCTCATTAGACAAAACAGATTTGTTTGCTTAAAATTTATACATTTTTAAATTACATTTTATAATTTAGCTAGTGTTGTGGCCACTGATGGAACAGATTAAGGTTCTTACACCAAGAAGTTTTAAGATTAGACCAAAAAACAAAATTATAAAGTTTTTTTTTTGAGGGTGAAAATCAAAGACGTTTATGCAGAATTACCAAAAAAAAAAAAAAAAAAAAAAAAAAAGAGGTTTTGTTAATGTCATCTTATTTGGAACTTTTTTTTTCCCTTGATTCTGGAAACAGAAGAATCCTTCCATTTTGTTTCGATAAATTATGAAAAAGGTATGGTAATCTAGAAAAACAAGTGTATTAGTAAATCAAAGTTGAGATTATAGATAATTATTCAATCTCTTGAGGAAGATGTTAGAGTACATGACCTCTTTGGAAAATTATGATCCCATATGAAAACAACTATAACAAAATGAAATAAAGCAGTTCATGGTTTTAGATAAAGCCCTAACTCTAGAAAGGTCAAAGTAACATGACATGTTCTCTGTCGTTTGGTGGTTGCTGTAATCAAAGGTGGTAGCTCTATGTGGGAGAACTGCTAAACATCTGTGAGGCCATGTCTTTAAAAACCAATAGTAGGATAAAGTAGAGCTCACCTCCACATTTTTATTCATGACCTGCTATTAATTATAGAAATGCAGAATTCAGTATTGTGAGTTATCCCTCCCTCAATTTCTTTTAACTGGAAAGTAAGGCAGGGGGCAAAGATGAGCTTCTGTTCTTGAATGGGAATTCTCACTTACTCTTGACTTTTATAAATAATTTAATTTTAAAATCAGTTAATATAATGACATTTAGATTTACCTGGCTTGACTCTTCTCTACCTGGTGATATTCTTTCAGGTCTTCTCGTGCATATCTTGTAATATCATTTGGTTCTGTGTCCCCACTCAAATCTATCTCAAATTGTACTCCCATAATGCCCACGTGTTGTGGGAGGGACCCCATGGGAGATAATTTGAATCATGGGGGAAGTTTCCCCCATAATGTTCTTATGGTAGTGTATAAATCTCATGGATGGTTTTATCAGGTTTCTGCCTTAGGATCTTCCTCATTTTTCTCCTGCCATCGCCATACATGCAGTACTTTTCTCCTCCCGCCATGATTGTGAGGCCTCCCCAGACATGTGGAACTGTAATTCTAAATAAACCTCTTTTTCTTCTCAGTCTCAGGTAGGTCTTTATCAGCAGTGTGAAAACAAATTAATACATCATATATACCTATTTTAAGCTTTCTCTCTTTTGGAAGAATATTTGATACATAAAAATAGAGATGAAAGCCACTGTGTGAACTTTCTTATACTGACTGCTATATATTCATGCTACCCCTAGGCACTGAAGGAGCTGTATTTGGGCACTCTGTGGAGACGCCACACATCAGAGCAGAGCCATCTCAAGATCTCAGGTAAGCGTTCCTCTTATACCTGTGCTGTAAATTCCATCATTGTTGATAATCCTTAATATATGAAGAAGTAAAATAAACAATTAGACAGTGTTTCCTCCAATATACTTACAATAAATACAAAACTGAATACATTACACAGGAAGAATGTGGAAAAGAAAAGGCACAGGTAGTTATAGAGTAAGTGAGAGCAGCTAATAAAAATAGGGATGCTGAGACTGGGCACAGTGGCTCACACCAGTAATCTCAGCACCTTGGGAGGCCAAGGTAGGAAGATAACTTGAGATCAGAAGTTCAAGACCTGGCAACATAGTGAGACCCTGTCTCTACAAAAAATAAAAAATTAGCCAAGCATGCTGGTGCACATGTGTAGTCCAAGTTAGGAGGCTAAGGCCAGAGGATTGCTAGGGCCCAGGAGGTTGAGGCTGCAGTGAGCTATGATTGTGGTGCTGTACTCCAGCCTGGGCAACACAGCAAGACACCATTTCTAAAAACAAAAAACAAAACAAAGAAATGCTGGAAAATCTTACATATATAATAAAATATATGACATATATATGCATAAAAACAGGGCAAATAGAGAGTTGAGAAAACTATAAATGATCACAGAGCATTATATAGCGGGAAATATGGAAGCAAATAGAATCTAATCAGAAAATGGCAGAACTTAATTGGTCTATGAATGGTTCCTCAGTCTAATATTTCCAATAGAATAAGTTGCTTCCTGATATTATGATGGTTCTAAGAGGCATTATATGTAAAAGTTCTTACTACGCAGAAAAATTCCAACATTATGGGGAATTCTTTCCAGGATCATTATTACTACTGTTGACTACATTTGAAATATTAAAATCTGGACCCCTAATACAAAACTGCTCAGTTGATGCTCTTAATTCAATACGTAAGATTTGGCAATTAATGATGGCTTAATAATAATTAATGATAACTAAATTACATTCTAAAACATACTATTGTATACGAAAAGGAAAGACACAAATAGTGCTGATGAAAATTAATCACATATTAAAAGTTACTTGTAAAATTGGATCAAAGTATCAGCCTGGGAGACACAGTTGCTGTCTTGGGAAGCAAAATAAAAATTAAGTTAAAAGACCTTTTTATTTCATATGGATTGGTGTTTATCCCTTCCCATTGGATGAGTGTACACATGCTCAGATGGAAACAAAAAAATAAAGTTGGAAATCTTTAAGGCAATAAAACCATACTTTTAAAACAGTAAATTTTGCAGTCCTTTAGAATTCTATGATAAAATTTCCTAAAGAACTCAGTTTCTCACTACTTTTGTAATACAGATTCAAACTAGCTAGCGAACAATATTAGGGAAAAAAAAGTGGCCTCCTTCAAGGACCAAGACTTATTTTAGAAGGGCAACATAATAATTATCTACTCTGTATAGAAATCCTAGAGATTTAGGAGTGCTGAGGAATGTGTGTAAACAGCATCTCATAGGGTGCTGTAGTCTTCATTTATGGTGCTTTTTTTCAGGGAGGAATTGAACAACTTTTGCAAAAATGTTTATCATATCGTTCTTCTCCTAACAAAATTTCCATTAGAACAGGATACACATCTCCTTTGTTTATCCTCAGTGCTGTAGCAGCCAGCACTGTATCTTACACATCATAGTTGCAGTAAATGTTTGTCAATTTGCATTGCTGAAACTTAGCAAAGCTGAATAATGAGGACATTAACTAAATAAATGGGATATAAGGGAAGTGGCTGCAGTTATTATTGTCTTACAAAGACACATGTGAATAGCACTGATTCCAATTGTTTTTAATATGTGTTTTAATATAGAAACAGCTGGTTACTAATTTATTGAATAAATTTTTAAAAATTACTAAATTTATGTATTTAAAAATTTAAATTTATTCTTATAGAAATATTTATTTCTAAGATTTTAGTAACATTTTGAAATGTCTACTATGTAGAGCCTATCATCAAAAGAGGAATAAGAATTAATTGCTACTTTATCTTGCTGACATCTTTCAAAATTCATAAGTGAAAATGTGATATTATAATTAGTATACAGTATTTCTGGTTTTTATTTTCTGATTAGTCATTATTTAAACATTGCACTAAGCTGGAGTTATCAGCTAGTTCTCAAAGCAGACTGGCAACCCCCAAGAAAAGTGTTACTAAATTTCCAAACTGAAACAGAAGTAAAATACAGTAATTATATAGATATTCAATTATTTATTTGTGTAATGAAGAATTAAAGCAGTGTGTCTGAGAAAAACATTACAAGCCTTGCTGACAATTTTCCTTTTGGAGCAGTAAGTACTGTTAGTTGATGCCTACTTCTAATCAACAAGGTGACATTGGTTGGCCAAAACAATGAAATGATAGTTTGGGGAGTAAGCATCCATGTTTTCATTGGTTTTGTTATTGTCAAGAAAAAAAGACTAGAAAAAAAAAAACATTCAAAGTTTATTACATTAATAGAATATTGATAATATTTTACTGAAGAAATGTAGTGTGTTTCTATAAATTATTTATTCAGCAGATGTTTGATGAGTGTTTACTATTTCTCAAGTTCTGTGCTAGTTTTCAAGTGGAATTTAAAACTGGATTTTCTCAGATTTTTTTTTTTTTTTTTTTTTTTTTTTTTTTTTTTTTTTTTTTTTTTTAGATTATGTAGTATGGAGTCTATATTTTAAAAGCCTAAAACAGGCATATTAAACGGTTATAAAGACATAATAGTAAATTTGCCCAGAATGGCCCAATGTTCTTATTTGTTTTATTTCTTGCGTTAATATATAGTTAAGTTACTACCGTTTGAAGAGTTTCTGCACCTATGATAAAAAGTAATGATACTAATTATACAATGTCCATTTTCCAAAGATTGTTTTGGATCTCAGATCCATTAACTACTTCATGAATAAGAAAATAATCTCCACTTGGATTCTGTAAAATGAATTAATATTTAATCATATACTTGGCATCTTTTCATAATTCTCCTTCTTGCAAAAATGCAGTTTAAAACAGAAATATTAAGGCTTGCAGGCTCCAAGTTAATCTCTAGAAACACATAGCTGACATACACATCATTAATGTACTCCAAGAATAAAATCCATTTATTAAGCACTCAAGATTTTGTCCTGAGACATTTCCTAAATAAAGGTGTAAATCACTTGGCTGACATTGTTCTACCTATGAGAAGAACATTATGATAAATAGGATTTTTGCTTTCTTTCCCTTTCCTTTTCCTTGCCTTTCTGTTTCTTCTGATGTTTAAGTTCTGCTTAAGCTAATATTTAATAATTGCATCTTGCAACTTAGGTTCTTTTAAAATCTGAATTCTCTTTTCTCAGAATGTTGAGAATTCTAGAGATTTGGGCCACAGATTTTTATATTTGATACTTGCATAACACCTTAAAAGCAGTATCTTGTTGCATCTTTGGTATATAAACATCATAAACAAACAGAATGCTTTACAAAACAGGTGGCAGAGAGACTTGAGTTAAATTTAATCCTCCTTTCTGCTATAGTAATCCTAGGTAACCACTGTGAAAGCTAGTCTGAAACTCATTTCTATATTTGCTATAATGCTTTCAAAATGAATACAATTATAATTCACTAATTTCATTGACAAATTACATAGGAATCTACAAGTAGTGCCAATAAACCTGGGTTTCCTTTTTCAACAGGCTTTTTCAGAGAACATTTTATAATAAAGTGAATAGTTTAATTGAAAACCTCTACTGTACTGTAAGTAAGATAGTCTGCAAAACCCTCCTCAGTGAACAAGAGAGTTTCCGTACAAGAGAGAAGTGGGGCAATATTTATTTGTTGATACAGTGCTGCTAAGAGTCTGTTTATTAGGTAGTTCCAGAACGGTTGTATATCAGGGGTAATCAGTGATAAAGCATACATTTTAGCATTCAAATTTTGACATTTAAATACTAATAGTAAATTTTATAAGTTAATAGGATTTTGAGTGCTTGTCTTTTCAAGTTTTCAAATATTCTATGGAAAATATGGGGAATTTTGTTTAAAAAAATACAGACGTTTCTTAAAAATAGATATATCCAAAACCTCACCCCTCCAGGGATTATACGAAGATAGATGTCCAAATGGCTCATAAGGATTAAGGTTTTAAAGTTGCTTTGGTGAGTGAAAAAAGAAAAAATGAAAGGTTGAAACCACTTCTATATGCTGGCTCTACTCCTTCAATATCACTTTTAAGCCTTTAAGTATGCCTTCCCTGCTGAGAGGGACCTGAACTCCAGAGACCTAACCATTTGATGTGGTTCTTTCTACAAAACAACTGTGAATTCATTGCCTCAGAAAACAAAAACAAAACTAGTTGCGCTGGGCAAGAGTTTGAATGTGAGCCTGAGGGTACCTTCGTCTTAAAGTCCTGTGGTCAAGGGGAGCACAGGCAGCTGCATCCCCAAGGCAGAGAGCTGATCTAAAAAGTCCAAGGCATGGGCCTACCTCTTCTCATACTAGGATTTTTTACCACTGCATTCTAGCTCCTGTATTCTGTCATTTTGGCTTTTTTCCTAGTATTATATTTGTAGATAATTTGAAAACTGCCTCCCAACTCTTTTTTTTGTAGACATGACTCTCTAAAACACTTGTTTTTTACCATCATGATTTACGTAGCCAAACTTCAATCACATTTGTACTTGTATATTACCCTCCTATTGATTTTTGTTTCCCAGACTAATGTCACTCATTCTGTAGACATTTCACTGAGCCAAAAGACTCAGTTGATGTAGAAGATATCTTGTTTCATTAATGAGTACTCTGAAAATCTTCGAGCTCACAAAATTCTGACTGTATGTGCATAAAAGTCTGCAATAATAATGATTTTCATTAAAGCATTCATCTTTACAAGACAGGGACTCTTTATGGAGGAACATATACATCTACATCCTAAATTGTAATTTTTTTATTAAACCTTCATCATTAATATTAGTGTTCTATTAAAAAGTTTAGCAAGTATACTTATCACACCCTAGTTTTCATGAGTCTTATGAGGGAAATGACAAAAGAAACCATAAGTAAATTGTCATGAAAGTGAGAGTAAATACTTGATGTGAATAAATGTAGATTTTTATAAAGAGCCAAAAAATAGATAAGTCCATAAAAAAATTTCTAAAACTCATTTTATCTTTGCTTAAAATGACAGGACTCTTTATGCCTGTCTGGTTTGTATGTTTGTCTGGTGGTTCTTTTAAGTTGGGTAATGTTGTCTTTGGGTTTATCAAAATTTTTCTTTTCTATTAGTGATTTTTTGTTTGTTTTTCTCTTAGGCTTGAATCACCCACCAGATCCTTGATCATGGAAGCTCCTCGTGGGGTCCAGGTGAGTGCTGCTGCAGGAGACTTCAAGGCCACCTGCAGAAAGGAGCTCCATTTGCAGTCTACAGAAGGGGAGGTGAGTCCTAGAAAGGTGGACCCTGGCCGTTTACTGCTGAGGCTGCATCTTTTCAAATTATATGCATATAGTTCCAGGGGAAGCATAAAGAGGTGCTTTGTGGGAAAGTTTAAGTTACAAAAACATATATTTCTTGAATATGAATACAGCTTAAATATGAAATTTGGTAACCTAATGTTACTTTCCTAAGTTACAACTCCATTTATTTTCTACTGAAAGATATTACTTCACAAATCAATTATAAGTGGGATGTCTAAATACTTGTATTTTGAGCAGATATATCTAATATCATGAAAATATCAAGAATAATGACAGTTCATTTTCCTTTTTTTATTCACGTTATATTTTGTATTCAGAAAGTTATTCCAGAAAGCACTTTGGTTGTTTCCATAGAAAGAGTACCATTATTTATCTAGAAGAAAAATGTTGTATTATTTATGAATGATATTTCCTGGAAAAGGATATAAACAATGTTTTTCTTCCATATATCCTTTATCTCTCAAGCATTTCCTTTAAATTTTGTTGCTACTCCTTTAGACACCATTTATTTTTTTTTCCCTGTTGTAATTAATACTTTGTCTTTGGTGTTCTATTCTTCCACTATGAGTACACACACATTTTATTTACATTACTTGCTATATACTTTGTGATTCTTTTATCTGCAGAGTCACATTTTTGTCAGTTCTGGAAATTCCCATTATTTCTTCATATAACCTCTCCCTCATTTTTCTATGATCTTTTTCCTGAAACTCTGGACATAACTTTGAATTTTCACACCTTCCCCATCTCTTACCCTCTCCTTCCCAGTTTCTATTTCTTTATCTTACTGTACGTCATGCTACTGAATTATTCAGGTCTATAGTTTCAGGATTTAATCCATACATTGAGCTTTTTAATTTTAGTGATTATGTTTTTAATTTCTAGCATTCTCATATTTTCATTTACAAATCTGCCTAGACATCTTGGCAGATGCTTTCATGCTTGCTCGTTGCTTTTTTTTTTTTTTTTTTTTTTTAAAGTTCTGGGGTGCATGTGCAGAATGTGCAGTTTTGTTAGATATGGCATGGTGTTATGCTGCACCCAACACCTACATTAGATATGTCTCCTAATGTTATCTATCCCTTAGCCCTTCATCCCCTGACAGGCCCCGGTGTGTGATGTTCCCCTCCCTGTGTCCATGTGTCCTTATTGTTCAACTCCCACTTATGAGAGAGAACATAAGTAACTGGTTTGGAGTAATTGGAGAACATGCAGTAACTGGTTTTCAGCTACATCCATGTCCCTGCAAAGGACATGAACTCATTCTTTTTTATGGCTGCATAGTATTCCATGGTGTATATGTGCTACAGTTTCTTTATTTAGTCTATCATTGATGGGCATTTGGGTTGGTTCCAAGTCTTTGGTATTGTGAATAGTACTGTGTAAACATATCTGTGCATGTACCTTTATAGTAGAATGATGTATAATCCTTTGGGTATATACCCAGTAATGGGATTGCTGGGTCAAATTATATTTCTAGTTCTGTATCCTTGAGGAATAGCCACACTGTCTTCCACAATGGTTGAACTAATTTACACTCCCACCAACAGTGTTAAAGTGTACCTATTTCTCCATTTCCTCTCCAGCATCTGCTGTTTCCTGACTTTTTAATGATTGATTGCTACTCTAACTAACTGGCATGAGATGTTATCTCATTCTAGTTTTAATTTGCATTTCTCTAATGACCCATGATGAGGAGCTTTTTTGCATATGTTTGTTGACTACATACATGTCTTCTTCTGAGAAGTATCTGTTCATATCATTTACCCACTTTTTGATGGGGTTTTTTCCTGTAAATTTAAGTTCATTGTAGATTTTGGATACTAGCCCTTTGTCAGATGGGTAAAGTGCAAAATTTTTCTCCCATTCTGTAGGCTACCTGTTCACTCTGAGGATATTTTCTTTTGCTGTGCAGAAGCTCTTAAGTTAAATTAGAACCCATTTGTCTATTTTGGCTTTTGTTGCCATTAATTTTCATGTTTTCGTCATGAAGCCTTTGCCCATACCTATGTCCTGAATGGTTTTGCCTAGGTTTTCTTCTGGAGTTTTTCTGGTTTTAGGTCTTACATTTAAATCTTTAGTCCACCTTGAGTTAATTTTTGTGTAACATGTAAGAAAGGAATCCAGTTTCATCTTTCTGCATGTGGCTAGCCAGTTTTCCCAACACCATTTATTAAATAGAGAATCATTTCCCCATTGCTTGTTTTTATCAAAGATCAGACCATAGTAGATGTGTGGTGTTATTTCTGAGGCCTCTGTTCTGTTCCATTGGTGTGTGTGTGTGTGTGTATACATATACGTATACACACACACACATATATAGCTGTATATATATATATATATACAGATATATGTGCATATATATATACACATATATGTGTATATATATACATATATATGTATGTATATGTATATACACACACACACATATATAGCTGTATGTATATATGTGTATATATATATATACACACACAGGTATATGTGTATATATATATATATACACACGTGTGTGTGTGTGTGTGTGTGTGTGTATCTATCTATTTTGGTGCCAGTACCATGCTGTTTTTGTTACTGTAGCCTTGTAATATAGTTTGCAGCCAGGTAGCATGATGCCTCCAGCTTTCTTCTTTTTGCTTAGGATTGTTTTGGCTGTGCACACTCATTGCTGGTTCCATATGCAATCTAAAGTTTTGGTTTTTTTTTACAATTCTGTGAAGAGAGTCAATGGTAGCTTGTTGGGGATAGCACTGAATCTATAAATTACTTGGATCATTATGACCATTTTCATGATATTGATTCTTCCTATCCATGAGCATGGAATGTTTTTCCATTTGTTTTTGTCCTCTCTTATTTCCTTGAGTAGTGGTTGGTAGTTCTCCTTTAAGAGATCCTTCACATCCCTTGTAAGTTGTATTCCTAGGTATTTTATTCTCTTTGTAGCAGTTGTGAATGAGAATTCACTCATAATTGGCTGTTATTGGTGTATAGAAATGCTTCTAATTTTTGTAAAAGAATTCACTTATAATTTGGCTGTTATTAGTGTATAGGAATGCTTCTGATTTTTGCGAATTGATTTTATATCCTGATACTTTGCTGAAGTTATTTATCAGTTTAAGGAGATTTTGGGCTGAGATGACGAGGTCTTCTAAATATATAATCATGTTATCCACAAACAGAGACAACTGGAATTCCTCTTTTCCTAGCTGAATATCCTTTATTTATTTTTCTTGCCTGATTGAGCTGGCCATATTGAATAGGAGTAGTGAGAGAAGGCATCCTTGTCTTGTGCTGGTTTTTAAAGGGAATGCTTACAGTTTTTGTCCATTCAGTATGATACTGGCTGTGGGTTTGTCATAAATAGTTCTTATGTTCCATCAGTACTTAGTTTATTGATAGCTTTTAGCATTAAGGGCTATTAAGACTTGTTGAAGGCCTTTTCTGCATCTATTGAGATAATCATGTGGTTTTTGTCACGTTTCTGTTTATGTGATGGATTACATTTATTGATTTGCATATGTTGCAGCCTTGTATCCCAGGGATGAATCCACTTTATTGTGGTTGATAAGCTTCTTGATGTGCTGCAGAAGAAATGGTACCAGCCCCTCCTCTTTGTACCTCTGGTAGTATTCGGCTATGAATCCATCTGATCCTGGATGTTTTTGGGCTTTTAATTGCTGCCTCAATTTCAGACCTTGTTATTGGCCTATTCAGGGATTTGACTTCTTCCTGATCCAGTCTTAGGAAGCTGTATATGTACAGGAATTAATCAAAATTTTCTAGTTCATTTGCATAGAGGTGTTTATAGTATTCTCTGATGGTAGTTTGTATTTCTGTGGGATCAGTGGTGTTATACCCATGTCATTTTTTATTATGTCTATTTGATTGTTTTATCTTTTCTTCTTTAGTAGTCTGACTAGTGGTCTAAATATTATGTTGATCTTCTCAACAAACCAGCTCGTGGATACATTGAAGAGGTTTCGTGTCTCCATCTTTTTCAGTTCTGCTCTGCTCCTAGTTATGTCCTGTCTTCTGTTAACTCTTGAATTTGTTTGCTAGTTCTCTTCATTGTGATGTTAGGGTGTCGATTTTAGATCTTTCCTGCTTTCTCTTGTGAGCATTTAGTACTATCAATTTCCCTCTACACACTGCTTTAAATGTGCCCTAGAGATTCTGGTACTTGTGTCTTTGTTTTCATTGGTTTCAAAGAACATCTTTACATTATTTCTGCCTTAATTTCATTATTAACGCAGTAGTCATTCAGGAGCACGTTGTTCTGTTTCCATGTAGTTTGTTTTTAATTCCACATTCGTTATTTTAAATGCTCATGCATTATTCCTATGCTAGTCTGTATATTTTTACTGTGATTTTGAAAGTTCTTGATGGTCTAAATCGTTGTAATGCTTTTTCTACCAATATATTCCGTTGGTATTTTATTGTTTTTAATTAATTATGAGCCCACAAAGGTTAAATTGAGAAGGAAAAGAATGAAAGGATAAGTTGAGAGACATGTTCTGGAGTATTTCATGCCTCTTCAGATGAGGTCATAATTTAATACAGGCAAAAGAGGAGTATTCCTTTTTTATGTTTATGGAATTATCTCAGTTGTTAATTCAAGATGCTAAAAACTCAGTAAATTAGGTATCGATGGAACGTATCTCAAAATAATAAGAGCTACTTATGACAAACTTACAGCCAGTGTCATACTAAATGGGCAAAACTGGAAGCATTCCCTTTGAAAACTGGCACAAGTCAAAGATGCCCTCCATCACCCCTACTATTCAACATAGTATTAGAAGTTTGATGAGGGCACTCAGGCAAGAAAAGAAATAAAGGCTATTTCAATTAGTAAAAGAGGAGGTCAAATTGTCTCTATTTGCAGATGACATGATTATATATTTAGAAGACCCCATCGTCTCAGCCCAAAACCTCCTTAAGCTGATAAGCAACTTCAGCAAAGACTCAGGATACAAAATCAGTGTGAAAAAGCATAAGCATTTAAATACACCAATAACAGACAAACGGAACCAAATCATGAGTGAACTACCAAACCGCTGCTAAAGGAGAGGACACAAAGAGATGGGAAAACATTCCATGCTTGGAGAGGACACAAACAGATGGAAAAACATTCAATGCTTATGGTTAGGAAGAATCAATATTGTGAAAATGGCGGTGCTGCCCAAAGTAATTTATAGATTCAGTGTTATCCCCATCAAGCTACCATTATCTTTTTTCACAGAACTGGAAGAAGAAAACATCTTAAACTTCACATGGAACTAAAAAAGAACCCACATAGTCAAGATAATCCAAAACAAAAGCATAAAAAAAGCTGGAAGCATCATGGTACCTGACCTCAAACTATACTACAAGGCTACAGTAATCAAAACAACATGGTACTGGTACCAAAGAGAGATATAGACTTATGGAACAAAACAGAGGCCTCAGAAAGAACTGCATACATCTACAACCATCTGATCATTAACGTGACAAAAACAAGCAATGGAGAAAGGATTCCCTATTTAATAAATGGTGTTGGGAAAACTGACTAGCCATATGCAGTAAGATGAAACAGGATCCCTTTCTTCCACCTGACACAAAAATTAACCCCAGGTGCATTAAATATCTAAACATAAGACCTAATGCCATAAAACCCTAGAAGAAAACCTAGGAAATACCATTCAGGACACAGGCATGGGCAAGGACTTCATAACTAAAACACCAAAAGCAATGGCAACAAAAGCCAAAATAGACAGACAAATGGGATCTAATTCAACTTCAGAGCTTCTGCACAGTAAACTATTATTAGAGTGAAAAAGTAACCAACAGAATGGGAAAAAATTTTTACAAACTACCCATCTGACAAAGGGCTAATATTCAGAATCTGCAATGAACTTAAAAATATTTACATGAAAAAAACAACCCCATCAAAAAGTGGGTGAGGATATGAACTGACACTTCTCAAAAGAAGACATTTATGTAGCCAACAAACATGAAAAAAATGCTCATCATCACTGGTCATTAGAGAAATGCAAATCAAAACCACGATGATATACCATCTCATGCCAGTTAGAATGTGTTCATTAAAAAAATCAGGAGACAACAGATAATGGAGAGGATGTGCAGAAACAGGTACACTTTTTCACTGTTGGTGGGAGTGTAAATTAGTTCCACCATTGTGGAAGACAGTGTGGTGATTCCTCAAGGATCTAGAACTAGAAATATAATTAGACCCAGCAATCCCATTACTGGGTATATACCCAAAGAATAAATTACTCTATTATAAAGACACATGCACATACATATTTATTACAGCACTATTCCCAACAGCAAATACTTGGAACCAACCCAAATGCCCATCAATGATAGACTGGATAAAGAAAATTTGGCACAGATATACCATGGAATACTATGCAGCCATAAAAAAGGATGAGTTCATGTGCTTTGCAGGGACATGGACGAAGCTGGAAACCAACATTCTCAGCATACTGACACAAGAAAACAAAACCAAACAAACACTGTATGTTCTCACTCATAAGTAGGTGTTGGACGTTGAGAACACATGAACACAGAAAGGGGAACATCACACTCTGGGGCCTGTGGGGGGATTGGGGAGGGATAGCATTAGGAGAAATACCTAATGTAGATGGCGGGGGGAATGGATGCAGTAAACCACCATGGCATGTTTATACTTAAGTAACAAACCTGCATGTTCTGCACATATACCCCAGAACTTAAAGTATAATAAAAAAGAGATACTTCCAGAAAATAAACTAGAAATATATTTTTTGAAAATATATTCAAATATTCTATCAGGATTTCTCTCCACTACAATTGTAGACTACAATGCTTTGTCTAGCACAGCATGATGGAAGTCTTCCTTAAACATCTTACATTCTCTTTGAAGAGTTGCTTTCATCATGGTATTACTCATAATAAATGTTAATATCTGTTTTGCCCCTATATTTGAATCACTTACATATGTTCTTTTATTCATTGTATCAGCAGAATCCTTTGATTCTATCACGTATTAGCACTTAATTGTCGAATGAGTGTTATGCTATAACTAAATCATAGCCACAGGTTTTCATCTGTGGTTTATTTATATAGTAACAAAGTAAAAGTACAGAAAGGCACAGCCTTAATAATAAAATAACCTGTCTTTTTCCTATGAAGAAACATATACTTACATAAAATATGTATTTTTTGCTACATTGACTATCACAGAAAGGCAGGTTGATAATTTACTATACAGTATAGAAGGATATAAAGTCCTTATCTTTAGATAGATAGTTTTAATATCAGATCAGTCATGGTACTGAGGTCTCTAAAATAATGGATGAAATGTAGAATGAAATTGTATGTAAAATTCTGCATTGTTGAAGATTCAAAGTCATTTCAGACATAGTATTGCAAAGAATTTCAAACTTAGTCTGGAAGCCAACATGAATTATCATTGTATGTAGAATACTGTAAGTGGTATAATGGCATATATAATACAGTAACAACATATATACCACAAGAGCACAGAAAAAAAAGGAAACTTTTTTTTTTTTTTGAGATGAAGGCTCACTCTTTTCCACCCAGGGTGGAGTGCAGTGGCACAATCTTGGCTAACTGCAACCTCTGCCTCCTGGGTTCAAGCTATTCTCTTGCCTCAGCCTCCCAAGTAGCTGGGATTACAGGCATACACCAACACACCCAACTAATTTTGGTACTTTCAGTAGAGACAGGGTTTTGCCATGTTGGCAGGCTCATCTCAAACTCCTGACCTCAGATCACCCAGCAGTCTTGCCCTCTCAAAGTGCTGGGATTACAGGCATAAGCCACCGCACCCAGCCAAAAACAATTTTTGTTTTGAAACTCAACTAAGATATTTTGTGACAGTCATGGGACAGATTTCAACAGGTGACAATAGGATAAATGAATTCTTGGTAGAGAGAAGACAGTGGACTGTTAATTAAGAGCTCAGGGATGTGATTCTGAGATCAAAGGAAGAGTTTCCGAACCAATGGATTATATGGTTTATAAGATGATATTGAAGAGGCATATCAATTTTAGAATTTGGACAGTGAACAGCATCACTGCCTTGGCAGAAAAGAAAGATATGATCAAGTTCAATCATGCAGCACAAACCTAGGTAGGTACAGGAATTTTATGTTGGAAAGAATCAATATATAACAGCCCCTTTAATCTCACAACTTATACTTCCATCTCAAGCCAAGAACATAGTATTTTCTCTTTCTAAAGACTCCATATCAATGAATTTATCTATTAATAAAAATGACTTTTTTCATATGAGTGGAGCTACAGTTTGGATCTCAGAAACTTAGGGAATTAGGCATTGCCATATAGCCAAATAAAATCTAAAGCAGCCCCTAAATGGATGAGAGAGCCAAAGAACACCATTATGGCTATGCTGAAGCAAACTACTCATCAGAAAGCCTGAGTACTTCAAAGTTTACTCCAGCTATGAGCCCTCCATACCTCATGCTTGAATTCTAAGGCTGTCACCTGCAAGCTTACCTGTATTAAATGGCTACTCACTGCAGTTATTCCCTCAAAGCTACATCAGTTGAAACACAACCAATTCCCATGTTTATATACCATGAATATATATGTTTTAGATTCATCTAGAGGTGAGCCAGCTTGCAATACAGTGTGTGTGCAATCAAATTCTATAGTTCAATTTCAAAAGCCAGAGATATGGCATGGTATAAGTAGGCTCCTGCAAACCACCAGTGCTAAACAACACTACTTACTTTCTGTGCTTAACAATGAATTCACCGTTCACAAAATGTTAGTCATCTGATCAATCCCACTTGAGCCCTCTTCTCCACATGTCTGTTAGATTTTCATTATCTCCCTCTTTAATTATGTATGTCTTAAGGTTTCTTAGCCAAAACACCAGCTCCTAATATTTCTTCAAGGTGAACTCAACTCCAAATCTACAGACTTAAACCCCACAGTCTCAGAGGTTGCCCCTGTTACTTTTGGCACTTTCAAAGCTTGAGGATGCCATTCATCTGCAAGCATGCTAGCTCTTGAAAGGTTGTAAGGAAAACGCACTGAACTACACAAGCCCCCTTCCTCTCCTCCTCAATCGATATAAGGAATCATCTGTCATCCCCAGAGGAGAAATAAGAGAGCCCCAAGTCTGTAACACAAAACAAGAAGAAATGAGACCCAACATCCATACCCAAAAATGTATTTCCATGGGTTTTGTTGTTTGCTTAGTTTTGTGCACATGTTGCTTTCACATCAGAAAAAACAAATCTTAAAAAATAGATTCATTTTTTTCTCTTTGCTTTCCTGCTACTTAACATAGAAGTAACTATAGGGTAATATATTTCCACATTTGACATCAATAAACACAAGCTGTAATCATGCTTTTTAACTCTGAATACTGCTGATAAATGCAGCCATTCATTTGTTTGTAATGTATTCATTTATTGAGAAACTGTGTTATGTAGAAGGTGTAGGTGCAGGTTTAAACATGGTAGGAATTACTAACAATTTAAAATGATTCTATCTTTGAGAAGGATACAGTTTAGCAGGGAAAGTAAGATATGAGCATGGCTATAAATGCCATATTACGTGATCAGCAGAATACGATATTTAAAATAATAAATTGCTATGGGAGAGTCAAGTAAGAAGACTTTTTCTATCTTGGAGCACCAGAGAAAGGTATATGGAGGAGAAAACAGATGAACTGGACCCTGATGGAGGGGGTGTTTGTAACCTAGACGGGAGAGATGTGTCCAAGGTGAAGAAAGAGCAGCATGTAATTCGTGCACTTTACAATTTTATGCCTTATTCTATCAGGACGAACTAAAGACAGGCCCTATCTTCATAGATCTTATTGTAAGTAGAAGAAACCAACAATGAATGACTACAAATGTAACATAACGTTACAAAGGGATTTTTACTATAGATAAAAGCATATCTGTTAAAGAGAGAAGAAAAATTAATATTATTTTAATAGAGTGTTTAGAAAAGTTATTTCCCAGGCAGTGATCTTTGAGAGAACTGGAGCAAGGTTTTTTTTTTTTTTTTTTTTTTTTTGCATCCCAATTAACCTAAAACATATCCTTTTGGTATATGAATTGCTTTTCTGGCTTAATTGTAATATGGAATAGAATCTTATATTTCAGAAATTTAAATAGCATCAAAAAGGTGGAAATCTCCCTCTCATTCACATTTTATAGCCACCCAGTTAATATCTCACCCCATTCATTGAGCCTCTGAAGAAATGTATTTCAGTTTGAGGAAACAGTAAAAATGCTGTGAGGCTATAGTACTTTTGCTGTATTTGAGAAAATAGAGCAAGAACTGGAGCAAGAGGAAGAATTGCTGGAAATTATGTTTGAGAGACAGGCCAGATCATATAGGTAGTGACTTTGTGCCACTGAAAGACATCAGAATCCAGTTGAAGTGTGGGGGGTAACATCAGAGAATTGTGAGCACTGTAGCAAGATGATTTGCATTTCCTAAAATTTCACTCTAGGAATATGTAAAACCAGCGATAGGAGGACAAGAATGGGCAGCCAGGAGGCCAGGTAAGGGACCATCACGGGAGTCCTAGTACAAAACAAATAGAACTTAGATGACGGAGGGCAAAGATGGAGAAAAGGGAATATTCTGTTACTCCTGTCAATTTAGGATGCCCTTTAGGCGATCATTAGCTATGTAACAATAGAAACAAGAAACAGCTAGAGAGAGCTGTTTCTTTGATCATTGAAATTCAAAATCCATTTTTTCTCTTTTCTGAAACATTCCCCATGCATGTCAGAACCATGTGATCACTGTCCCTCAAAGTTGTAAGTCCATGATATAGAATAAAGCAGTTTCCAAGTTAGAAGATTTAGCAAAGTAGGTATTGAACATAGGTCATATGTTTCATGGAGACTTCAAATCTAATTACAGACAATGATTATTTATTGTTCACTGTGCTGATTGGCTACTATATTAGCTTGTTTTTATACTGCTGATAAAGACATACTTGAGATTGGGTAATTAATAAAGAAAAAGATGCTTAATAGACTCACAGTTCCACATAGCTGGAGAGGCCTCACAATCATGGCAGAAGGCAAAAGGTACATCTTACATGGTGTCAGGCAAGCAGAAGCCAAAAGGTACATCTTACATGGTGGCTAGCAAGAGAATGAGAGAACCAAGTGAAAGGCATTTCTCCTTATAAAATCATCAGATCTCGTGTGAGTCTTTCACTACCAGAAGAACAGCATGGGGCAAACTGCCCCGATAATTTAATTATCTCCCACTGGGTCCTTCCCACAACACATGGGAATTATGGAACCTCAATTCAAGATGAGGTCTGAGGGAGGACACAGCCAAACCATATAAGCTACTTAGTATATCCTTTAGATTAAGAGTCCACACACTTTTATGAGTATTAAAAAATAGACCAAGAGTTTTGTTTTTTTTTTTCTTTTAAATTGCCCCTGTCAGTATTATCATCTCCATTGACATCCTTATTTCTTTGCATATTTTTTACACTGGGCGTGGTTAAGAAGTTAAATTGAGAGGCTGTCAAAATCATTAATTTTCTGTCATGTTTAAATAACTGGTTGGCCCCATAAGCAGATTGTATGTTATTGCTTTTCAGATTGAGGCTTTCTGTCAGAATGTACCATCTCCCAACGGAAAAGATAGCTGCAGAGCTTTGGGGCTATATTGTAGGAATGTAATTTGTTTGTTCAACAAAGCATGGCAGCTAAACCCTCGAATTATTTGTTGTGTGACTTCCTTATTAGACCATGTTGAAGAGGGATGTAGATTACTGGATGCTCTGAGGAATGCAGATTACTAAAATGAATTAAAATGCAATTTGTTTTTTCTCATAGATATTTTTAAATGCAAAGACAATCCGGCTGGGAAATCTACCAACCGGCTCCTTCCCATCTTCTTCACCCGGCTCCTCGAGTTCTCGACAGACAGTGTATGAACTCTGCATCTGTCCCAATGGCAAACTTTACCTTTCTCCAGCAGGAGTAGGTTCCACTTGTCAGTCCAGTAGCAACATCTGCTTGTGGAGCTGAAGTGACTGATTTCTCCTCACACCAGAATAGCCTTTTGTTCCTGTCCGTCTGCTTCACAGTTCTGCTCGGTTTCCCTTGTGATCAGTCCAGAGCTGCTTTGAATGGTCCACAGAGCAACTTCCAGTGTGAGCAGGGATTCTCCACCACTTTCCCTTGTGATTTACCGTACTGCTCAACACAGAGTGTGAGTGACACTGCAGTGGAAAAAGCATCATCAGCAGGAAAACTGGATCATGACTTTTGCTCAAAAGGGAGAATAACATAGGTGCCTTTGCTACATGAAGTGAAGCACACAGTTTTAGATTTTTGCAGGACTTGGATATAAACTGCACATATATACATTACATAAATGAAATTCCCAGTATCCAATGGCAAGATGAAATGGTTAACCCTGTAAGAAAACTTATTCTACAGTCTGAAAGCACAATTTTCCATTCATCTTTTTGGATGTAAACTTTTATCCCCAACTTTTAGAATTTTGAAGCATTATGTAATGCTTGCTTTACTAAAAATTAAATTCAATACATGGTTTTTAACAAAACAAAACAATACAGAATCTCTCCCTGAGTTTTCATTTTGTTTCTTTAATTTCAGTGTGTTGTTACTCTTTGTCTACGAAGTCTACAATTTTGTACATTAGGTGATTTTGAAAGCACTCAGCAATATAATCTTTACAGAATTAACAAAATGCCATTTTAATGTCATTTGTCAAATCTAGATGGCTTTATGTAGTATTTACATGGCTACTGCATGTGATGTATTTGCTTTTAACATCTAACTGATTGCAATATAAGATAGGATTAAGAAGGACATGCTGATGGTATTAAATGCATAGATCATTTTTTAAAAATTCACATACTATCCTTTACACCTAGGTTTTAATAGTATAATTTGTGTTTGCTCTATTCACTTTGCACTGATTCTGACTGCTAAAATTCAGACATCCTCCAAATAAATAATACTAATTTGATGCATAATGATGGGAATAAATTCACTTCCATTGGGATATCATCTTCAAAATTATTATCTATTTATTTTTTATTGTAGGTTAAGATTTAAAGAAGTTAGAAGTTAACTTAAAGATTCTTGACTAAACAGTAAAAATGACAAATGCTAATAAACATATTGAAAATGTGTTTACTACATTAGATTCATACCTTCAGGAACTGAGTCACATTTCTATTCAGCTCTTAACATATATTTACTTTTATTAGATTGTTAAGCTACTGTGACATCAAAAATTATAGTTATTTTCATTCTCCACTGCTTACTTTTATATATGTCCTCTTAATAACTTTAGAATATTACAGATTCATTTATCACAATACCCCTTAACTCAGATTCTTGAAACTTATAGAATCAAGGAATGTAAAACTGTAGTAAGTATTCCTATTATGGGAAGATGACTTAATTACTGTTACTGTAAAGTAAGTCCTGAATTTTCACATGGCAATCAACTTTTTGCTCCCCCATACACACTACCAACCAGCATGTTGAAACTACATTTTGGAAATGAATGGCTGTACAGTGTTTGGATTTCAGGTCTCTACAGCTCAGAGTGAATTGGGATTTTAGAACTTGTTGAAAAACATGTGGTTAATGAAAGTAGAAGTACTGGCAAGGCAAGTTGAAAAGCGATTAACATTTTACCAGAATGATCTTGTTTGTATGACCTAGCATATCAAATAACAAAAAGCCCATTTCCAGTGTACTCAGCAGAAGGGTTCAAAAGCTAATTTGTTATTTTAAAATAAAATTTGACTTGTGTTTGGATGTTGTTATATCTCTTTAAATCAATATTGAAATAATTATACAGTTGCTTACAAAGTTATCTCATAACACAAGAGTTTAATTTATATTAAAATTAAGAGAATTTAATACAAGAAATCTCACACTGGTCTTTGCAAAATAAAGTATAACAAGAAATGTTGAGAAATTATGTGTGCTAATCACTATATTATGGAATTTTAAGGAAACATTATGTAGTAATTTGAGGCATATTCAAGTTCTAATCATCCTTCTATTGAAACAATTAGAAACTTTCTGATTCAAATGGGAATAATTCTTTTGATTAGGAACTGGTCCTGTTTCTAATTTCAGCTGTCTTCTACATCAATTGAGCTGTTTTAGGCAGTTTGGAAATCTCTCCAGGCTTCAGTTTACCCAACTTTACAGCAAAAGTATTGAATAAATTGTGTCTTGAGGTTCCTTACTATTCCAACATGTTCTAATTTCAAGTACATATATTACAGAAGGCAAAAAAGAAAACTGAAAATTTAAATTATATATCATAAGAGGAGAAAAGATGGAAAACTGGGAAAACAAGATGTAAAAACCAATTCCAGTCAGGGGGCCATCAAATTTTTAATTCAAATATATTCTGAAAAGTATAGACACAATTCAAAAGTAATTTACAAGCTTGAAAGATTTAGACTGTATCCATGTGATATAAAAATCTGTTTAATTTAGTAGAAAAAACAGTGATAGAGATGGCTTTCCCATTCAACACCAAATAATTGCTTTAAGTTACTTGACTAACTCTTCAGATTTCTGAGTCTAAAAGAATAGCCCTGCCTGAGATCGAGCCTATAGTGAAGGCTTAGAAGAATGTCCCCAGAAGTCCTCTATTTTCACATTCAAAAAAAAAAGGCTTAAAAAAAAAATACAGTAGTCCCATAATAGCAGACTACCCAAACAGATTCATTATCTGTTTTCCCAGTACCATCTTTATGTTACAACATGTATAAATATAATGCAGTTTACTTATGATATAAATATTGGCTTCCCCAAATGACACTGAGAAAAATGAGTCCTTTACTGTGTACTACATCGACATGACTCAGCTATCTTATTACCCATATCTGAATAACTTCATACTCAGTTCGGCAGAGGAAGGAAGAAAGGAGAGACGAAAAAGAGGTTGGTAGTATTGCTAGCATTTAAGTTTTTTGCCAGGAATGCATAAACTGAGATTTATTTGAGTTTAGGTTTGGGGGATCGAAAGGAAAGACGCAAAGAGGACACATTATTCTTTTCTTTTTCAGAATATTTCAATAAAAAACTTCAAAAAGAAACAGCAAGAACCACAAAAACTTCCAAATTTCCTACTTCTTTTGTTCAACATTTCCAAAATTTCTATTCAGTACTTACTAGTCCTATATATATAATTTTTTAAATTGTAAATGATATTCTTTATAATTTGGCACATAATTATTTATCTAAGGGTTTAAGACACTTATGCACTTCAAATTTTACTGTAACTTGGGAATCCCTAGATCTACAGTACTTCAAATCTCAGAAAATGCAGCCACCAATTCCAGTTCTAGGTCTGCCCCTACCTAGTCATATGAACTTAGTTAAGATATATATTTAATTATGTTAGTCACAGTTCATTTATCTGTGAGGGCGTATATCAAACTAGACATTTTCTTTGGTCACTTTGATTTTTAAATTTCTCTGATTTATTTAAGGAAGTACTCATAAATCTTAGGTTAAGTAGCCATCTGAACTAGCATTTGTAATCTCCTTTTGCACCTTAAAAAACTGCTTGTAAGTGTTGAAATACAACTCCTTTTAGCAACCTACTTCTTATGCTCATTTTTATATTCCCTTTTTTGTTCTTACCATTTGAACAGTAAAGTTCCTTTGGAAAAATCATGCTTGGTGCAAAGGATTTAACAATATGGTTGATGTTAAAAAGGAAAATAATGCATTTGAGTTTGATTCAAAATGACTGTTTAGGCAATTAATAGAAATATTAACCAAATATAAACATCCTGTTGGTCTTTCTATTATTTCCTTAAAGCTATAAAGCATTAATCTTTTGAAGAAATGATAGTATGATCACAGAGATTAATTGTTGAATTGCTTATGTTATTCCATTCAAAATTCCTACATATTCTGTCTGAATGACAACTAAAGAATGCCTCATTTTACAAAAAATGGCATTTGATACAATAAAACTCCTAACATATCATTTCACTGCAAATGGTATCTATGTATGAGGCCCCAATAGCCTAGAGAGTGTCTAATGAATATGAGTGTTATATTTCACAGCAAATAATGTCAATATACTGTTAAATTATGAAAATCATTGAAAGTATTTAGTGGCCAAATTTTCTATAAAACCATCAAAGCCAAATTCATATTTGAGTTTTATATGAATGAGATCTTGTCACCAAATTCTTCCAGTAGCTGTGGTCTAATAAGAATTGTTCATGTGATCATATTTAATGACATATGGAGAAATTATTTTCTTTATATGCTGGTATATATATTACAGTAATGAACAGTGCAAAATATTATCACAAAGTAAAGGAAAATTGCATTTGTATTCATTTTCAACAATCATAATCAATAACTTAATTGAACACTGTTATTCATGTTGTTTTATACTGCAATGCATTCGTTATTTAAATGTCAAAGACCAAAGACTAGGAGTTCTATTGTATTTAACTCTAAAACTCTGCTGCTCCTACTAATTTATTCAAATGAATGGGGGGGCTTATAATTATAACATGAGTCAGAAAACATTCTTCTTGGAGGATTCTGAGCTGTAGAAATTAATGAATGCTTTTGTTTCAGAAGGGAAACATCATTAGTGTGGTCTACATTTATTTTATACATGCATAACAAACTCCTTGGTATTCATAAAACCAATATATAAAGACCATATTCCAAAATGGGCCCAGTATGGATTTACTTAGCCAAGTTTAAACTTTCACTGCTTGCTGAACATTATTTGGAGAATATAATTAATTTGAAATGCTCGTAAAATCAGAGGGCTATTTTTTAAGTGTTAACTGATATGGGTCTGCTCTTTGAGAAAGCCAATGAAAAACATTAAAGGAAATGAGGTATAATGAACTGTGGTTCTTTTTTTCTTTTCAGTCTTAATATCTGATTTGTTCGAATATTTATAAATAAAAGCCAAACAGGGTTAAAGATGGGCAAGGACATTCGTTAACAATGGAGATATGTAATTTGGAGTTTGAGTGTCTTGTTATTTATACAATTCTTTAAATCAGGTCCATGATTCGTTTATTTTGTTTTGTACTTTCATGTAAATGTTTTCTTGTATAGATATATAAAAAATGGAACTATTTTCTTACACATACTATGCAACATGTTTGTAAAATTGCAATATTACCAAAATTACAAAAGCTGTGCTTTTGTACTCTATCTTGCTTTATGTAAAATCACTTTTTCTATTTAAATGGACTGTCTGTCCTATAAACTGTAGATAACATATCTATTCAAAAATCAGTCTATTGTATCTTTTGTTTAGATTGAAGTGAATTGGGGTGTATTTTGGGGGAGAGAAAATGCAGCAAAGTTTTGGCAGTTGGAAACCTTTTTTTTTTCTCTGAAATGAGACCTTTCAAAGCATGCAATGAGCTCATATAATTTAAGATCTCTCCTGTGATTCTTGTAATTTGTCCTAATTTTGGTGCTACTATGTAATCATGATTAAATGTGATAGTCAAAACAAAGAGGATCAAATCTTACATGCGATCATTTCATTTATTTTATTGAGTTTTTAAAAACAGTTCAAAGAAGAGTATTAATAGTGAGTAGAGACCTTTTCAGTTCTGTATTTTAAAAATCAATTCTATTAAGATGTATGTCTTAAAAATATTAAGCTTAATCCACATACTTATACAGGATAAAAATGCTTCTCATGAAAACCTGGTCATATTTTCCCTTGTAAATATATGACCAATAAAACTGAAGAATTCAAATCAATTTAATGATAAAATCACTACACTTTATTCAATGATAAGCTAATAGTTTATTCTTCGTAGAATCCCTCTGATTTGATTTTTGAGACCAAAAAAATTATGTGCACAAACTTATACCGCTGCATATACATATATCACATTACACACAACAATACACATATATGCAATGAAGAATATAAGCAGATACTAATCAGCATTACTTATTTGATGTATTTCTTCATTTCCTTGTTACATTCACTATATCTTAATCCAGGAGGATTTGAAGTAATCGCATGGACTTTATTAACTTTTAGCATATATCCAGTCCAATGCTGTACATACCTTGAGACAGACATTGTGCCACATTGTTTCCAAAACAAAACAGTGTTCACAGGAAGTTCCCCCAGACCAAGAGTCACTATTACTTTTTTTTTCCCCTTGCTATCCAAGTGTCTCTACACAGTTCCAGATATTATTTAGAAACAAAACAGAACTATTTACATTCCTCACGAAAACTTCCAAATGTTAATTCTAAACAGAATACAAATGAGTGCTTTCAGCTCAGGGAAGCATATACATTCTGAAACTAGAAAGTTTTGGATGGTTTGGTTATGTGTGCAACCAAATACTTGCACATTTATTTCCAGCAGATTCTTAGGACATTTACCAACCATACTAACGCCTGGATTTGCTAACCTCTTTTAATAGTGGGGCAAATAAGGAAACAAGTTTTTCTCTATACTCACACGCAACACTGGGATCAGATGTGTAGTTTTCCCCCACAATAACCAATACTCCCATGCCAGTTGCATGTCCTACAATTTAATTACATTTCCACACCAACTGAAGTTGGCACGGATGTCACAGGTTAAGGGCCCAATCCCACAAGATTTCCCCCTATTCCAGACCCAATTCACAAGTAATAGGACCCCAGGTTACCCACAATTTCTGTCTTAATGGGCTACTAATCCCATGATCCCTTCTTGGGTTTGAAAATTTGCTAGAGTGGCTCAGAGAACTGAGAAAAACAGTTTATTTACTATTGCTGATTTATTACAGAGAGTATTTTGAAGGATGATGAACAGCCAGATGAAAAGGCATGTAAGCTAAGGTTTAGAAGAGGCCAGAGGGCAGGGAGTTGGGGCTTGTCACTCTCCCAGCACATGAATATATTAATTGACCCAGAAGCTCTCTGAACCTCATAGTTTTGAATTTTTTATGGAGGCTTCATCATGTAGGAATGATGAATTATTTACTCCAGCCCACCCCCCCCAACCTCTACCTCTTGCTAGAAATTAGAAAGTGAGCCTGTAAGTCCCAAGTTTCTAGTCCCAAGCTTGGTCTTCCTGGTGACCAACTTCCTTCCAGGATTCCACAGAGTCACCTCATTTGAAGAAAAGACACTACTATTCACTCAGAAATGACCAAGGTCTTAGGAGTTCTCTCTCAGGAAATGGCTTAAAGACCAAATATGAAAACAAAAACTTCTCCTAGCATCCCTATTTACAAGGGTTTTAGGTGCTCTGTGTTAAGAACAAGAAACTGGCTGATATATACATTTCTTATTATTTTACATGGGACTATGGAGAATTGAGGTTGGGAATGGGTATTAAGCCAGATAATTCAATGCAATATTATATTAATGTTTTCAGAAGATTAGTATATTACTAAAATAACTGCTCCAGAAAATAGCACCTGTGTGATTTTTAAATGTTCCTGTAACTTCTTCTAATTACCATGCAGAAACTTACCCTCTTTAGGGAGGGCACATGACAAATTTTGAAATGAAGGTATTTAGTTACATTTCTCTTTCCCTCTTAGTAAGAATTATTAATTGCCATGAAAGCAGGTTTTATGGTAATGAAGAAATTTCACTTTTATAGTATTCACTAACACTTTTTAAAAATTAACACATTCAGCTAAAAAAATTATTCTAACTAAAAATGGAATCACTTGATTTATTTAAAATATAATTGGAACCCCTAGTGTTTTCATCACTCAAACATCACTGATACAAAAAAGAGAAAGTCTGTCAGAGAAAAAAGATTTAAGTGTAGCTTATAAATATATACTAAACTTTTTCTCAAAAACATCCCTAAATCATTGTTTTTAAAAAGTGGTACATATAAATCATAATGATAAAATGAATAAATTGGTCTAAAAATAAGGCTCAGTATATTTTATAAACTATTACTAAATATAACATCAAATTAGTTTTCCAGATATTTTTAGTAGATCTAGCCATATTTTCTAGGTTATAATCATTTATTTTCTCTATACAGCTATTTCCAGAAGGATACGTTTTCTTATGATATAGAGAACAAAAATATTAAAGGAAAGCCATAGAGAAGACAGAAGTAACAAAAAGGTTTAACACTATGCCTAGTTGGTATGTTGAATATTACATGTATGTTTAATTTTCCTGAAAACCAAAGATTTAAGGGAAAATGGTATAGATTATGTTGTTCTCAACATTTGAGAACACACACACCACTTCTTCTTAACATATATAATGTTTCCTTATGTTAAATCTAAAATACATTATTTTCAAAGTATTTATTGAAGGATGACTAAAGAAAACATGATGTGCTATTTTACTAAAATGTTCATATTATTAAAATTAGTTTTATGAAAATAGATTTTACTAATTTTATTGCTTTTATTTAACAATTACAAAAGGTAAGAGATTATGGTATTGTTTAGAGCATTGCAAAGCATGAAAACCTCAACTGATTCATAATTATGAATCATTAAAATATGCATAAAATATTAAGATGTATAAAACGTGAAATATAAATAGAATAAATCCAAAGCATTTGTGAACTAGCCATATTTTTTTCAAAAGTGCATCTAGTTTCTCTTATTGCGCCATCGTATTTGTATTATCTAACACTGTCTATAGATGAGTTGATCATGCAATGTAAGAGTAATTTGAAAAGTATTGTAGATTAAAAGTCTTGTTAAAACTCTGTACTATTTGAATTTTAAGAACATGAAAAACCTAGTACTTTCCTAGCGTTTACAACTTGCGAAAAGATTATGAATTCACTGGACACCACAACTAAGGGCTTTGAGACATCATGGGAAAAGTCAATCATTAGCTTTCAAAATTAATTAAGGAAATATAAAGCCTAAGAAATAGATAGCCAAAGTTCTAGAAATACATAATTCCTTGTTTCATTGGGTCAACTGAATTACTAAATTATATTTTATAGATCATCTTGAATTTATAACTGATTTAATGACATTCCACTAAGTTTTGAATGTACAGCATAGAATATCAAGTCAGTATTTAAAAGTAGGCTGAGAGTCTTGAAAAATAAATATAAGTTATTACTTCAAAGCAAAAGATGAATAGAAAAAAATTTATAAATAAGAATTGAAACTTCTAATTAAAAATTAAAAGAATATTCATTTATTTTTACATTTCACCTTTAGAAGTCTGTTTATTTTATAGTGGCTCTTCATAATGAACTGATAAAATTCCCATAAATAAAATGAATTTGAATTTTTCAAAAGGAATATCAGTAAATTTGAAATAAAAAATCAGATTTCAATTCCTGTGTTTCATTTCAGATACCATCTAATAACCTATATACATCTAATCTAAGTGAGAGGTGTAGACAATATGTGATCATACATGGATTTCACTTGGCATGCTAACTCTGATCAACTGAAAAGGGCTATCAAAATGGATCACAGGATATTGAGAATGGTTTAGGTGTAAGTTTAAGCTCTCTGGGAAAGAGTGGTATGATCATTTATAGAATCAAAGTTCTGGAATGATTGCCTAACTGCAACACATCTGTTCTATTTTAGCAGTCAGATGATATCAAGGTCTTCAACTCAACACGCAGCCTGTTTCCTGATTGTAAAATAAGGGGATTTAATGCCTAATATTTTTTAGATACATCAATGTTACTTTGTATCCTTCACAGATTTAATGTGTTTAATCCTGTGTTATAGTATTTCTTTTTTTACTCTAAGGTAGAAGTGTAACATATGGAGCTATATACTGAAATGAAAGGAATAAGGAAGGTGGCAACTGAGGTGGAAAGTTGTCAAGCATTTGACAAATTATGATCCATTATGTAATGCAAAGTATACAATGGAATTATCTGGGTTATGCAAGTTCTCTGAGTTCTGAGTAACAACTTTACTTGGTAGTATGCTGTTCAAAGACAGGCATAAATGAACTAACATGGACTAACCATATATTGTTTATTGTGTAATAAATTAAGACAATTTACATTACTTTTAAAAATATAATCTCAATATTTTTTGGATTAAGTTCAACTTATCCAAGTTTTATAGACAAGAAAGCTGTGTTTCAGAGAAATTAATCTCTATTACTTTTTTATATTTTAGTTCATTCATCCGCTCATGTATTCAATAAATAGTAACAAGCACCTCTATATATCAGCCACTCTTCTAGGTACTGCTAAGCAAACTTGGTTGATCAAACAAAGATAGACAAGGCCAATCTCTCCTGGAGCTTCTGGGCAGTGGGAGAAATGCAGACCACAAATAACATAAAAGTAAATAAACAAGATAATGTCATGTGGTGGAAAATTCTATGAAGAAAATAAGCAATGACACTGTAACAGGCTGAGTCTCATTTATTATAAGTGTGTTTAAGATAAGAACTTTTTCATTCCTAATTATAAAAGCCTTCTGTAGTAGGATATGTGCCTACCTGAACATTTGAATACCAGGTGTCAATTAGGAAAACAGAGTCAAGAGATGAGTGACTAAGATATTATACTAGATTTCAAATGAATAAAAGATTGCTGTAGCTAGAGAAATAAAAAAGCAAGAAAAAACTTTTACTGTAATTTTTTAATCTACAGTTGAATTCTAAATAATGAACTGATATTAAATTTTCAATGCTTCACATGTAGGATACCCTTTTTTGGCACTGGACAAATTCTATTTTAACACAGACCATCATTCCTGTTGATTTTACCTACTGGTAGCATAAGGAAAACTATGCTAGTCTGAGTGTATGATCCAGTACTAAGCATCTACATTTTTTTAACTTTGGAAGGCCCACCCCTTTGGAAAATCTTAAAAGGGGACCCTAATGATAAGAAATATGAACCTTGATGTCCTGAGTATTAAGAATGTGTGCTCATTGTATAATCACATACTCCTGGGGGCCATATTTCATCTGGATTTTGTTTCTTATAAAATGCTTGAAACAATCAGTGTGGCTCATGTCATGTCTAAAGATTTATTGTGGAGGTTCTTTTTCTCTTCATGTAAGATGTGGTAGAATGAGTTGGCTGTAAAATGAACTTGAGCATTACCACAAAATATACCCCAAAACTAATGTAGTTTCTCTTTCTCTCTCCCCCACCGCTTGCTCTTGTTCATGCTCTCTCTCTTTCTCTCGCCCTCTCTCTCTCTGTCTCTCTCTCTGTCTCTCTTACTCTCTTACAAATCTGTTGAATCAGATGTTCTCACATCATTGTGGAACATTTTATTTGTAGTCTTAACATGAATTCTCAAGATTCTCCTTATGGTTTGGCATGATTATTTCTATCCCTAAAATATTATAATGATTGAATAATAAATTATTAGCTTGTGAATTACTGTGAAGGTATTTAAAAATATTTATCAATGACACATTAAATTATGAACCTAAGCTATGGTAAAAAAAATTCCCTAAAAGGAGAGGAAATCATATAAATGAGACAGAGGTTGGGTAAAGTATTCTTTTAAACTTGCGTATCCTAATGTTTTATATTATTTAGTGTACTTCAGGGTACAGTTTGATAAACCTTCATGGCCAACCATACTGACTGACCTAAAAACATTGTAGAATTTAGAAACCCCAAAATTCAACTTTAAAACTACTCAACAAGTCACACAGAGAAGTTTAGGTCAGAAAAGTTTCCAACTGAGAAACCTCAGATTTTGTATTTTAGAGTACAGAGACAAGGTAACTTTCCTGAATCCAACTTGTGAGTGTGTTCATAGTTATCTCATCATAGGCACCATGGAAAATGAATAGTAAGAAATAATTAGAACAATTAAAGCACAGGAAAACAAAACAGAGAACCAGTATCTAATATGAACTACTTAAGAGAAACTGCCTTTTGCATTACAGTAACTCTGGTTTCCAAAGCCGGCTCAGTTCAGTTTGGTGGTACACCTATTACTGGTGAGACTAAAATAGACTCCAAGCCTCTGAGAGAGGAGACTGACCCATTAACTGCCCACACTGGTTAAAAAAAAAATTCCCCTTACAATATTTTTGCCATTCCCTAAACACCTATAAGCAAATTAATATAAATTCCATCTGGACTTCTAAAAAAACCAATTCTTCTAAGAAATAATATTTAACTGATATTTAATTATTTGATTTAACTAACTTAAAGTTAGTTTGTTAATTTTGGGCCAGCAGAGTGGCCTGCCCAAATTCAGATCATAATCACACAGGTTAAAAGTTTATTTATGATACTGAAGACAAGTAAGGAAAAAAGTGATGGAACTTAATCTGCTTGAACTTTCTGTTTGTTTTTGTTTTGTGTTATTTATAATCAAAATATTAATCTACATTCAGCAAATATTTATATATAATTCTGCTCTATTTTTTGTCTCTTGCAAGTTGAAGTAATATTGATCTACTTGGGTTAATTTGATAATGTGACAGATGCAAAAACTGTTAACATTAAAAGATTACATGCAAGAAAAGTTAGAGCAATATTTGAACACGGTGGCTATTATTTTTTTAAAATATATAGTTCTTTTTACATTATTCACATATTCTGAAATTAAAATGCTGAAAGAAAATGTAAAAATATGGCACTGTATCTGGAACACTGTGTTAGGTTTTTCTGCTATAATGGAGAAAACATTTATCCCATATGTGTAAAGAAAAAACTTATTTGAATTATCAGAAAATGATTTTCTTTTTGTCCTGCAATGACACTAAGTTCTGTAATGATGTGCAAATGATAATCCAAGGGAATTGCAAATGTTTACTTACTTCAGTACAGTGGTCAGTCTTTGTTCATAAAATACCGTGTTCAAAAATGTGATACATGTATAGTTTATAAAATTACATAGTATATTTTGAAAATTTAAGGAAATGGAGAAGGAAAAGTAGCCAAAACTGAAGGCAATTATTCTCATAAAAATGCATATGTTAAACTCAAAGCCATTATTTGCAAACATGATCTCCTCCATGATGGCTTTAACAATTGAAATATATATGTAATACACAAATAATTGGCATATGATAGCCTTCAAGTGATGCTATTCCTGCCAGCCTGGCATGTCAGTCCATGAAGGCTGGATTTGTATTTTTTTCATGACCTAAAAAAGAAAAATTATCTCAAAAAACAACAAACAGAACAGAAGTTACATATCTGAAAATATCTATTGTTCATTGAACAAGTTAGCATCTCTCTGAATCTTATCATGTTCTAGAGGTCTGTTTAATAATGTGGTACCTGAAAGTTTAATCATTTTAACACTTCTTCAAATATATTTTTAATAGGTTATGATATAATGGGGATACTTTATTCGGGAAGTCAAAATAAGACTATTTTTAGAAAATAGTCTCAAGCTGGATCACCCAAAGTTTATACTTCCAAAAATTAACAATTGCAACAAAGTAGGTTGCTTTCTAAGATAAAAGGTTAAATTTTCTTAGCATAAAACAGTCAACAGGAGAAATTTTAAGTAGAATTCGTTTAGTAATTGCTTTTGTATAGAAAATTTAATTAATTGAATCTGACTTTCACTTTAGGCTAATGAAAACATGCTCTATTTTTATCAGAAAATTATATAACTCAAATGAGCTCAAATGTAAGGCCATTTACAGAATTACTTTACAATTTCTTGAGATGTATAGGAAACTCTAATTATATTTACCCTAAGTTTACATAATCTGGCACACACTCTTAGTTTCTTTGTGTAAATGTTAATTCTTCCCACAGAACAATAAAGTCCATGATTTTTCATGAGCATAAGCCTAATTTTCAGAAAAAAATCATTGCCTGGTTTGAGTATGCTGAACTCTTACCTTACATTTTTTTTCTTGTTTTTCCCCTTTGCTAAGCCTCATGTTTCAAAATCTTGCATTTTTGAAACAATGTTAAAGTTTAATATTTCTACATATTAACATATATTTTGTGCTTTTACAAAATTAAAGATTTTATATCTAAAAAATTTTAATTATTGTCATATATTTCAGGTAACAGGAAGAATAAATTTGGACAACTGGGACAGTGTAATTTATGTCAGTTTGGTTAATGTCACTATATAATTTTAATATCTATAAGCATACTTTTCAAAAATGTTGCACATTTTAATTTTAAATTATTACTTTAAATTATTGTTGATATAACATATTTACATTACAATAAAGTTTCTACATACTGTATTATATCCTTTTGGAAATATATTTATATTGGAATTATTCAAAATATATATATATGTAATACATTGTAAAATTTTAAAATGTACATTACATTTTAAGTAAATGTAAATAAAAATATAAAATGAAAGTCTGCAGTCAAATATGATATATCTGTCTCTCATATTAAAAAGAAAATGATTACTATTCTAATGACATTATTTATCTTAGAAAAAATTCATTTGGGAAAATAATATTAAATACATTTAAAGAATCAAAATATTTAAGTGAATAAAAAATTGAAATACTAGCTGAGAATGCAAACTAATTCTTTAGTTTTTAAAGTTATGACAATGTGATTTTTTGTTTCATAACTGAGAATGTTCTACAAACATATGTTTTCTTCCATAAATTTTTCTCTAAGACCCTGCATGCAGAAGGCAGCAGTATTCATCTTTAATCAGACTGGGATATAAATCTCTTAGTGGAGACTCATGTTACATTGTATCAGTGTTTCCAAACGTGTTTCATTGAACACTTAGTTCTACAAAGTATCAGCAAGAGTTTTTGGGAAAACAAATTATATGCAAAAAACCAAAACACTGAACAGCAAAAACCAAACCCACAGAAAAACCTGGGTAATAAAAGACAAGTTCACTTGTTAAAGCCTCTACTATGTATGGAATAATGTCAAGGTGGAAAAACATTTTGTAATGACTCCCAGTTATTTAACCAGATAAATACTTTTTACTTCTTTTATTTTATTTATTTATTTTTTAAGATGCAGTTTCGCTCTTGTTGTCCAGGCTGGAGTGCAATGGTGCGATCTCGGCTCACTGCAACCTCTGCCTCCTGGGTTCCAGCAAATTCTCCTGCCTCAGTCTCCGAGTAGCTAGAATTACAGGCATGTGCCACCATGCCTGGCTAATTTTGTATTTTTAGTAGAGACGGGGTTTCCCCATGTTGGTCAGGCTAGTCTCCAACTCCTGACCTCAGGTGGTCCACCACCTTGGCCTCCCAAAGGGCTGGGATTAAAGGTGTGAGCCACCACGCCTGGCCTCAGAAAAATATTTTTAACAAAGAATATTACACTGAACAGTATGTTGGGCAATGCTGCTCTAGGTTTTAAACTTATAAGAACAGATACTACACTTGATCTTAGCCAAATGGCCGAGAAGCAACGCTCTAGGTTTTTAAGCAGCGTACAATATCGTTACTTGAGATTTGACTACATAAGTCACGCCACATTACTTTGCAAAGGAGTGCTTTAAAGATTCCTATCCAAAACATGCTTAGAAAACTTGACACTTAAGAAAAATAACAACTTCCTAATTTACCCTAAGAATTTTCCATTTGTTGAATGCAGTCTGAAATACTGAATTATAATTTTTCCATCTTGCTACCTTTGAGACTCAGAATTATTTTTCCTATAAATATGTAACAGAAATGTTATTTGTGACAAGTATATAAAATTACATGTTACATACAAATTATGTGAGAACTGGACTATCATTTTCCTTTTTGAAAGAGTTCAGATGATATCCATGCTCAAGCTACAGAAAGACTCTAGAAAACTGTGATTTTTTTTAAATATTTAGTAATAATGTATAAATCTAGCAATGATATAATCTCATATAATTTCATAATGCTTTCCTTATTTACTTAAAAAGTTATCTGTTCTCAGAGCACCTTTTATTTTTTGAAATTTAGACCCTGAATAACTGTAAAAGGTTTGTGGGTCTAAAAATACATGATTTGATTAAAATATTCTCCTGTTAAAAGGAATTGAGATTCCATGTGATTACCATCAAACTACCAAGGGCATTCTCACAGAATTAGAAAAAATCTATTCTAAAATTCATATGGAAACAAAAAGAGCCCACATAGCCAAAACAATCCTAAGCAAAAAGAACAAAGCTATAGACATTGCATTCCCCAGCTTCAAATTTCTCTGCAAGTTTGCAGAGAAAAGGCAATGCTTGCACCAGGCTTATGGGAATGTAAATTAGTTCAGCCACTGTGGAAGGCAGTCTGGAGATTTCTCAAAGGACTAAAAACAACTACCATTTAACACAGCAATCTCATTACTGGGTATATACCCAAAGGAATATAAATCATTCTACCATAAAGACACATTTGCATATATGTTCATCAAAGCAGTACTCACTATAGCAAAAACATTAAATCAACCTCAATGTCCATCAACCCATCAATGCCTGATTGGGTAAAGAAAATGTGGTACAAATATGCCACAGAATACTATGCAGCAATAAAAAGGAATGAGATTATGTTCTTTGTGGAAACATGGATGGATCTGGAGGCCATCATCCTTAACAAACAAAGGAACAAAAAGCCAAAACATACATATTCTCACTTGTATGTGGGAGCTCTACATTGAACACACATGCCTACAAAGGCAATGTCAGTGAAACAATACACAGTGTCGCTTACTCGAGGGTGGAGCTTGGAAGAAGAAATAGGATCCAAAAACCACCTATCTGGTACTGTGCTTTTCATGTGGATGATGAAATAATCTGTATACCAAATGCTTGTGATACATAATTTATCTATATAACAAATCTACTCCTGTACCTCTGACACTAAAAATTAAAAAAAAAAAAGAGCAAAAGGAAAAAACTAAATGAGGATAAATCCAATGTTAAATATAGAAAAGGCAGTTATCAGATAATTTATTATTTGTTGATTCAAATTCAGAGCATACAAAGATGCTTTTATCTTTATTTGCAAGAATTAATAACATAATCTTATTAATTCTAAATTATACTTAATAAATTATAATGCATGATATCCTTGCAAGTGTTATCAATATTAGTTTTATTTAGAAAAAAATTAATATTTAAGATAATTGTTTGCATTATTGTTATTCCAGGCAAAAAGTACTACTTCAAAAAATCATGAAGAAGGAAAAAAGCACATGTTCAAAGTCTAAGAAGAGCCCAGAACAATTATGAAATGTAAATTATTGTTCCATTCCTCATTTTTGTCATTTTTAAATTGTTCCATTCCTTTTAATCACAACTAAAAAGGAGGAAAACTCAATCCAATAATCCAAGAAGTAGGTAAGACATATTGTCAATATATGTGCTTGTACTAGCATACATACTGAGCAATTTATATGATAAAGTTAAAGATCTATATTATAAAAAGTACCAAAAATTCAAAATATAGTATGGATTGATTTAAAATTAAAGACATCAAAGCACTTCAACACAGGTAGGGTGAGGTTCTCTTACTATTACTACCGGGTATATTTTAATAGGTGAAAGCCAAGGATTGTGCACCTGATATCAAATATGTTTCCCTAAAAGTCAAAAATATGCAAAACGGTTTATCTTTGTAAAAAACAATTTATATAATATAGAATCCTTCTGTGCAGGTAAGTTTAGTTTACAGATACATATAATCATGCCTCATTGGAGACTGCCTGGCCTGAATTCCCAGAAAAAATGCCCCTTTTTGTATCCGTATTAATGTTCTCTTTCTTTAGAACTCTCTTCTATTCCTCTCCTCTTATCTTTCTGCCAAATGTCTTTCCAGCTTTTTTTCTTTTTTTTCATGAGTTTACTGGTAGCCAAATGCTTTGAAAACCTCTACTTAATGTAGTCTTAAAGATTCAATAAAGATTGTTATACAGATAATCTATTTATTCAAAGTGAATAAATTGTTCTTTTGTATTAGCCCAGATAACTACAAGCAACTACACTGGGAACAGCATACCATGTTTACCACTTTCCTTTTGGCATGTTTTACTGACTTTGATGTCTAGCCCCATGTGTCCAAACGTTAACCCCTTGAAAAACAACTCAGTAAAAACAACCGAGCAATTTGCTTCTCCTTTACCTTAAGACTTTGAGGTCTTTCACTGATAACATAAGCCTCACATGTAAGACTCTTTTTCAGTGGTGCACCTAATCGATTTTAATGACATTTAAAGAGCATATAAATCTGAATAATAATTGTATTGTAAATTAAGGATCTCATACATATGAAGAAAAATTGTATCACGAATGTTCCCCTTCACCCTGGCTTAAATTTTAAAGTTAAGGAGCACTTACTGAGAGAGATCTATCTAAAAAACTCAAATATTTCTAAAATATTTATATAATTATTCATAATCTATACATTATATAAACAGAAGCATAACTAAAATACTTTTAATACCAAATAATGTAATCAATTAACATATAATAAAACTTAAATAAGTTTTATTTATTGTGAACTTATACTGTGAACATATACTAATTATTGTAAGTTTTAAACCATTCACTTATGAAACAGACACCATGCTTTAGGCTGAGGATGAAACACACTACTGAATAACAAGCAGCTTATTCTTGTAGAGTATTTGCAGTGTTTTGAAAAATACATACACAAGCACTGAATCAGTTCTAGGCAATAATCAACAGAAAAGTGAAAAAAATAAAAATATCAAGTTTTGAAAAAGAGGCAACTCTGATTTGTAAGAATATAAATAATATTAAGAAAAAGTTTAATACATGCTATCATTCTTTTGACCCCAAGGGCCTTCCAAACAGGCAAACAGAAAGTGGAAATGAAAAGGAGATATCCCGATCAATTCCACAGAAATACAAACTATCCTCAGATAATACTATAAACACCTCTATGCAAATAAATCAGAAATCTCTAAGAAATGGATAAATTCCCATACACTTACACCCTCCCAAGTCTAAACCAGGAAAAAGTCCAATTCTTGAACAGACTAATAACAAGTTCTAGAGTTGAGGCAGCAATTAATAGCCTCCCAACTAAAAAACATTCAGGACCAGACAGGTTCACACCCAAATTCTACCAGAAGTACAAAGAGGAGCTGGTACAATTCCTTCTAAAACTATTACAAACAATAGAAAAAGAGGAAGTCCTCCCTAACTCATTTTATGAGGCCAGCGTTATCCTGATAACAAAACCTGACAGAGACACAACAAAAGAAAATTTCAGACCAATATCCCTGATGAACATTAATATGAAAATCCTCAATAGAATACTGGCAAACTGAATCTAACAGCATATCAGAAAGCTTATACACTATGACCAAGTCAGCTTCATCCCCAGGATGCAAGGCTGGTTCAACTTATGCAAATAAAAAAACAGAATCCATCACATAAACAGAACCAAAGACAAAAACCACATGGTTATCACAATAGATGCAGAGAAGGCCTTTGACAAAATACAACAGCCCTTTATGCTAAAAACTCTCAATAAACTAGGTATTGATAGAACGTACCTAAAAATAGTAACAGCTATTTATGACAAACCCAAAGCCAGTATCATACTGAATAGGCAAAAGCTGGAAGCATTCCCTGTGAAAACCAGCACAAGGCAAGGATGCCCTCTCTCACGACTCCTATTCAACATATCATTGGAAGTTCTGGTAAGGGCAATCAGGCAAGAGAAAGAAATAAAGGGTATTCAACTAGAAAAAGAGGAAGTCAAATTGTCTCTATTTTCAGATGACATGATTGCATATTTAGAAGACCCCATCATCTTAGCCCAACATCTTAAGCTGATAAGCAGCTTCAGCAAAGTCTCAGGATACAAAATCAATGCGCAAAAATCACAAGCATTCCTATACACCAATAACAGACAAACAGAAACCCAAATCATGAGTGAATTCCCATTTCTTCTCTCAACACTGAATATTTCACTTTTCTCTGTTATTTGCAGTGTTTTTGAGAAGTTGGTTGTAATTCTTGTATTCGTTCCTCTCCAAGTAAGATGTTTGATTTATTCTGGCTTCTTGTAGGAGTTTTTTATTTTTCTGATGTTTGCATATGATATGAATGAATACCTAGATACATAATTTTTTGGCATTTATTCTGCCTGGTTTTCTCTGAGTTTCCCGATTCTGTGGGTTTGACATTGCACCTTAATTTAGGAAACTTCTTTATCATGATCATTTAAAACATTTCTTCTGTTCCTTATCTTTTTTATTCTCTGGTATTGCCATTGTACGTATTTGTACATTTTGTAGTTATGGCACAATTATAAGATACTCTGTTTTATTTATTTCAGTCTTTGTTTTCAGTGTTAGAAATTTCTATTGATGTATCTTCAATCTCAGAGATACTTGTTTTTTTTCTTTTTTTTTTTTTTTTTGGCCTCTGCAACTTCTCTTATGGAGCTTTAAAAAAAAGTGTTAATTTTTTAGTATTTTCAGCTTTTTGACTGCTGTCAAGGCATACTGGTGAGTTCCAAACTTTATACGTGGAACTGGAAGGTGGAAGTCTCAATTTACTTTTTTTCTTGTAAGGCTGAATAATATTCAATTGTAAACATACCACATTTTATTTAATCTTTCATATGTCAATGGACATTTGTTTCTATATTTTGCATATTGTGATTAGTACTACAATAAACATGGGAATACTAATATCTCCTCAGGATTCTGATTTTGATTATTTTGGATATATACTCAGATGTGAAATTGCTAGATTATATGGTAGTTTTTAAGTGTTCAAGGAATTTTGAAGTGTTTAAGGAATCTCCAGACAGCTTTTCATGTCAGTTTCACCATTTTACATTCTCACCAACAGTGTACAAGTGTTCGAATTTATTCACATTCTTCCTAGCACTTGTTAACTTCCTTCCTTCTTTTTTCCTTTCCTTCTTCTTTTCTTCTGATAATTGCTATTGTAAGATGTATGAGGTGATACTAGAATTTTTAATTTGCATTTCTCCGATGATTCACTAATCATCTTTACTACCTTTTTAACCTATTGGCCATTTGGAAGTTTTCTTAGGAATGTCTATTCAAGTTCTTTGCTTATTTTATTTTGCTGTTGAGTTGCAGAAATTCCTTATATATTTTAGATATTAATCCCTTATCAGATACATAGCTTTCATAGATTATTTCCCATTCTATAAATTGCCTTTCACTCTGTGGACTGTTTCCTTCCTTTTTTTTTTTTTTTTTTCTTTGAGATGGAGTTTCACTCTTGTTGCCCAAGCAGGAGTGCAGTGGCACAATCTCAGCTCACCACAATCTCTGTCTCCCAGGTTCAAGTGATTCTCCTGCCTCAGTCTCTGGAGTAGCTGGGATTACAGGCATGTGCCACCACACCTGGCTAATTTTGTATTTTTAGTAGAGACAGGATTTCCCCATGTTGGTCAGGCTAGTCTTGAACTTCCGAACTCAGGTGATCTGCCAGCCTCAGCCTCCCAAAGTGCTAGGATTACAGAAATGAGCCACTGCACCTGGCCTACTGTTTCCTTTGGTATGCAAAAGTTTTTAGTTTGATATAATTCCACTTGTCTGTATTTGCATTTGTTACTTGTACTTTTGCGGTCATATCTGAGAATATGTTGCCCAGACCAATGTCATAAAGATTTTCCCTTATGTTTTCTTTTAGAAGTTTAAAGGATTCAGATCTTACGTTTAAATCTCCATTCAAGTTGATGTTTGTGTATAAGAGTTAAATTGGTTTTGTTGTTTTTGTTGTTTGTGAATCCTCAGCTTTTCCAACATCATTTGTTGAAGAAACTATTCTTTCCCCATTGTGTATTCCTTGCACCTTTGTTGAAGGCCAGCTAACTATATAGGGGTGGATTTATTTCTGGGGTCTTTATTCTGTTTTATTGGTTTGTATGTCTGTCGTTATGCCAGTGCCATTCTGTTTTACTTGTTGTTGCTTTGCAATGTATTTTGAAATTAAGAATTCTAATACCTCCAGGTTTTTTTTTTTTTTTTTCCTCAAAACTTCTTTGCCTGTTCATAGTATTTTCTAGGAGGGGAAGTTCCATATGGATTTTACAATTACTTTTCAAATGAGGTAAAAAAAAAAAAAAAGTCATCGAGATTTTTTGATAGGGATTACAGTATGTCTATAGATTGATTAGGATAGTTTGAACATTTTATCACTAATAAGTGTCCAATGTAAGAACACAATTGTCTTTTTATCTATTCGTGTTTCTTTAATTTCTTTCATCATTGATTTGTAGTCTTAAATCTACAAGCTTTTCATATCCTTGGCTAAGATTAAGTCTTTTATTCCATGTTAAGTGAGATTGTTTTATTAATTTTCTTTTCAGATAGTTTTATGTTAATGTATAGAAACACAACTTGAATTTTGTATGTTGATTTTGCATCCTCTAACTTTACTAGTTCATATATTAGTCCTAACAATTCGTATTTGTAGTTGTTGTTTGTGGGGTCTTTAATGTTTTCTACATACAAGATTAAGTCATCTGCCAACAGAGTTTATTTTATATCATCTTTTCCAGTTTAGATGCCTTTTATTTCCGTTTCTTGCCTAAGTTCTATTGCTAGGACTTCTAGTACTACGTTGAACACAAATAGTGATTTCCTTGTTCCCTATCTTACAGGAAATTCTTTCAACTTTTCATTATTATTAACTGTGGAATTTTCATATGTAGCCACTGTGATGTCAAAATAAATTTATTCTCTATCTACTTTGCTGGGCATTTTAATAACAGAAAAGATGTTTTATCATTAAATAGTGTAATTTTGTAAAAAGCTTTTTTCTGTATCTATTAATAGATAAATCTATTAAGATTATCATTATCATTTGTTTTGTCGATGTTGTGTATTGCATGGATTGATTTACATATGTTGAATTATACTTGCATCCCGATGTGTAAATCCCTTCTGGTAATTGTGTATGATTCTTTTAATATGTTGTTGAATTTAGTTTGCAAGTATTTTGTTGAGGATTTTTGCATCTCTACGCATTGTAAATATTGGCTTGTAGTTTTGTATTCTATGTTTTGTAGAGTCTTTATCTTGCTTTGGTACTAAGATAATGCTGACATGGTGGAATGAATTTGGAAATTTTCCTTCTACAATTTTTTGGGTAGTTATAAAAGGGATTGCTAATTTTTCACTTTATGTGTGGTAGATTTCACCAGTGAGACCATCTGGTCCTGGAATTTTGTTGTTATTTTTGTTGTTAGGAGGCTTTTAATATTAATTGTTAGTCTCCTCATTTCTATTAATCTAATAGAAATTTTTCTAATTTTTAATGATTCAATGTTGGTAGGTTGTATATTTCTAGAAATTTTTTAATGTCTTCCAGGTTATCCAATTTACTTGTATGCAGTTGTTTACATTTGTCTCATCTTTTTTATTTCAGTGGTAACAGCTATAATATTTCCTCTTTCCTTTCTGATAATATTCGTTTAAGTCTTTTTTCTTAGGTAGTCTACCTAAGGGTTTATCAATTTTGTTTATCTTTTCAAACAATCAACTCTTGAGTTTCATTGATTTTTCCTTTTTTCTATTTTCTATTTGTTTCTGATCATGTTTATATTATTTCCTTTCTTTTGTTAAATTTTGTCTTAGTCTCTTCTTTTTCTCATTCTTTGAGATATAGGTTTTAATTTAATATATTTCTGTTCAATATTACATTTATCATTATAATCTTCCCTCTTAAGTGCTCTTGCTGCAACCTTTAAGTTTCATTATTTGTGCTTTTGTTATTCTTAAAGGGGATTTACTGTTTTTCCTTTTTTTCATGAGTCCATAATCTCCTGCTCTCTGGCTGTCGTTAGGCAAATGTTGATACACTGCAGACTGTGATGCTAATGGCAGACTCTACTTCTCTTCCTCCTTCCCTATGGAGATGCTTTGTGTTTTGTATTCTGTCTCATTCTCATTGAGATGTGCTGGGCACTACAAGCCAACTGCTCATTTTCCTTTGCTGTTAGCTGACCCTCCAAACTGTGGGAATTTCTTCAATGCTACAAGGGAGGCAAGATGGAAACCAGCACCTTGGACAGCACACTAAAGGTCAGGGATGTTGAAGGTATCCTCCACAACTCTCTTCCTGCTGTTGAAGTTTCAAGTTCTAGATTGTCCCTGAATCTTTAGAGCCAATGTCAGACCAAAGAAAACCTCTTTTCCATTTTCTTTTATTTTTTTATGGTACCCAGACATCTGATATATGCCAGTTCCATCAGCATTTTGTGTGAAGGAGCCACTTTCTTACTTAATTTCAGTGTATTTTCGGAATTTTCAATCCCTCTTCACCTTCTGGTAGCAAATTATAGCTGACAAAGTTTCTTTAGAGTATGAGAGTAAAATAAATTAAAATGCTTTTAATAACATAAATAATGATTTCCTATGGCGCTACAAAATTATTAATTCTGGATTCCAAAACATTTTTTAATATTAGCTATTATGCTTTTTCTTGTGCTAGAAGATTGGAATAGAATAGTAAGAAAAGTGATACATGTCTTCCTGAAGTTTACAGTGTAGTTAAGAGAAAAAAATAATCACATAGTTATATTGCATTATGTTATATGTTATGACATTTGAAAATTATAGTTCTTGATGTTTAAAATCCTTTTTTATTTTAGCTACTGCCAAATATAATTTATATAAATTATACACAAAATGTTTCAGGTAAAGATACATCTCAAATATGTCATCTTCATTATAAAGCTAAATGATGAAGACAGATTTCTGAGTGAAATACAGTAAAACATCTTCTATTAAAGCAATAAATAGAAGAATGCTCTGTACCAGAAAGCTGTCCTAGAATATTTTTATGGTCAAATTGAGGGACTGTGTTAAAGAAACTTCTCTTCCTGAATCTGCGAGGGACATGGTTTCAAAAGCAGGAGTTTCCCGGCACCATGCCTCCATCTGGGACCAAAGGGGTTTCAAATTTAAAGTTTTTTGTCTGGGTTTCATGCACATGGGCTAGGTAGGGAAAACCAGGTGGGGCTTTGAATGAATAATTTTATAGCATTAAAAAAATCCTAAGATTAACAACAATAGCAGTTACCCTCTTGAAATGTTGTTTTAAAATTTTCGGTTTAAGAATAAAATTTAGTTATAATTCTTATTAAATTTAAAATAGAATTTTTTGAGCAGTGATTTGTAGTTCTTGCAGAGACCTTTAGCCTCCCTAGTTAGCTGTATTCCTATTTTATTTTTTGTGGGGGCAACTGTGAATGAAATTTTTTTCCTGATTTGATCCTTAGCATAGTGTATAAAAATGTTAGTGATTTTTGTACATTGATTTTGTATCCTGAGACTTCGCTGAAGTTGTTAAGTAACATAAGGAACTTTTGGGCCAAGAATATGGGGTTTTCTGGACTTAGGAAACATGGATAATTTGTCTCTCTCTCTTTCTATTTGGATGCCTTCATTTGTTTCTTTTGCCCGATTGCCCTCGCCAGGACTTTCAATACTATGTTAAATAGGACCAGTGAGAGAGGACATCATAGTTTTGTGCCATTTTTAAAGGAGAATGCTTCTAACTTTTGCCCATTTGAATGTTGGTTTCTCACAGATGGGTCTTACTATTTTGAAGTATTGTAGCTGTGGGTTTGTCATAGATGGTTCTTATTATTCTGAAGTATGTTCCTTTAGTACCTAGTTTACTGAGAGTTTGTAAGCTTAATGGCTGTTGAATTTTACTGAAAGCATTTTCTGTATCTACTGAGGTAATCATGTGGATTTTGTCTTCAGTTTTGTTTATATAACGAGTCACATATATTGATTTGCATGTATTGAACCAAGCTTGTATCGTGGGGACGAAATCTAATTGATCATAGTGGATTAGCTTTTTGAAGTGATGCTGGCTTTGGTCTGCCAGTATTTTGCTGATGATTTTTGCATTGATGTTTATCAAGGATATTGGCCTGACGTTTTCTGTTTTTGTTCTATCTCTGCCAGCATTTGGTATCAGAATAATGCTGGCCTCATGAAATGAGTTAGGGAGGAATCTCTCCTCCCCAGTTTTCAGGCATAGTTTCAGTAGGAATGGTACCAGCTGCTCTTTGTACATCTGGTAGAATTCAACTGTGAATATACCTGCAAAGAAATCAGAGATGATACTGACAACTGGAAAAGCATTCCATGCTCATGGATAGGAAGAATCAATATCATTAAATTGGTCATACTGCCCAATGCAATTCGTAGATTCAGTGCTATTCCTATCCAGCTATCAATGACATTCTTCACAGAACTAGAAAAAAAAATGATTTTGAAATTCATATGGAACCAAAAAAGAGCCTGAATAACCAAGGCAATCCTAGCAAAACTGGAGACATCACATTACCTGACTTCAAACTATCCTGCAGGGGTACAGTAACGAAAACAGTATGGTACTGGTACAAAAACAAATAGACCAATGAAATAGAATAGAAAGCCCAGAAATGACCACACACTTACAGCCATCTGATCTTCGGCAAAGCTGACAAAAACAAGGAATGAAGAAAGTACTCCCTAGTCAATAAATGGTGCAACAGTAACTGGCTAGCCATATGCAGAAGATTGAAACTAGGCCCCTTCCTTACACTGTATACAAAAACCAACTCAAGATAGATTAAAGACATACATGTGAAACCCCAAACTATAAAAACTTTGGAAGACAGCCTAGGCAGTACCATGCTGGACATAGAAACTGGAAAAGATCTCATGACAAATATGCCAAAAGCAATTGCAACAAAAACAAATTGATAGATGGGCTTTCATTAAACTTAAGAGCTTCTGCACCATATAAGAAACTATCAACAGAGTAAACAGACAATCCACAGATAGGGAGAAAATATTTGCAAATTATATCTTTGACAATGATCTAATATGCTGTATCTATAAGGAATTTATACAAATTTATATGAAAACAAACAACCTCATTAAAAAGCAGGCAAAGAACATGAGTAAACACTTTTCAAAAGAAGACATACATGTGGCCAACAATACAGATGAAAAAAATATCAGTATCGATGATCATTAGTAAAATGCAAAATAAAACCACAATGAGATACTATCTTATACCAGTCAGAATGGCTATTATGTACAAGTCAAAGTATAGTAGATGCTGGCAGTGTTGCAAAGAAATGGCAATGCTTATACATAATTATTTGGAGAATAAATTAGTTCAACCATTGTGAAAAGCAGTCTGGGGATATCTCAAAGACCTAAAAATGGAACTACCATTCCACCAAGCAGTCTCACTGCTGGCTGTATACCCAAAGGAATATAAGTCATTCTACCATAAAGACCCATGCATGTGTATGTTCATTGTAGCACCATCCAAAATTGCAAACACATGGGATCAACCTAAATGCCCATCAATGACATACTACATAAAGAAAACGTGTCTGTGTGTGTGTGTATACACACACACACACACACACACACACACACACACACACACACCATGGAATACTATGTAGCCACAAAAAAGAATGAAATCATGTCCTTGGTGGAAACATCGATGTAGCTGCAGGCCATTATCCTTTACAAACTAATACAGGAACAGAAAACTGAAAGCTGGTTATTCTCACTTATAAATGGGAGCTAAATGATGAGAACACATGGACACAAAAAGCGTAACAACAGACACATTGGAGCCTACTTGAGGGTGGAGGTTGGGAGGAGGAAAAGGATTAAACAAAAAACAACTACTGGGTACTAGGCTTACAACCGGTGATAAAATAATCTGTACAACAAATCTCCAAAACATGAATTTACATACGTAAAAAACCTGTCATGTCTTTCTGAACCTAAGGAAAAAAAGTTTAAAAAGTACATCAAAGTGTTCTATAATGGCATACATGATAAAAGATAGCTGTATTGTCATTCATGGTGCTCTGCTGAGATGCTCACTTCACAACAAAACACTCATTTTCCCAACTTTCAACTTTTAGCAGCTAGAGTGACCCACCACAACTTGTCCTTGGCTAAAAAGAGCTACCACTTCCAATTTCACACCCCTTCCCAGAGGCAATGTACATCCATTAACTAAATGAAGAACGTAAAATGACCAGCCTTCTTTAATCAAATTACAAAAACTCTAAATGACTTTTCCTAGCCTCAGAGCTTTCCACAAGAGCTGTTAAGATCTCTACAGAGACTGTATCACAGCTAGACCCCTCTCTTTCCCAAACCCTGCTTTCTTTGCTTCATCACTTAAGTTAAAAGCAATTCCAATCAATTAGCATACAACTCTTCATATCAGAGCCTGCTTTCCAGGGAATTCAAACTGCAACCACAGCTAACTAGCTATGAAAATGAAAGGGAAGACTAAACCATTAAGACAGGGGACTAAGATAGAGATGACTGCAGAATGTCTAAGGTATAACATAACAGTACTGCAGTATTTCCATTGTGCTCTTTGTGAAAGAAGGGAGAACAGTTATTTTCCTAAACTCCTTAAGCCAAGCAAAAAGGGTACAAGCAAATAAAACCATAGAGCTTGAGAAACTGAGTGTGTTTTCAAAATAAATAAAGCTTCCTTCTTGGCCCACACCTGTCTGGAGCTCTTCTGAACAGATGAATGAGACAAGAGTGTAGGAGTGGTAGCCAGGTGGGCCAAGAATGCATGAATTCCCATGGACCAGAAGAAAGCAGTCGGATACAGCTAAGTCATCGAGAAAGAACCATACCTGCTGGAACAAGCAGATACTAGAAGCTAAGAGTTATGCTATACTGTGAAAGAGCATTTAAAAAAAAAAAAAAGATAAAATCATGACTCTCTTAGAAAACACACACATAATCAAAGACTTTATCTCATTTGCTCATGAGAGAATCAGTAAAAGGTCATAAAGAGAATCCAAAGAACAGACATATATAAAAGCCCATCAGTAATGTTGAAATTATGATTTGCATAGTAGATGCAAAACTGGCAAAAATCCACAGGGCAATAATCAATTGCATTCTACCAGACATAATTTGCATTACTGTGGAAATGAATCACTTGCTTTCCTACCAGTTTTCTACAACATATAAAGCTGTAAATTAGTAGAAAGGCAACTCAAACAGGTGACCTATGCAGACACTAATATTCTGACATCAGAGAAAGACAGAAGCTGAAAGATGTCTCAAAACAGCAGCAAAAGAAGGCATAGATCATGTCAAGGGTATGGTTTACCTGGTGACAGTCCATAACTATCCTACAAAGTAGCCCATACATGAATGATCATTCTGGATGTTTACCATGGTGGAAAGCATTTTTCAGTTGCTCTAGAGCAAGAAAGAACCCTAAGTGAGAATAAAAGTCTACGTCCTCTGAGCTGTCATTCATATTCCTCAAGACTTGCTTCTGTCCTGGAGAAACCAGAGGCAAAACAATGGGCAGAGGAGGAGAAAATAAAGCTGTACGATATGGAGTTCAGGGTGGCCTGAATGCCATGGGGTAGAGAGGGAGTGGTTTTAAGCTAGACGTAAAGTTTGCATTTTTGTGTAAAGTTGGCTGGATAATGAAACTTAAAAATGAGATAATCATATGCCTAAAATTCAACAAGAAGCTGTACCATCCTGGCTACTCTGTTTGCACTTCTCAAGCATTTTTTGCACTTTTCTTCCTGCTCCTTACTCAGGAGAGTGAACACCACACACTACATGACCTCGGCTCCCATGTCTTCACTTCTGACTATTTCCAGCCAATGAGGCGGCAGCAGCAGGACAATAGAGACAGGGAGGAAAGGACAGGCAAAGTATTTCACCTACACTTACACCATGGGTACTGGGTGTAGCTGGCTAGTGCCTGTGTTTCTTACCCATAGTGACCATCCCCATGAGGTCTCCCAGCTACAGTTTCAGCTCTCTAACCCTATCTTTGCAGGCCTACAGCTCTTTACTCCCACTGTTGGGAGTCCCTGGGTACCTCAGGATTACTTCTCAGTTTCCTTGATCTTACCATTATCTCTGTAAATACCACCTTATTAAACTCCTTTATACTTCATTGTTGACTGTGCCATCTGTTTCCTGATGTGACCCAGACTGATGCTTATGGGATCTGTCAAAAATATCAACTAAAACCATTGAGGAACTGATAGATTGTGATTGAGCACTGATCTGAGAAAAACAAAGCAGTTTTCTTTATGAATTTTACTAGGGTCAAGCTTGCTCAATGAAAATGACTATGTATGTATATATGAACACATATATATTATTTAAATATACATAGTTTATATTAATTATATTATAAACTATATAATATAAACTAGTAATATTAATATACTTAAATGGTGGTGAAATATAATGCATTTTCTTACAAATAGATATTACAGCCTGGTGGATGGCTCACGCCTGTACTCCCAACACTTTGGGAGGCCGAGGCAGGTAGATCGCTTGATGTCGGGAGTTTGAGTCAAGCCTGGCCAACATGGGGAAAACCCATCTCTACTAAAAATATAACAGTTAGCAGGGAATGGCATGTGTCTGTAATCCCAGCTACTTGGGAGGCTAAGGCATGAGAATCACTTGAGCCAGGGAAGTTGGGGCTGCAGTAATGTGAGATCGTGCCACTGCACTCCAGCCTAGGTGACAGAGTGAGACCCTGTTGAAAGAAAGAAAAGAAAGAAAAGAACAAAAAGAATGAAAAGAAAGAAAGAAAGAAAGAACAGTCTAAATTCTTGTTAGCTGTGTTTCTCACTTAAAAATGTATAATTTGTAAGGTATCATAGTGTTTTATTATCTTTATATGCAGCAATTATTGTAACCAAATTCTCTAATCATGACTATTTAAGCTCGTTGGGGCTGGTACAAACATTGATTTAATAAAAGTTTTAAATACATTTAACCTTACACTTAATTTTACCTATCAATTCTGTATTTCAGTCAGAGTATGTTTTTGAAGCATAGACTGTACTAATTTAAAACCCCTCAGTGGATGTGAGTGCCATTTTCTCCATATCCCCAAGCAATGCTATCATTGCATAACTATCACCAAAGTTTTATTTCGAGCTTTATATAAACTACCTTTTTAATATTTTGAACAATTAATCTTGAATAATCTGATAAATCCTGATTTTCTTCCAATCTAGTAGGCAAAATATTAACACCTGAATTTTTATTTGCAGTAACTAGAAGACCACTTACTTGAATATTAACAGTTTTACCTGTTCTTTAATAGTAATGTGTTTCTTAAGCATTATTAACATTCCTATTACTACATAATTATTTTGTGGTTTGTGAATTTTTTTATTTAATAACAGAAATGCTTTCAATACCACATCTGTTTCAAAGAAATGTCTTTTCTTTTTCTTTGATTGGTTTCACTTTACTTTCATTTTTGTAATCTTAAGTACTTTGTCATTGAAATATTTTAGTTATGAATTCAAATCTAATCGCAATTTATGTATGACCTGCAAGTTACATGAAGAGTTTTTGTTCTTTTTGTTTGTTTGTTTGTTTGTTTCTTCCTTTCCTTTCTTTTGAGATGGAGTCTCTCTCTGTCACCAAGTCTGGAGTACTGTGGCACCATCCGGGCTCACTGAAACCCTCACCTCCTGGGTACAAGGAATTCTCCTGCCTCAGCCTCCTGAGTAGCTAGGATTTCAGACACATGCCACCACGCCTGGCTAATTCTTGTATTTTTAGTAGAGATGGGATTTCACCATGTTGGCCAGACTGGTCTTGAACTCCCAGCCTCAGGTGATCCTGCTACCTTGGCCTTACAAAGTGCTAGGATTATAGGCAGTAGCCACTGTGCCCCACCAGTTACATATAAAATTCAGCAAACATTTTTGAACCCAAAAGATTACAAAAATATTCACCTATATATTCTTTGAGCATCTTCATTATGGATATTTTACTGTTAAATGATAAAATTATTTTACCATTAAATCTTCTATTCATCTGTTTACTTAGCTTTACTTTGGCATGTTTTATTTTTCCCCAAGTATCTACCTAGATATTTTATCACTACTGATGCAATTATCTTGAATCAAAAATGATAACCATATGTAGTGTCATCATTTTAGAGGTTACAATGTGCTCAATGTAATTTGAATGAAAGACTATAGTAGAATTTGGTGTCTAACATGGGACAGTGACTCATGATTCCCAGAATTGTCACATTCTCTAGCCATCAAATGATTAGGCTCAAGATGTATAATAAGTCATAAATAAAAGTTCTCACAAATATGTCTTAAAATTAAAAACTGTGTTTGGGGGGGCAGAAAACTTCAACAAAAAAGGTCAAAGGCAAACCAAAGTCTTGGCTTCATGCAAAAAGTCTCATCTTTATAAATGTCTTAGAACAGATTATGGAAACAATAATGTGCCTCCTTGCATCAATCAGATAGAGAGAAAAAAATAGAAAATATCTAACAATACACAGGTTTGGAAAGGATGTGAGAAACTGCAAGTTGTTAAACTATATTGAGAAGAAGATAACTGATATAAACATGCTAGAGAGAAATTTGCTAATACTAAGTGAAGTTATAGTCAAATATCCCCAAGGACCCAGTGATTCTATTTCTAGGATGCATTGGTGCCATCAAATTTTGTCCTGGAAAAGGGGGCTTAGCCAAGGAGTAAGTGAGGGGTCCAATTCATTTTTGTTCTGTGCCCACCAAGTCATGCACACTGATGTGGGGTTTAATATACCCTATATGAATACCCATTAGTCCTCACAAAAATACCTCATGAGCTAGCTCTGGCTATGTTGTCCCCAGGTAGAAACTATCATATGTGTGACAAGAAGGTAGATAGAACATAGCCATTGGCTACACACATACATAAATACATACACACATATAAATGAACAAAATCTGCATTAATAATAAATCTAAAACACATAATGCTGAGTTAAAGAGAAAATACAGAACAAAACAGCATCACACCATTTATAAACATAAAATATAAACAATAATAAATTTGTTTGGGATAAGTACATGTGTATGCTGTCTTGGGCATACACATATCTTTCAAAACCACACATGAGAATTGCATGACAAACATGCACATCACCTTCAGGATCCTGGACTGGGGAGGGAGGGAAAGGAAACAGCAATGGAGAGCTGGGGCTTTAATTACATCAGCAATTTTTTATCCTAGTTTTCAAAAGAAGTCTAATGTTAAAAGAAAGAAAAGGGAATGGAAGGGAAGAGGCAAAAGACAGGGAGGGAGAAGAGAAGGGAAGGAAGGGAAGGTAGATTAGTCTGTTTTCACACTGCTGATAAAGACATACCCAAGACTGGGCAATTTACAAAAGAGGTTTAATTAGACTTACTGTTCCATGTGGCTGGTGAAGCCTCACAACCCTGGCAGAAGGCAAGTAAAAGCAATTGACGTCTTACACGGATGGCAGCAGACAGAGAGAGCATGTGCAGATAAACTCCCATGTTGTAAACCATCAGATTTCGTGAGACCCATTCACTATCAGAAGAACAGCATAGGAAAGACCCACCCTCATGATTCAATCATCTCCCCCTGGATCCTCCCACACATGCGGGAATTATAAGATGGAGATACAAGATGAGATTTGGTTGGGAACACAGAGCCAAACCATATCAGAAGGGAAAGAAGGGAAGCAGAGGGGAGTGGAGGGGGAGGGGACAGGAGCAGAGGGGAGGGGAAGAGAGAGGAGGGGAAGGGAGGGGAGGGGAAGGGAGGGGAGGGGAAGGGAACGGAGGGAAGGGGAAGGGAAGGAAAAAGAAAATGAGAATGAGTGGGAGTGACTGATTTTGAAAGGATGAGTAAATGAAAAGGAGTTTCATTCCCCTTCCCCTCAATGTCACTACATTTCTCCAGTTAAGATTAATGATGTAATTTATTGTTTGGATTTATCCTCCTAAAATAAGCTCAGTGGTTTAGTATTATAATACTAAATTTTTCTGACTACTCTTCAAAAGTAACATACATTCTGTCTTTGGATAAATCTTAAACAGAGTGTTTTAGATTCAGCCTGATACTCCACCTCACAAATTGCTGGTAAATAAATATAGATGTAAATATTTTGTGTATTCAAATTAATTGAATTGATACAGTATCCACGCATTCAATTATACTATGTTTTTTGATAGAAACTGTCTGTTGAATTTATAATGATTAAAAGGTTGTAGCTACCGAGAGAAATCTGTAAGAAAAGTTACAGATTTATAATGAAAATTTACAAGTTTCTTCTAATAGCAGAGTCAGATGAGATGGTTAATCCACAGGGTATTTTCATGGTGATTTTCTACACTCCAGACAGGAACAGCTGCCACTTGGAACAGAGGTATCATCTGACTGATGACCACTTCTAATAGTTTGACAGGTTTTTTTGTGAGCAGCTGAACAAATAGTGTGCTTTTGGCATAAACTGCATGTTTAACAAACTAATACCTAAAATCATTCCAATTTGGACCTGTACATTTATAACTGTGATGATTTGTTTAAACACCTTATTAGAGTATTCACTGTGATCTTGGAAGTGGAAATGTAGTCCAGGAAAATGTCCCCATGTTCAACTGCTCTGAATACTTAACACTTACCTAAGAACATGAAAAATTCTGGCTTCTAGTGCTGTTTAACCACCAAAAAGGCAATCTAAGAACCAAGTCACTTAACCGTGTATGCCCAAGTGTCTTTATTTTGAAAGGGCAGTGAAGTGGGAGCTTATACATATTGAATTCTATAAACATATCCAGATTTTATAAAACATTAAGATATAAATAAGCCATAAATAAAAGTTCTCATGAAGATGTGTCTTAAAATTGAAAACTACTCTGTGTGGGGAAAAGAGACTTCCATAAAAAGGTGAAAGACAAGCCAAAGTCTGAGCTTGCACATGGGAAAGGTTTTTTCTGCATAATGCTTATCTAAGAAAATGAAAATTTCATTTTTCCCTATAGTCAATCTCTTCTTAAATTTCCTCAAAGTTTTTAATTCCAAGGTAATTATAAACTCTCTAGTTTCCAGCTGATGCTTTCAGAGTTCTCTATTTTTACTCAGTATACAAAGTCCTAAAAGCAATGTGGCCATCTGAATTTTCACATATGCTGCTTGGGGAACAACATTCCTCTTTTCTCCTGGCTAACTGCTATTTATTGTTGGAAGCTCCGTTCATATATCACCCCTTCTGAGAAGCCTTCCTTGATCAGAAAATCTATGGTCCTCTTAAGTGCTCTTAAAGTTTAATGTGCATATTTTTATAATATATTATTATTCTCCTAATTATTGAATTTATCTCATTTAAATATATGAGAACTGAGCTGCTTCATTCATTTTGGTAACATAAGTACTGTGTAGAATTTCTAATGTAAAGCACTCAATAAATAACTTTTTAATGGATAGAGAAAAAAGGAGTCATGCATGTAGTTCCCTCCATGAAATACATATTAGAGTTATTTTTGAACATGAAGAGTTACATTTGATCTAAATTTACTAATTCTTGCAGTTACTGTTGTAGCTTTCTGAGTAGCAGTGGGTGGGTTGAAGATTGTATCTGAGACATAAAAATTAATTTATTGATTTTTCTCAGTTGTGGCATGTTCTATCATAAAAAGGAAGAGTAAGAGTAAGAAAAAGAAGCCCTCTAGGCCAGGTGCAGTGACTTACACCTGTAATCCCAGCACTTTGGGAGGCTAAGGCAGGTGGATCACTTGAGGTCATGAGTTTGAGACCAGCCGGGCCAACATGGTGAAACCTCACCTCTACTGAAAATACAAAAATATAGCCAGGTGTGGTGGCATGCACCTGTAATCCCAGCTACTTGGAAGGCTGAGACCTGAGAATTTCTTGAACCTTGGAGGAGAATGTTGCAGTGAGTCAAGATCATGCCACTGCACTTCAGCCTGGGTGACAGTGAGACCCTGTCTGAAAATTACAAAAGAAAGAAACAGAGAAAGAGAAAGAGAGAGAGAGAGAGAGAAGGAAGAAAGAGAGAGAAAGGAAGGAGGGAGGGAGGGAGGAAGGGGAAGGAAGGAAGGAAGGAAGGAGGGGGGAGAGAGAGAAAGGAGGGAGGGAGGGAGGGAAGCCATCTAAGAGAAATATTCATCTGTAATAAAAAAAAATGCTTTTCTAAAAAAAATACTATTTCTCAAATGTCTAAAAATAAAACATTCTTTCTTAGTATCACGTTTCTCTCATTTTCAGATTAGAAAGCATAAATAACAGCAAGACAGAAAGGGAATGGTAGCCAAGTGAAATGAAAACAGAAGAACCAAAGCAAGAAAATAAGAACCTAATATGCTATCAACACATCATGAGTAATATCACTATTGTAATTCATTCATTTCAAATGTTGAAATCATTAGCACAATTTAGATTTTTCAAACACTGGTACCCAAGTATAAATCTGGCAGGAGATATATTATTTTTCATTCACATAATGAAAAGAGATGTTTATGAATATATAAAATTGGAAACATGTTCCTGCTTTAAAAAAAAAGAATCATTAATGAGGTATGCAAATAGATGTCTCATCTGTTTTTGAAATAGTCATAAAAGGCAAGTTATTCATCTTGGGAAAATACAGCAGTTATAAAGCATATCAACCACATCTTCAATCTTCTTTACATTTAAGAAGATATAGTACCTTGTGATGTTAGGGAATACTGATGAGAAATATTTTGGGTAATTTATTTCGTTTGGTTCATTTTATTTTCCATATACAAAATGTTGTGCTATTGCAAGCTGAAACCTTTCTGTAATCAGTGCTATTGCTAAGATTCAGAGTAGATGCTGAAGAATTATCAGGTTAAAGTATTGATAATTTAACACACTCCATTTTATTACTTGTTTTGTATAAGTTTCACTCTGTGACCAGGCATGTGCTCCTTTGAAATTCTTCCTAGGGCTATAGGATACATAATATCACACTGCACAAAAGAAAAGAGAAGACATTTAACCTTCCTCGTGGCTTTTGAAAGAGAGAGAGAGAGAGAGAGAGAGAGAGAGAGAGAGAGAGAGGGACAAAATACATATATGTAATATATATATAATATGTATATAATAAAAACATATAATATATATTTACATATGAGATTTTCATATATTATAATATATATACACACACACCCACACCCACACATAACAATAGCAAAGACATGGAATCCATCCAAATGCCCATCAATGAGAGACTGGATAAGGAAAACGTGGTGTGTGATTGTGTGTATGTGTGTGTGTGGATATATATATATATATATATATATATATATATATCTACACACACCATGGAATACTATGCAGCTATGAAAAAACAAGATCATGTCCTTTGCAGGGACATGGATGGAACTGGAAGCCATTATCCTTCGCAAACTAACATAGGAGCAGAAAACCAACACTGCATGTTCTCACTTGTAAGTGGAAACTGAACAATGAAAACACATGGACACAGGGAGGGAAAGCACACACAATGGGACTTGTCAGTAGGGGGCTAGGGGAGAGAGAGCATCAGGGTAAATAGCTAATACATGCAGGGTTTGATATCTAGGTGATGGGTTTATAGTGGCAGCTAACCACTATATAGCACACATTTACCTACATAACAAACCTGCACATCCTGCACTGGTATCCCAGAATGTAAAATAAAATTTAATTAAAAAAAATAATTTTCCTTGTCTTATATATTTTTGAATAGCTATAAAAGAAATATTCAGGACAAATATTTAAGGTGATAGATATCTCAAGTACATTGATTTTTATATTTACAAGTTATATAAATGTATTAAATTATCAGATATACCCCCAAACTATGTCCATCTATTATGCATCACTAAAAAAAATAAGATAAATGCAATCATAATTGAAAACTTTTTTTTTTTTTTTTTTTTTTTATAAAAAAAAATTATTGATGAAAATAATGGAATTCATGTATGAGGGAGATAAAATTTCACTTAATTGGAGTTCGAAGTTACAGTTCCTTACTATTAAAATATCACGAATGCTCATCCATTAAAACCATTCCTAGTCTTACAAAAACAGTAAGCATCAGATTTGGCTGCTTGACTGTAGTTACCTCTATAAGCACCTGTGTTCAAGGAAGCTGCAGATCTGTTTGTTGGAGAATTATAAGTGTAACACAAAGACTTCTCTGACAGCTTTATGCAGAGGCTAGAATATTTCTTGGTATAGTAAGAGTATTTCTTATGCATACATTTTCCCCAAAATTAACTCAGCTCTAGCATCTATTCCGTTATGGAGAACTACTCTTTGGAAATTAAATCATAATTTCAAAGCATTTGCCAGGTATGTTTTGAACTCCTTCATTACTGATAATATGAAATCTAAACATATAAGCAAAAACTATACTACAAAATACCTTCTATTACCTTGTAAAATATACAAATAATAAAGGAAATTTAAATGGCTCTAATTAAATACAAACTACCAATTAAAGAAAACCCTCTTAAAGGTAAGGATAGCTTAAATATCTATTTAACTACGGTTGCAGGAATTATGTAACTCAATAATACTATTAATTGCATATGTACTTTAATGAGTTTTCTTCTGGGAAGGTCTAGAAGGCTTAATCCCCAAAAGTGATACATGCTAATAATATTGTAATGTTAACGTTATGCAATTCAGATTAACACGTCCAAAGTCCAGCTAGATGTTCAGCTCATAAATAAAATTAACTACACTACATTTAAGATTCATTCAAACCTAAAAGAAATCTTTCCTTTATTTTAAAGTTTTATTTCTTATTAGGAAAATGCAATGCTCAAGCTTCAGATTCATTATTTTTAATTTACTCCAATAGTCTTAAAAGAATAGTATAACGTCAATGATACAATTAGAGATTCTTAAGCCTTTGAACACTCTTTTCTTAACCACAGGGTCCAGCTTTGATTTGTTTCTCACTTAGCATGCTGATAGGGGCGGTTTTTTGAAGAATGCTTAAGAATTTTTGGTGTGTGTCATAATTAAGATGAAAATAAGCACATGAGAAAACTTGATGAATAAATGCCTTGTCATGCTGATGCTTCTTGAGTAATAAGTAGTCTTTTATTATTATCTTTAATAATAATAATTAGTCTTTTTTGAGGTTCTAATATCTCAAGTGCATTTCTGGTCTTCCAACAACATGTTAGAGCAAACATTGTGTGAGACAGAGTTTAGCAACTCTCTTCCACTCCTTTGTAAGCATTTAGAGTATGTCTTTGGTCTTAAATCTGGCTTTCAACCATTTATGAGCATGTTGAAAAATGCAAGGGTCAAGCACTAAGTCAATGGCACCAATTTAGCTTTCAGATTAAAAAACTTAAAAAAAAAAAAAAACTGATGATGTGACTAACTTTCTTTTTAAGACAACCATGAAATGAAGTTCTTCCTCTGTGACTAGGCTCACAAAGCCAGATCCAATAGAAAGTCCTGGCTGATCATCAATTATTGATTTACAACAAAGGAAAAGGGACATGAAAACCTGCTGAAGCAGTCACATGGAAAACAGTGATGCTGAAGAGCTACAACAGACAGCCTGGAGAAAAGCACAGAAGGGGCTACAGCTACTTTTCACAGATTTCTTTCTTCTGAAGTTAAAACTGTCAAACAATTCTTTCCCCTTGGAAAAGCATATGTTTCCATATATCATTCGAGAACTGTTGGGAGAATTCAGTGGGACAGTTGAAAAGTCCCTGTTGGTTGGTGAAATAGATCTTCTAGAGAGACTGCATCAGGATCAATTACCCCAGGTTTCTCTTGAATGGTGGCAAGGCAACTGAGTAAGAGAATGATTTACTGAACAATTTAACAGGTGTTGTGCTGGATGGGTAGTATCTATGGGATGTGTCCATGGAGGAAAAAATAAAATCAATTCTATAATGAAATATTTGGCTGTAGTTGGCAAAAGATAAATTCCAGAAATGGATTTCCCCTGAAGAAAATTCAGTAAGAAGTAGAAGAAATTGTACAGTCTAAACAATGGTGGGGTCCGGGGTAGGGGACTCCACAATTTAGACTAGTATCCCTAGAAAGCTACCTAAAGGGACAACCATTAGAATTGACTAATTGGCAATTATTTAGAAGTGGAACAAAATACTAATAAGAGACCAAGCTTATAGCTAGGCTTATAATCCTAGCTCCCAGTCTTATCCCCAGCCTCAAGGACTGAAGTTGTTTCCTATTTTCTTTTATTGTAACACAAAAATTTTATTCTAAATTTTGCATACCAGCTCATTGCACTAATCAAATAAATCATGCACTAAGCACAAATTGCTTAGTTCTTCATTCTACTCATTACTCTGGGTGTGTGTATATAGAGCCAGCTGTAGAGTTAAGGTTTTTCTTTTGAAATATTACAGATATTTCTTAGAGCTGTTGTAACTACTCTTTTTTATAAAGAAAAGACTACTCAATTAAACTTAAAGGTTAACCATGCTTAGCAGTTAACTTTATTAGATAATTTTAAGTTTGCTTGATAATTTCTAAGATATAGCAAAGGGCTTTATCCATGTCATTTTCAAACTGTTTGCCAAAAAAAAAAAAAAAAAAAGTTTGCTTCTACATGAAGCAGTGGTAGGTTGAAACAGTGAAGTTTTGGAGCCAGATCAGACCTCAAAAACCAACTAAACAGACACGTTTTCATAGGCAGAGAGCCAACAGACCAGAAAAACAACAGACCAAAGCAAACATTTGATTGCTTGCATGTTGAAGTTATTTTTGATAGAAGTACCTCTTTGATGGTCCATGGTCTCAATACATGCATATTATTAATGGCAATATTATGTCATCTACAAGCAAAATAACTTCATTAAAATTTCAACTCAAAGTATCTTTTCACATTTCTTCCCTTTTGCCCTTTTCAAAATGTATGGGGAAATCCTGCTTTGTTCTACTGTAATCTAAGTATCACTTCTTAACTGAAAACTCTCTCAGTTCTCAAAATGTAGACATACAGTGCTTTTCAATCATATATTGTGTATTAGTCTGTTCTCACTCTGTTAATAAAGATGTATCTTAGACTGGGTAATTTATAAAGAAAAAGAGATTTAGTGAACTAACAGTTTCACATGACTAGGGAGCCCTCACAATCGTGGTGGAAAGTGAATGAGGAGCAAAACAGTGTATTATTACATGGTGGCAGGCAAGAAAACTTGTGCTGAGGAACACCCATTTATAAAACCATCAGACCTCGTGAGACTTACTCACTCTATGAAAACACTATGGGTGAAATCACCACCATGACACAATTATCTCAGATAAATACTTTTAGTCCTAGAAATGGGGAATTGTTTTCTTCCACTAATTTACTAAAATGTGAGCAAACAAATTTTCCTTGATGCTCTTCTCAGCGCTAGAGTCCTGATGTCCCATTCTTTACAGTGGCGGGTTGATATGCTGGGGTTCTGAAAGACACACAGTTCTTCTGAACTCAAATGTGATTTCTAGCTCACTGTCATGTTTATGACTTTGTATTCATTTACTTTATTTTGGAACAGTTGTCAGATGGACCCCAGCATATGTAACAGTTCACAATGCTTCATTATGGGGGACTGTATTCTCAGAATGTGATTTGCCACAACCAACCCTCCCTACACACACACACACACACACACACACACACACACACACACACAGACACACACACACTCCTTTTATTTCTCCTTGCCCCTCTCCCTTCATTTTTACTCATTCCTACAATTTGAGAAACTGATTTTGTCAATTTGTGGGTAGGGCCAGTAGAATAGCACCCTGGGTGACACAAAAAATCAGCAACTTTTGTCTTTGGAAAAGATTTCATTGCTGAAACATAGGTGAAACAGCAAACAGGAAGAAACTGATGAGTCATCATTGTAAATACATATACTCTCAGGTGGACATGCTCATCTTTTCTTTTTAGAAAAGAGCAGGGAGTTCATAAATTACTCCATCCACTATTCGTGTCAGGTCCATCAATCCTGCAGAGAGTGGAACGTCCCCTGGTGTTGATTGCTAGCCTAGTTCCCAATACTGATGTGTATTTTCCTCTTATTTTGATTTTGTAATGTTCTATAGCTCTCTCAGTAAGAAGCTAGGAGAGATTATATTTGGAGCTGCCAGGCAAACCCCTTTTTAAAAAACTGATGAAATGACATATGTTATCAGAACTCTAAAACATATTACGTTACTCTATTTAATTTCATTGACAAAACATGTAACTCATGTTTTACTCTAGCATGTTGCTGCTCTGACGTGAAACCTCAGGAAAGCCAAGCCCCTGCTAGGTATCGCCAATAAATCAGAACACATGAAATCACTGGCGCCATGTTATAAGTTTATTATTCTAAAAACATATTAAGGAAAGAGAAAAGCTAAAGAAAGGAGGAAATGCAAGCAAGGAGACAGAGCAGCAAGCCAATGAACTCCAAAGTCCCTGCCAGGACTAATATTCTAAACCTGCGAATTGTGTTTGAAAGTACACACTAGGAACCAATCAACATTATCAGGAATGCTGTAGGAGGCAGAATTCTGAATTGGTCCCAGGATTCCCATCCCTTGGTGGACACTTCTTGCATAACCTCCTCACTTTGAGTGTGAGAAGAACTTGCAGATGTTCTGGGATTTTATTCATATGATTTGGTTATGCTATACGGGAATTATGTGATTATGATCCCTAATTAGACTGGGCAGGGTGGCTCATGCCTATAATACCAGCACTTTGGGAGGCTGAAGCAGGAAGACTGCTTGAGCCCAAAAGTTTGAGACCAGCCTGGGAAATAGAATGAGAAAAAAATTGTCCCATTTTTTTTCTACAAAAAATGACAATTTTTATTTCTACAAAAAAATTAAAAAAAAAAACAAAAACACTTAGCTCAGCATGCTGGCACATATGTGTAGCCCCAGCTACTCATGAGGCTGAGGTGAGAAGACTACTTGGACCCAGAAGTTTGAGACTGCAGTGAGCCACGATCATACTACTGCACTCCAGCCTGAGTGACAGAGCAAGACCCTGATCCTTAATCAAAAAGTCCCTTATTAGTTGGCTTTTAAATAGACCTGACCTAATCTAATGAGGCCTTTAAATCTGAGCAAGAGACAGAGTCAGAAAAATGCAGGCAACCTCTTGCTGGCCTGGGGAAAAGGACACATCCATGTTGTGAACTACCTATGGAGGAACCATGTGGCCAGAACCCTTTAGTTGCTGACAGCACCCACGGCGCATAGCCATAAATAAATGAAGAAAGAAAGAAAGAAACAAAGAAAGAATGAATGAACAAATGAACAAACAGGAATCTCAGTTCCACAAGCACACACAGAAAAAAAAAAAAAAAAGAAAAAAAAAAAAAAAAAAAAATTCTTTTCCTAACAAGCTGAATGAGCTTACAGGAGGACCCTGAGCCTCAGATGTGCACAGGGCAGCTGATACCTGCATTGCATCTTTGAGACCCGGAGCAGAGAATCCCATTAAGCCATTCCCAGACTTGTGATCCAAAACAACTGTGAGTCAATAAATGTGTGTTGTTTTAGGCCATTCAATTTGTGGTCCGTTTTTACACCGCAATAGAAATCTAATACAGGTACAAATGCTGATGCTTTGTAATTAAACAAGCTCACATATGTAAAGCTCTTTAGCACAGAAACTGTTACAGAGTGACTAGCTTTTAAATAATTGCTCTTTTATCCATATCATGTATCATAGGTCCCAGGCAGTAGTGACAAAAGGAATATTTTTCAGTATCGGCTTGGAAAAATGTATGATAAATTCTGGAAGGCTCACCACTGTCCAGTAACATGGCATCTATTGGTCTTTGTAATGTAGACTGTGGTGCTGTTATACATTATAAAATACAAACTCACTTTTCCAGTTCAACTCCAATGAACAGGGAACATGTTTATCAACTGAGTGTGGAGGCAGCATTATAATGCTTACTAATGGCCACACACCAATGCACTGGTTTCCCTTTGTTTTTCTTTTTCCTCTATTTTACTAATTTTCTAGGTTATGGACTCTGCTATTTTTTTCTATGGTATATTGGTTTTCTAGGACTACTGTGACATATCACCACAAACTGGTGGCTTAAAATGACAGAAATGTATTATCTCACAGCTCAGGAGGCTCCAAAATTAAGGTGTCGGCAGGATTGGTCCTTTCCAGTAGGCCTGAGGGAGAAAACATCCCAAGCCTCACTCCTAATTTCTCATGGTTTCTGGCAATCTTGTCATTTCTTGATATTCAGAGGCATATTCCAATCTCTGCCTCCATCTGCCCATTGCTTTTTCTGTGTACCTGTGTATCTTGTTTTTTTCTGTCTCCTGTAAGGACACTGCCTATGGATTCAGGGATCACCCTGATGCAGTATACTCTTATCTTGGTCCTCGCCTTAATTACATTTGTGAAGACCATATTCCCGCATGAAGTCATATTTTGAGATTCTGGGTAGATACAATACACTATTCAACCCGTTACATGTGATAGGATCCACCAAGCAAAGCACTCCTCTGGACGTGTACGGCTTAATTAATATACAAACAATTTCATAACTGAGTAATGTGAGCAATTATATTATTGAAAAACAATCTGCTAAGTAATTTAAGATAATAAATAAATTTAAGACATAAAAGATGGACAGTGATCAGTGAAAAGAGTATCAGGCTAATTGTAAAGTAATCTTCGTTTAAGTTCATCAGCATGTTTGAGATTATCAGCAAATTTCTAACATCTCTAAATCTTCATCTTTTATGAATTAAATATATTAGATGATCTTGAATATGCTTTCTAGTTCCAACATTTTATGATTCTACTGATTATAATTATTATTTATTCAATTATTTTGTGATAGTAAAATGGCATATATACCACTTGGGAGGTATAAGTATTATGTTTTACACTATTTTTTTTCTGTTTACATTAAAAGAAAGGGAAAGAGAGTTAGCTTTCCCCAAGCACTGTCTTCATAATTCCATGCAAAGTAAACTGAAGGAATCTTTCACTGTGAAAATGTTCTGCAGAGGAAACAATCACACAGGAAAGAACTGGTTTGTGAGTCAGGGTCTACTGATTCAAAATTCAGCAGAATTTCGTTAACTCATATATTTTTAGCATCAAACAAGTTTAGAGATAAAAAGTAATAGGTTTAAATATGTGCATGCTGCTCATGATTCTTTTAGGATGTTACGGGAAAAAATTAATTTTAACTCAAAGCACAGTGTGCTTATTTACCCTGAACTTCTAAAGTAAAGAATGAAAACTGTAAGAGAATGGTATGCAGATAAAAGAAACTTGGCTAAAAACGGTTCTCTCTCACCTCTCCCCACTGCCAAGCCAAACAAACAAACTAATTCTGTTTAGTAGTTGCCGCAGGTATTATGCCTTTTCATTCTTCAATCCATTTCCCCTTTATTCTTTTAGGTTATTAGTTCCTACTCTCACTCCTCTCCTCAAGCCTTTGACAACTTCCAGCTGTACTTTCAATGATCTTTCTCTCTCTTGCTTTCATTTTTTTTTTTTTTCTAGGTGGAGTCTCACCCTGTTGCCAAGTCTGGAGTGTAATGGCATGATTTTGGTTCACTGCAACCTCTGCCTCCTGGGTTCAAGTGATTCTCCTGCTCAGCCTCCAAAATAGCTGGGATTATAGGCACATGCTACAATGCCCAGCTAATTTATTTTAAATGTATTTTTAGTAGAGATGGGATCTCACCATGTTGGCCAGGCTGGTCTTGAACTCCTGACTTCAGGTGATCCACCCGCCTCAACCTCCTAAAGTGCTGGGAATCCAGGCGTGAGCCACTGTGCCTGGCTCAATGATCTTTCTCTATTTCACTGAGAAAATAGAAATCATGAAAAGTAGCATTCATGTACATTCAGTAACATTCCATTGACCCCTTTAGCCCTACCTGTCTTCCTATGACCATGACCCAGCTGTCCAAACAGCTGCTTAAATGTGCCCCTCTGTTGCCCACAGATTCTCATTTCACGTCCTCAAGGGCACAACACTAGCAATTCTCCTCTCTCCCCCGTGAATTATCAATTTATTTTTCTCTTTAACATTCCAGCGTACTACATATTTTAAAAACGCAACCAAGAAAAAACCTTTTAAGTAATAACAATCTCAAATCCATAACATCCTCCAGTTACACCTTGTTTCTCTGCTTCCATTTTCATCAAACTTCGTGAAGTTATTCAATCCTTTTCTCTCTTTCAGTCTTGAACTCACTGCAATCACACTTGCATTCCAAATACCTCATTACAACAGTTTTTTTCCAGGCTGCTCTAACCTGTGTTTTGATAAATCTAGCCATCAGTTTTCAGTTTCTGTTTGACCTCTTAGTAGTAGCATTTAAATCCATGTCTCCTCCCTCCTAAAAACACTTCCTCCATTTGTGTTCCCACTCCCTGCCCTCTCTGCTTCTCCTCCCAGACACAGCCATACCTTCTATTTCTGGTCCTGAATCTGCTTCTTATCTCTGACTCACAAAGTCCTTGCTCTGGTTATCTCTCTCATTCTTATTTTTGTATTTTCTCCTTGTCTCTTCTGTATCTTTAGCTAACTTCATTCAATCTCTTGTCTTATATATTTAACTGTCCATATCTTCTGAAGCCCGGACTGAAATACCTAACCTCTTTTCTCTTAAACAATTAGCAGCACCAGAAATTTATAATATCCCCAAATGAGCCACTGATTTCCTCTCCCTCCACTGCTGCCAGCTTGAGTCAAGCCAAAAACACCTTCTAGCCACACAGCTGCAGTAACCACCCACCTACTCTCCCTATGTCTTCCTCCCACCCTGTCGCAATCTATTCTATACCATACCCCTAAAGATCCTCTTACAGAGTCAGATTATTCCACATCTCTGATACTAAGAGGGAAGACAAAATCCAATAGAAAAAACCAGAGTTAATGTTTATGTTTTAAATAAATGCTATTCTTACACAAAATTAAACTGATATAATTCATTTTGAGAAGGAAAGAATAGCCTTACATTGCTAAGTAAAGAAAAAATTCATTATAACCAGCACTTTAGGAAGCTGAGGCAGACAGATCATTTGAGGTCAGGAGTTCAAGACAAGCCTGGCCAACATGGCGAAACCCTGTCTCCACTAAAAATACAAAAATTAGCTGGGCATGGTGATGTGCACCTATAGTTCCAGCTCCTCAGTAGCTGAGCCTCACCTGGCCTGGTCCTGGCTATATCTCCTGTTTCATCTCCTGATATCTCTCTGTGCCCCTTGTGCCCAGGCCACACTGCCCCATTCCTGTTTCTTTTCTTACTTATTTCAACTTTTACTTTAGATGCAGGGGCTCATGTGCAGATTTGTTACACAGGGATATTGCGTGATGCTGAGTTTGGATATGAATCTCTTCATCTACATTAATTAAGCCACTGTGGAAAGCAGTCTAGGGATTTCTCAAAGAAAAGCAGCTTCTATTCAAACCAGCAATCCCATTAGCGTGTATATGCCCAAAGGAAGATAAATTATTTTACCAAAAAGACACATTCACTCATATGTATATCACAGCGCTATTCACAATAGCAAAGATTTGCAATCAACCCACGTACCCATCAGTGGTAAATTCAATATAGAAAATGTAGTACATGTATACCATGGAATACCACACAGCCATAAAAAATAAAATCATGGACTTCTGCTAAGATGACCAAATAATTCCCAGCAATAGAAATGCAGAAGGCAAGTGATCTCTGCATTTCCCACCAAAGTACAAGGTTCATTTCAATGGGGCTGGTTAGACAGTAAGTGTAGCCCAAGGAGGGCGAATTAAGGCAGGGTGGGATGCTGCTCCACCCGGGAAGTGCAACTGACTGGAGGATTGGGGACTTTACCTGCTCGGCACTCTGGTTCAGATACTGCACTTCTCCCATGGCCATTGCAACCCACAGTCCAGGAGTATACCACCAGGCTGAAAATCACTAGGAGTTACCAGCACGGATGTGAGCAACAACTCAGGCCAGCCTGGCACTGTGAGCTGTCAGCACAAAACTGGGCTGAAGTTTGAGTAGAGCAGAGGGCACCTGCAGGATGGATCTACATGCCTCCACAGAAAGAGGGAGAGCTGAAAGCAGGGAGACAGGTGATACGACTTGGCAGGTCCCACACTAACAAAGACCAGTAAACTGAAGCCCTATTCCTTGAGAGTTTCACAGCCAGCACATCAGTTCAAGCTCAACCCAGGATGACTGAGCTCAGTGTGGGGAGGGCATCTGCCATTGTCAAGACAGGTCTAAACTCACCTGAGTAAACAAAAGCCAGAGGAAGCCTACACAGCAGCTGAGCTGAGTCCGAGGCAGCCCAGCAAACGGGGGTATAATATAAAAAAAAAAAATAAAAAAGAAAAAAAAAAGTTAGAAGAAAAGAAAAAAAGAAATAGCTTCAACATCAACAGAAAGAATATCCACTCAGAAACCCTATCCGAAATCACCAACTTCAAAGATAAAAGATAAATCCACGAAGATGAGGAAAAAAGTAGTGCAAAAGGGATGAAATCATCAAAAAACAGAATGCCTCGTCTTCTTTAAGGGATCACAACTCCTCACCAGCAAGGGAACAAAACAGGATGGAGAATGAGTTTGACAAATTGACAGAAGCAGGCTTCAGGAGGTGGGTAATAACAAACTTCTCGGAGCTAAAGAAACATGTTCTAACCCAATGCAAATAAACTAAAAACTTTGAAAAACGGTTAGACAAAATGCTAACTAGAATAACTGGCTTGGAGAAGAACATAAATGACTTGATGGAGCTGGAAAACACAGCACAAGAACTTCATGAAGCATACATAAGTTTCAGTAGCTAAATCGACCAAGCAGAAGAAAGGATATCAGAGACTGAAGATCAACTCAATGAAATAAAATGAGAAGGCAAGATTAGAGAAAAAAAGAATGAAAAGAAATGAACAAAGCCTCCAAGAAATATGGGATTATGTGAAAAGACCTATTCTACGCTTGATTGGCATACCTTAATGTGATGAGGAGAATGAATTGAAGCTGGAAACCATCTTCAGGATATTATCCAGGAGAACTTCTGCAACCTAGCAAGACAGGCCAACATTCAAATACAGGAAATACAAAGGACACCACAAAGATACTCCTCAAGAAGAGCAACCCCAAGTCACATAATCGTGAGATTCATCAAGACTGAAATGAAGGAAAAAATGCTAAGGGCAGTCAGAGAGAAAGGTCGGGCCACCCAAAAAGGTAAGCAATCAGACTCACAGCGGATCTCTCAGGAGAAACCCTACAAGCCGAAAAAGCGAGGGTGCCAATATTCAACAACCTTAAAGAAAATAACTTTTAACCCAGAATTTCATATCCAGCCAAATTAAGCTTCATAAATGAAGGAGAAATAAAATCCTGTATGGACAAGCAATTGCTGAGAGATTTTGTTGCCACTCTATCTGCTTTACAAGAGCTCCTGAAGGAAGCAATAAACATGGAAAGGAACAACCAGTACCAGCCACTGCAAAAATTTACCAAATTGCAAAGACCAATAACACAGTGAAGAAACTGCATAAACCAACAGGCAAAGCAACCAGCCAGTAACAAATGGCAGATTAAAATTCACACATAACGATATCAACATTAAATGTAAATGGCCTGAATGCCCCAATCAAAAGACACAGACTGGTAAATTGGATAAAAAGTCAAGACCCATCAGTGTGCTGTATTCATGAGACCCATCGCACTTTCAAAGACAGATATAGACTCAAAATAAAGGGATGGAAGAAGATTTACCAAGCAAATGGAGAGCAAAACAAAGCAGTAGTTGCAATCCCAATCTCTGATAAAATGAACTTCAAACCTACAAAGATCAAAAGAGACAAAGAAGGGCATTACATAATGGTAAAAGGATCAATCCAACAAGAAGAGAATTACCCTAAATATATATGCAGCCAATACAGTAGCACCCAGATACAAAAGCAAGTTCTTAACAACCTACAACAAGACTTAGACTCCTGCACAGTAATAGTGGGAAACCTTAACACTCCACTGTCAATATTAGATCAATGAGACAGAAAATCAAAAAGGATACCCAGGACTTGAACTCAGATCTGGACCAAGTGGACCTAATAGACATCTACAGAATTCTCCACCCCAAATCCACAGAATATACATTCTTCTCAGCACCACATCACACTTACTCTATAACTGACCACATAATTGGAAGTAAATCACTTCTCAACAAATGCAAAAGAATGGAAATCATAACAGTCTTTCAGATCACAGTGCAATCAAATTAGAACTCAGGATTAAGAAACTGACTCAAAACCACACAAATAAATGAAAACTGAACAATCCTGCTCCTGAATGACGACTAGATAAACAATGAAATGAAGGCAGAAATAAAGATGTTCTTCAAAACCAATGAGCCCAAAGACACAGCATACCAGAATCTCCAGGACACATTTAAAGCAGTGTCTAGAGGGAAATTTATAGCACTAAATGCCCACATGAGAAGTGAGGAGAGATCTAAAATCGACACCCTATTGTGAAAATTGAAAGAGCTACAGGAGCAACATCAGAAAAACTCAAAAGCTAGCAGAAGACAAGAAATAACTAAGATTAGAGCAGAACTGAAGGGGATAGAGACACAAAAACCCCTTCAAACATCAATAAATACTGGAGCTGGTTTTTTGAAAAGATCAAAAAAATAGACTACTAGGCACACTAATAAAAAGGAGAAGAGAGTAGAATCAAATAGATGCAATAAAAAGTGATAAAGGGGATATCATCACAGATTCCACATATATACAAACTACCATCAGAGTTTGCACAAACAGCTCTACGCACATAAACCAGTAAATCTGGGAGAAATGGTTAAATTCCTGGATACTTGCGCCCTCCCATGACTAAACCAGAAAGAAGTTAAAACCCTGAGTAGACCAATAACAAGGTCTGAAGTTGAGGCAGCGATTAATAGCCTACCAATCAAAAAAAGTCCAGGTCCAGATGGGTTCAGGGACGAATTCTACGAGGCATACAAAAGGAGCTGGTACCATTTCTTCTAAAACTATTCCATACAGTACAAAAAGAGGGAAGCCTCCATAACTCATTTTACAAGACTGGCATCATCCTGATACCAAAACCTGGCAGAGACACAGTTAAAAAAGAAAACTTCAGGCCAATACCCATAATGAACATAGGTGCAAAAATCTTCAATAAAATACTGGAAAACTGAATGCAACAGCACTTCACAAAGCTTATCCATCAAGATCAAGTAGGCTTCATCCTGGGGATGCAAGGCTGGCTCATCATATGCAAATCTATAAACATAATCCATCACATAAGCAGAAACAAAAACCACACGATTATCTCAATAAATGCAGAGAAGGCCTTTGACAAAATTCTTCAGTGCTTTATGATAAAAACCCTCCATAAACTAGGTATTGATGGAATGTATCTCAAAATAATAAAAACTATTTATGACAAACCCACAGCCAATATTATAATAAATGGGCAAAAACTGGACATTTCTTTTGAAATCTGGCACTAGACAAGGATGCCCTCTCTTACCACTCATATTCAATATAGTATTGGAAGTTTTAGCTGGAGCAACCAGGCAAGAGAAAGAAATAAAGTGTATTCCATTAGGAAAGGAGGAAGTCAAATTGTCTCTATTTGCAGACAACATGATTGTATATATAGAAGACCCCATCATTTCAGCCCAAAATCTCCTTAAGTTGATAAGCAACTTTAGCAAAGTCTCAGGATACGAAATCAATGTGCACAAATCACAAGCACTCCTACAGACCAATAACAGACAGAGAGCCAAATCAAGAGTGAACTCCCATTCACAATTGCTACAAAGAGAGTAAAATACCTAGGAATACAACTAACAAATGATTTAAAGGATCACTTCAAGGAAAACTACAAACCACTCCCAAAAGAAATAAGAGAGGACATAAACAGAAACAGAGGGAAAAATATTCTATGCTCATGGTTAGGAAGAATCAATATTGTGAAAATGGCCATACTGCCCAAAATAATTTATGGATTCAACACTATCCCCATCAAGCTACCATTGACCTTCTTCACAGAACTGGAAAAAACCACTTTAAACGTCATATGGAATCAAAAGAGAGCCTGCATAGCCAAGACAATTCAAAGCAAAAAGAACAAAGCTAGAGGCATCACACTACCTGACTTCAAAGTATACTACAATGCTACCGTAATCAAAACAGCATGGTACTGGTACCAAAACAGAGATATAGGCCAATGCAACAGAACAGAGGCCTGGGAATCAACACCACGCATCTACAACCATCTGTTCTTTGACAAACTGGACAAAAACAAGCAATGGGGAAAGGATTCCCTATTTAATAAACAGTACTGGGAAAACTGGCTAGCCATGTGCAGAAAGCTGAAACTGGACCTCTTATTTACACCTTACACTAAAATTAACCCCTGATGGATAAAGATTTAAACATAAGGCTTAACACCATAAAAACCCCAGAAGAAAACCGAGGCAATACCATTCATGACACAGGTACAGGCAAGGACTTCATGACTAAAACACCAAAAGCAAAGTCAGCAAAAGCCAAAATAGACAAATGGGATCTAATTAAACTTAAGAGTTTCTCCACAGCAAAAGAAACAATCATTAGAGTGAACTGGCAATCAACAGAGTGGGGAAAAGGTTTTGCAATCTACCCACCTGACAAAGGGCTGATATCCAGAAATCTACAAAGAACTAAAACAGATTTACAAGAAAAAAAACAAGGTAATTGAAAAGTGGGCAAAGGATATGAACTGACACTTTTTAAAAGTAGACATTTATGTGGCCAACAAACATACGAAAAAATGCTCATCATCACTGGTCATTAGAGAAATGCAAATCAAAACCACATGGAGATACCATCTCATGCCAGTTAGAATGGCAATCATTAAAAAATCTGGGAACAACAAGTGCTGGAGAGGATGTGGAGAAATAGAAACACTTTTACACTGTTGGTGGGAGTATAAATTAGTTCAACCATTGTGGAAGACTGTATGGCAATTCCTCAAGGATCTAGAAACAGAAATTCCATTTGACCCAGCAACCCCATTACTGGGTATATACCCAAAGGATTATAAATTGTTCTATTATGAAAACACACACACACGTGTGTTCATTTTGGCACTGTTTACCATAGCAAAGACCTGGAACCAACCCAAATGCCCATCAGTGATGTAATGGACAAAGAAAATGTGGCATATATACACCATGGTGTACTTTGCAGCCATAAAAAATGAGTTCGTGTCTTTTGTAGGGACATGGATAAATCTGGAAACCATCATTCTCAGCAAACTGACATAAGAACAGAAAACCAAACACCAAATATTCTCACTCATAGGAGGGTAAACAATAAGGACACAAGGGCGGGGGAGGGGAACATCAGACACTGGAGTATGTTAAGCCGTAGGGCTAGGTGAGAGACAGCACATGGCAGGGAGTTTATGGAGGGATAACACTGGGAGAAATGCCTGATGTAGGTTACAGGGGAATGAAGGCAGAAAACCACCATGGCATGTGTACCTATGCAACAATCCTGCAAGATCTGCACATGTACCCCAGAACTTAAAGTACAAAAAAAAAAAAAAATGAATGAAATAAAATAAAATTATGTCCTTTGCAGCAACATAGATACAGCTGGAGGCCACAATCCTAATAAAATTAACATGGAAATAGCAACTCCTTGCAGTTTCTTATCACACCATGCTTTTTACTGCTTCCAAACTTTTATAATTTCAGCTCATTTTTTCCAGAAATGTTCTTCTCACTCATGTGTTTGCTCAAATGTTACCTGATTATAGAGGCCTTTCCTGAAAATTTTAAATAAGTTATCAGAATGAGTCTCCCACCTCCAACACTCTTGTTTTCCTTAACCTTGATTTATTCTTCTACACAGGACTCTCTCACTCTGATGTACTCTACATAGAGTTGTTTATTTACCGATTTACCCCTCTTAAAATGTGAGTTTAATGGAGACAGTTATCTTATCTGCTTTCTTTCTTGTTATATTGTCAATTCTTAGCTTAGAATCTAGCATATTGTTGTTGGTGCACTTAAGAAATGCTTGTGAAATAAATAAATTGTACAGATACCAAGAAATAAGTGTTAAAAAGTATATAATATGATCTCAAAATTTTATTTAAGTGTGTAATGAGTATCTTTCTAATTTGCATTTTGTATTGTATGGGTGGACTTGATATACATGAAAGAGACTGACTCTCTTGGGAATACTGTTGAAGAGTGAGGAGACTTTATAGCTGAAATAGAAACAACTTGTTCTTCCTCCCAGTGTTTTCAAAGTAAAGCAAGCAGCATCTTGTTAGATTCTGCCCTATTAGTTCTAGAATATGCCCTCCAAATTAAACAAGCAACATATACTGGAAATCAATCTAATAGCTTTATCTAACCTCAGCACAGTAAATTTAGAAAAGTATAATCAACAAACAAACCAAAGTCTATGGCTGGGATAAAGCAATTTGATCTGCTGGAGCTGCAGGGACAGATTTGGATTTAAATCTCAACGCTGCTACCTTCTAATAAGAGACCATGAAAGAACTCTTTGATCTTTCTAAACTCCATTGCCCTCAGTTGCAGGGATTTTGCCTGAGTTGATTAAAGCATGCTAGTTTGTCTGTGTGTGCTTATTAATACCTAATTTCAGCATTTCACTTAATCAAAAGAAAAAATATCTGACCTCTATCTTCCTGAGGTGGCTAATTTTAATATCTGACCAGAATAAACTGGTCTGATACACAAGTATTTTTTCTCTTGCAAAATCTGTCTTTTCAAATGTAGATAATATTGTCCAACTGTGTATAATCTATAAAATGTAATTACACAAATACATTGCAAATTATGTAAGGAAATCTTTAATTATATGTTACTAATAACTAGATAATCTTAAATATATCTAACCCATTTTGATGCGTAACCAATATGTGCCAATACATTCTTGCTAGATATGGAAGTTGCAATACATTTATAATTAAAAAAAAATACTTCCCTGGATAACATACAAAATAATAAATATTACAGATCACTAACAGCATAAAATCATACTGAAATTGTTCATCTTTGTTTTCCCTAAGCAACAGAGGGAGTCTTCACTTTACATAGCTCTGTGCTAAAATATCAGAACTGTATCTCCCTTTGTATAATCCAATATGCAGACAGAATCCATAGACATGATTCTGGACAAACAGAACTGCCTGTATAGCGTCGTGGTTAAGATGACATCTCCTGTGACCTAACAGTTCAACTCCAATACTGTCTTCTTCATTGACTACTTGTGTGCCTCAGACAACTCACTCTTTCCCTCGGTTTATTCATATATAAAGTAAGACACATAATAGTTCCTGCTCTCGGAGGCTGAGGCAGGTAGGATCACTTGAGCCATGACTTCAAGGTTGCATTGAGCTATGATAGTTCCACTGCACTTCTACCTGAGTGACAGAGCAAGATTCTGTCTCTAAAAAAAATAAATGATCAAAATAAATAAGTTAACTAATAATAATAAACTGTCAAAATGTTTATTACTTTCAGATATTTTTAATATGATTCAAACCAATAAATTGTGAATTTTTAACTACTAATTTGATGGGGAGGGGAAAAGTAAGCCACCAGAAAGTTTTAATTCTCCTTGTTACTCAAACAGAAAAGATTTTTCCCCTACCATTTCCAAAAGAAAATTCCCCAATAGTAATTATAATGAAATCTTTTCTTTGTAAAATAAAATGAACAGAATTTTACTTCCATATTTCACAAATGTAAGAACTTTTACTTTCATGCTTTGGCAGTTTTCAGTACATCATTCTTTCCTGTCTTCTACTGTCACCAAAGGAGAGATTACGTTCACTTAAAACAGATAAATAACAGAATTGGTCTAACCCTCACTTGTCTCACTTGCTAACTTAGATTTCTTTACTCAATGCTAGGAATTCTGACATAAAGGGTAAACATATGTAGATATAAATTTTGGATAAAATAATTTGTATATCACTATGCCTCCAGTGGAGATTTCTGTATTAGAGTTGTACTATTGGTTCTTCCAATGAGGATTTCATTCTACAAAGATGAATTATATTATAGAGGCAGGAGTGTATTTGTTAATAGTTTTATTGTTCTCCAGTATTGAATGGACCACTGCCGCACAGAAGGTAAGAAAACACTTTCAAAATTTCAAAATATAGTTCTAAAAAATTACGGCTGTGTTGTGAAATAAAATATAAAAGATAATACCAATTACTTGTTCACAGTAAAATTATACTTTGCATAAGCTTTTAGAGCCAGATGTTTTCCAGTTATACTATTCAATTAATGTGTTTTCTCATCAAATTAATCATTATTAGTCTTATAATTATATAGGAAATTCTGCCACAGAATGAATAGTCCTTAATGGAAGTAGTACTTAATGAAAGTATACAAATAAATTTATACAGTTGATAATTGAATGATGTAAATAGAAAATTTAGCGATTACAGTTTATACACTATCTTATTTCATTACCATATTTCCTTTTAAATTTTAGACATATGCCAACAATAAACACATAGGCAAGCTTCATTAGTGAGATCAGAGGCAAAATTTCTCAAATAATATAGTGGGTTCAATACCTGTTAGGCAAATTTGACCTATAAAAATCTATCCTCATTGAAAGTCTCCTAGTTCCTCTAACAATGGACCTTTCCATAAAAAAAACACCTAGACAATGTATAAATACTACTAAAAAAATCTAACTGGCCTGGCACGGTGGTTCATGCTTGTAAACACAGCATTTTGGGAGCCCAAGGTGGGTGGATCATGGGGTCAGGAGATCGAGACCATCCTAGCCAACATGGTGAAACCCCGCCTCTACTAAAAATACAAAAATTAGCTGGGCATAGTGGTGCTTTCCTTTAGTCCCAGCTACTCAGGAGGCTGAAGCAGGAGAATTGCTTGAACCTGGGAGTTGGAGGTGGCAGTAAGTGGCCATCGCACCACTGCACTCAGCCTTGGGTGACAGAGCAAGACTCGGTCTCAAAAAAAAATTCTAATTTGTTTTGTCTTAAAAGATATTTTTATATTTATAATTCACCTAGAGGAAGTTATTTTTCATTATTTTGTGCTAGAGTTCACTTGTTGCTTTACAGACATAAGATTTTGCCATTTCCAACCAAAGCTTTTGACTTAAATGTTTTTCAGAATTCAGACTTTTTCTTTTTCTTTTTTCTCAGAAGAGTACTGCATTACAAATACAGTATGTCCTAACAGGTTTTTGAGGCAGCGCCTACCACAACCACAGTAAAATCTCTGCCAAAAATATGTTAATAATCACACCAAATGGCATAAAGGGAAACTATTTTAAAAACTCACATTATTTTCTTATTTGGCTTAATTTTTTTCAGGTTAGGTATTATCACCATATGAGCTTTCGAAACATTTGATTTTAAAAACTTTTATGGCTTTGGAATTTCAGATAAGGTATTATGAACCTGTGTTATCCGTGATCAAAGTTTTATCATTAACATAGTTGCGCACTGAAAAACAAGAACATTTGAGCTACTTTATTATTTTCCATGGCTTCCTAGGCTTCAGTGTGAATCAGATAATAATGTTCCTCATCTAATGTAAAAACATCTCTTTATCCTTTTACCTGTCTCTCTAACTTTGACAATATATTCCCATAGGAAGTAATCATTTACTTCACTCCACAGTTTTATTGAACAGCTGCTATATGCTCAGAACCACACTTGTGAGAGTACAGTTTTGCATTTTATTTTGAAAGACCTTCCCCTCATTGCTATCAGAGCAACAGCAACATGCATAGAAATGTATCAATTAATATAAGGCAAAGTATGAAATGATGTAATGTGTCAGGGAAGAGGAATTGTGAAGTGGAATAAATCTACAAAGTTTAGATGAGGAGGTAAGCCTTCTGTAAGTTTTTGGTAACTATTTAGGAGCAAGGACAGGAGGAACTTAAATAAGTTAATGAGCATGAACAAAGGAAGGGAAACAATAATCATTGAGCAACTACTGTGTGTCAGGTAACATTCTCTTTATAAATGCATTATCATTTTAGAAATAATCTGTAATATAAAGAAAAATATAAAATATGTGCTGGTGAAAAAATGAATATAAGGACTAATAGACAATGACAAGCATAGAATATACTCATAGCTAGCCTGACATTAAAAAAAAAACTCACCTGCCCCCATATATCATTTATAAGTAAATACTTTATGTTCTGCTTCTTTTACTTACGTTTTTTATGTAAGATACTTAATAACAGTTTGAAATAAAGTTTCTTGGTGGATGGGTGTAGATTACCTTTGGCAAAGTTACCAAAAAGTAGGTACTCCACTTAAACCCATATGTGATCTGCCGAATCCTGTCTATCATAAAGATGTCCTAAGCCCTGGGACCTATGAATATGTTGGTGATATGGCAAAAGAGACTGCCAATGTTTTTAAGGTTATATATCTTAAAATGGAGAGACTATCTCGGGTATTTCTAGCGGGTTCAACCTAATCACAACAGTCCTTAAAATCAGAGCTTGTTATCCCTTTGGAGTCGGAATTGGCAGAAAGAGAAGTTACAGAGGGACCGCAGAAGGGCAGATCACAGAGATGACAACATAACAGTTTGTCCTGATGTTGCTGGCTTTGAAAACAGATTAAAGGGTCCATGATCCAAGATACAGAAGAAACCTTTAGGGAAAACTAGAACAACCCGTAGCTGATAGCCAGCAAGGGCACAAGAACTTCAGCTCACCCACTCCATGACACTGAATTCTGCCACTACCAGAATGAACAGATTATTTTCCAGTCCTGACAGAAAACTTGGTTTCAACCTGCTGAGTCTCAGAGTAGAAAAATCAGCCCAGCCCAATGGAACTTCATTGTCATGCATAGAAACTTACAGAATTGTGAGATAATAACTTTATGTTGTTTTAAACATCCCAGAGTGTGATCATTTGTTATGGCAGGAATAGAAAACTAATATAAGCAGAACTGAATGGATAGACACATTAAGAAGTATGTGATTGCATTTAGTATAATGACTTTTTAATACTCCAAGGTGGTATATATTTTTTAAACATTTTGCAAATTGCTAAGGCACTCTTACTCCAAAGAAGACATAGCATATTTTAGTGTAAAGTAATTTTTATAGCCTTGACAAAAAACATTTAAAATTCTGCCACAATGCTAATTAATTTTCTATTTCATGAGTTAAAAATTAAGGGAGACTTATTAAAAGCTTCATTTATTTTCAAGAGCATGTCTCTCTCCTATTCTCTAGAACAAGATTTGCTACTTTAATTAGGTAAATCTTCCCCAGATTTTGACATTGGATAGTAACATATATCATAAGTTTATTCACTATACTTACATATACGTCTTATTAGAAATGTAATAATGCTCACACCTTTATTAACTCTGTTTAGCAGTGTTGATTATGTTGGATGCTGAAATCTCACACATTTTTTTCAATGCCACTTCAAAGCATTGGAGCTCACGTCTAGAATATAATAAATGTATAACAGAGGTAATATTTATGTTCACAAAAACCCTTGTTGGTAGTATCATGTTCACTAAGGCAGGAGCCATAGCTAAATCATCAGAGTTCACAATGCCTGGCATTAGGTCCTCAGCCTTAATTCTCATGTTGTAGAATTTAACCATTTACATTCAAAAATATCTATGAAAATGTCTATTTCTTTAGTCATTCATAATATGCAACATTAATTCAATGTCAAAGATGCTGACTTGATATCTTCTTAACCTTAATTAATACATTCTTTATGGACTCCAGCTGAGCAGTCAAATATATGGAAACCTGTGTTTGTCACTCCCCTCTAACAAATCTTAACCTTACCCTATTTATAAAATATTTAAATTGCAGCATAATAGCTTATGGAGAAAGATATTCTAGGACAAAGTAAGAGATCAGAGATTTGACCCTAGCTACACTAACAAATATTGGTATGACACTAAAAAAGCCATTTCATATTTCAAGGTGGCAATTTATCCATCTCTCAGTACAAATTTAGAATAGGTTATCTCTGAGAGTCCATCCATGTTTATGACTCAATTTGAAAAACACATCGGGTTAAAGTAGCTTTGAGAACTAGGATTTTGTCGGTTAAATGTCTGATTCAGAAAGATTGCTGACCTTGAAAAGTGGTACTGTCCAAAGCAAACATGTATATTATGTTAAGTGTCTTTTTACTTCCTTATCATTTTAACACACTGACCAGGCCTGGAAGAATGTGAAGGTGACCAACATTATAGCAAACATTTTAATAAAAAATAATTTTATGTTTGCATTTCTTGTTTCAGGTTGGATGAATAGCCAGAGTGGCTTTTTTTATACTTGACTTTTGGTATTTATAAAATTTATCATTGATTTAGTTGGCAGTAAATATTTCTTATTTAATAGAAGATAATTAGTAACTTGTTCATTTCCTTTAGATTATCTGAAGTGAGACAAGAGGTAATCTCTCTCTTTATGATTCCATCATATACATTTTGATAAAGTTCTATATTTCAGGGCTTTTTAACTCAGCATATCAAAACTAATTTTACTTTTTTTACTATCATTTGGCAATCTCATTAGTAATCAGTGTTGACTGTTTTCTTATTTTAACTAGAAAGAGTGTATTTTTAAATTACAGGATTTTTATTAGTGAGTCCATTTTTAAACTCCTATAGAAAAGAGGATGATTTGTTAAATGTTTTTTAATAAAGAATCTTTATTGAGGTAGACTTTATAAACTAAAATCTGCATGCATTTAAATTGTATAATGTGGTAAGAATTTATATGGGTATATATCTTGAAACCAACATGATAATCAAGATAATGTTTTCTCATGCTCATTTGTAATCTCTGCCTCTGGATCCTCTTTGCATTTCTACAAATCTCCCTCCCCATCTATAAACATTAATCCTCTGTCACTATATAATGATTTGCATTTTCTAGAAATTTATGTACATGTAATTATAAAGTATGTAATTTTTTTGGCCTGGCTTCTTTCACTTTACATACTTACTTTGAAATGTATCTGTTATTTTACAAGTATCAATTGTTTGTCACTGCTTTTTATTGCTAAATTGTATTCTATGATATAAACACAGCAAAATTGTCAATTTTCCTGTTAATATATATTTGAATTTTTTTGGTTTTGAGGTATGGTACCGATTGACTTCTGTCTTTCAAAAATTCATATGTTGGATTCCTAATCCCCAGTATTTCAGAATGTGAACTTATTTGGCAATAGGGCTATTGTGAATGTAATTAGTTAAATTAAAATGAGGCCATACTGGTATAAAGTGGGCTCTAACCCAATATGATTGGTGTCCTTACAGAAAGGGGTAAGATTCAGAAGCAAGACAACATGAAGACACAGAGAAAAGACCATCTACAAGCCAAAAAATGCCAACATTTCATATTTCATGCTGCCTACAAAGATAGTTTTGCATCTTCCTTTCTGATCTATATGCGATTTATTTGCTTATCTTTCTACCTATTCATTATCATCCATCTATGTTACTATATAATTATTTCTTATTTGACTTGCTAGAATCTCCAACTTGATGTTTAATAGAAATGGTGAGGATGAACATTCTTGCTCTGTTCCCAATATTAAGGGGAATATTTCATTATTAAGTTTTATGTTTGCTGTAGGTTCTTCAAAAGATCCTCATAAGGTTGAGAAAGTTTAATAATATTTCTAGGTTGTTGAGGATTTACTATCAGAAGTTAGTATAGAGTGTTGTCAAATATGTTTCTGTGGCTATAGAGATGATCATACATTTTCTCAAATTTAATTTTTAAATTTTTTAATGTGGTAAATTTTATTGATTCATTTAGGACTGTTAAATCAACTTTACCTTCCTACAGTAGAGCTCTCTGGGTCATGGTACATTCATTTTCTGTGCATTGCTGAATTCAATTTGCCAAAATTCTTAAATATTTTTATCTGTGTTATGAGACATATTGTTCTGTAGTTTTATTTCATGTCTTCAGTTTTGATATCAGAGTGACAGTGTCCTCACAGAATGAGTTGGAATGTAGTTCTTCCTATTCTGAATGAGACTGTGAAGAACTGGTGATATTTATCCTTAAATTTTTTGATAGAATTATAGTAAAAATCAATTACACTTATAATTTTCTTTGTTGGAAGAAATGTAAAAACAAAATTTAGTTACTTTAATAGACAAGGGGAAATCGTGTTGTTTATTTTATCCTTAGTGAGTTGAATATATTTTCAAGAAAATTATTTGCCTTCATGTGATCCAATTTTCAGCAAAATGTTGTATTATTTTAATATCCTTTCAATAGTCATTTGATCTTTAATGATATTAACCTTATTATTCCTGATATTGAGTGTATTTTTATCTCTTTTTTAATCTGTGTGACTAGAGGTTTATCAATTTAATTGATCTACTCAAAGAATCAGCTTTTTCTTTTATGGGTACATTTTATTGTTTCTCTGATTTTAGTTTTATGTCTGATCTTTACCATCTCTTTTTAATTTTTTTATTTTTGTGGGTACACAGGTGTGTATATTTATGGGGTACAAGATATTCTTTGATCTAGACATACAATGCATAATAATTCAAGGTAAATGGATCATCTTGAGCATATATCCTTTATTTATTTATTTTTTTTTTGAGATCCACTTTATTTCTTTCTCTTGTCTGATGGCTCTAGCTTCCAGTACTATGGTGAGTAACAGCAGTGAAAGTGGCTTCTGTTTCATGTTCCAGATCTGAGAGAAAAGGCTAACAGTTTTTCCTGTTCAGTATACTAGCTGTTGGTCTGTCATTTATGCTTTTTATTACACTGAGCTATGTTCCTTCTATATCTTCTGAGGAATTTTATTATGAAGGGATGTTAAATTTTATCAAATGCCTTTTCAGCATTAATTAAAATAATCATATGGTTTTTGTCTTTTATTTTTGTTGATATAATGCATCCCATATGTTTGATAGCAATTTTGATTTGCATATGTTTAACTAACTTTGCATTCCTGGGATAAATTCAACTTGGCCATGTTGAATGTTCTTTTTGATATTCTGTTGACTTTGTTTTGCTAGTATTTTCTTGAGGATTTTTACCTCAATGCTCACAGGAACATTGGTCTGTAGTATTCTTGATGTTTCTTTGTCTTGTACTGGTATCATGGTAATAATGGCCACATAGAATAAGTTTGGAAGTATTCCCCTCTCCCCTATTTTTTGGAAGAATTTAAGAGGTATTAGTATGATTTTTCTTTAAATGTTTGATAAAATTAAGCTGTAGAGATATCAGTTCCCAGGGTAGTTATTTGCTGGGATGCTTTTTAAGACTTTAATCTCAATACATTTTATTGTTCTGTTTAAGTTTTAGATTTCCTCACGGTTCAATCTTAGTAGGTTGCATGTATCTAGGAATTTACTCAGTTCTTCTAGGTTTTTACTTTCTTGGTTTATAGTTGCTCATAGTATCCTCTAATTATTCCTTAAATTTCTGTGGTATGAATTGTAATATCTCTTTTGTCATCTCTGATTTTATTTATTTGGGTTGTGTCTCTTTCTTTTCTTAGGCTGTCTACTGGTCTTTACTCTTTATTTTTATCATGGTAGATTTAATGTCTCCTCTTTGTCTTGATTTATAAGGTGAACATGAGATCTGCTCTTTTTGATTTGAAATTGTTGTTTTCTAATATAAACTTCTACATACTCCTTCATTGCATGTCCCAATTTTGACTTGTAGAGTTCTTTTTAAGTGAAAAAAGTTCTAATTTCCCATTATACTATTTACTTAACCCATGTACAGTATCAGTTTTCTGTGTGCTGCTTACTTTACCTAACATAATATTTCCTACATTCATTCACATTGTTGTAAATGACAGAATTTCTTGGTTTTTCTAAGTCTGAAAAGTATTCCATTTTGTGTATTTGTTACATTTTTAAATTCCTTCATCTGCTGAAGGATACTTAGGTTGTTTTCATATCTTAACCACTATGAATAATGCTTCAATGAACTTGGGAGTACAGACATTTCTTCCACCTACTGATTTCAATTTCTTGAGTATATACTCACAGTTCAGAATGCTGAATCGCAAGGTTATTATATTTTTAGTTTTTGGGGAAACCTCCATACTGTTTTCCCAAAATGACTGTACCACTATCAGTGTATAAGACAATACCACCAACAATGTATAAGGGTTTTCTTTTCTGCATAGACTCACCAACTCTTATTTTTTATAATTTTGAGAGTAGCCAATCGAATGGATATGAAGAAATATTTCACTGTGGTTTTAATTTGCCTTCTTGTTCTGGGTGCTGATTCATCATAATTAAAAGGCTCTAGTAAAATGTCTAGGTAAGCGTCTATCATGTAAAAAGTTAGCTTCTAGTATATTGTATAATCTCTTTTTAAAATTCAAAGTTCACCTTCAAAATCAACAAGCAAATTATTCTTGAAATGATAATTCTCCATTGGGGCAATTTTGTTCCTCAGGGAACATTTGGAATGTCTGGCACTTGTTTTGGTTGCTTTATCAGTAAATATCTATATCCCATCCTTACCTATGATTAAAGTATTAGTTAACACATCATTAAGGTATTTGTTTTTTATAGTTAATTCCATTGTGTAGAGTTATTCATCCTCAATGAAGACATTTTATTATATTTATGTATCCCAAATATTTTTCAAGAAAAATTACTTATTGTTAGAATAAAAAATTTAATTTCCAAATTAAAAACCCAGTTAACACATTCATTATAAAATGCTTTCTAAATGAGCCCTATTTGTATTTCATTAATGAATTTGAACAATTGGTTCAGTCAAAAGCATATCCAGGAGCTCATTTCCTCCACCTCCTACCCCTTTCCGTATTATACCTCAGAGCCACTTATACTTAATTTTTCTCTTTTCAAGATAATTTATTGGAAAATCCTATGATGCAGATTGATCAAATGACAATAACCATTGCCTCAAAAACCACAGTTTCTCTACATCTAGCAGAACAAATGTGAACATTATTTTTATTCTGAGACAGAGTCTCACTCTGTTGCCCAGGCTGGAGTGCAGAGGCATGATCTTGGCTTACTGCAACTTCTGCCTCCTGGGTTCAAGTGATTTCTCTGTCTCAGCCTCCCAAGTAGCTAAAATTACAGGTGCCCTCCTGTAATTTTTGTATTTTTAGTAGAAACAGGTTTTCACCATGTTGGCTAGGCTGGTCTTGAACTCCTGACCTCAAGTGGTCTGCCTGCCTCACCCTCCCAAAATGCTGGGATTACAGGTATGAGCCACTGTGCCTGGCCAACAATAATTTTAAAATATTGATTAAATAAACTTATTGGTGTGCTTATTATAATGTTTCTTCTTCATGAATCATGCTAAAGGTATTAGTAACGCATGATTTATATAATATTGGTGAGTGTCAAAAACAATGATTTATAAGTCTACAGTTAAATAACATTAGTAATATTTTGATTAGAAAAGGTAAATTAAGGCATCAGATATATAAACAGTTTACAATTCTAAATCATACTTCTTTAGGACTTCTTTAAACAAAATTATAAGAAATACGTTAATAGAGAATTTGGCTAAAAAATAAAGACATGTGAATATATCATACATACTCATATATTCATAATACCATTTATGCTGTTTGAATTTATTCTGAGAAAATTACACGTCTTTATGGCTATGAGGAGGTCAGGATCTGCCTACTTAAATATCACAAATCATTTATAAAATATTTACTTTATTAATAGAGTATACTTACAAGTATACTTTTCTGTATCCTGAAATCTACCATTTAAGTAACATCAAATACTGACTTTATATAACACTTTATTCTTTTAGAAAACTAGTGGATCAAAATACAGTTATTCACATCTATTTGTAAAATCTTCTTAGATTTAACACTACACTGACTTGTAGGTTATGTACAAGTTTCATGTGAGGGCCTTTGGCAGAGCCGATGCATGGATTGTTTCAGAAATCTCTCAGACACAAAGTAAGTGTTATAATAAATATACAGGTGTCCCTTGAACAACATGGACTGGAACTGTGCAGATCCACTTATACATGAATTCTTTCTCCAATAAAAGTTACATCGAATGTGACTGCCACTTTTGCCTCCCCTTCCATCTGCCTCTGACGTCTACCACACCTGAGACAGAAGGACCAACTCCTTCTCTTTCTCCTCTTCCTCTGCCTACTCAACATGAAGACAAAGATGTTATGAGAATTCATTTCTGCTGAATGAATAGTAAATATATTTTCTCTTCTGGATGACATTCTATGACAATATTTTCTATTCTCTAGCTTATTTTATGGTAAGAATACAGTATATAATATATAGATAGGTAGATATAAAATAACAAACAAAATATGTGTTAATTAGTTGTTTATGTTATTGGTAAGGCTTCCAGTCAACAGGTCATTTGTGGTTAGGTTTTTAGGGAGTCAAAAACCATCATACATGAATTTCGGTGGTATGGGGATTTGCATCTCTAATTCTTAATTTGTTCAAGGGTCAACTGTATTTAGTAAGATTTAGAGCTTTAAGCCAAAGAGTTAATTGTCCCATCAATGTAAGTTATGAACCAAATATACCTTCATTTATGTGTGTACTTTATATTTAGGGAGATGCCATGCACCACACATATATCTTCACCCTTGTAATGTTTCAGTGTGCTCCTTTCATACTTCCAGCTATCTCCTGCGTTTCTGGACCTGTGAATTTGTTTGTTTCTGCTTTTGTCTTGTTTGTTTTTTGGTGCTGAAAGTTCCTGGCAGAACAGTTGGGCAAGGATCTGAACACCTCTTAAGATTAGTTCTCAGTGTATACAATTTATTTACTCTGCCCAAGGGGAAGAAAACTATGGAGTGAGAAGTACACATTTTTGAATTTCCCTATTAAACTTCAGTTTGTCCAATGGTACCTTGATGTGAAAAGTGAAAACCATTTAATTTCCTGTTTCTACATTAAACACTACTGGGAAGATGCATACCTTTCTGTCCAATGTTTAATAATACTAGCAAAAAGCAAGAAAATAAAAACAAAAAACAAAACAAAACCTTTAGCTTGCTGTTTCAAGATATATTTATGCTTAGAAGATCATATTTCATGCATTTTTCTCAATCTCTGATGCACTTAATGCTCTAAGTGGCATAGCTCCATCAAGGAAAACCTGGAATTTCAATAGTCCCTTAGGGAATTTTTCATGAGTTATAATTCTTATTTAAGAAGAGAATGAAAATGAATGAAAAAAGGAAGACCTCGTATAATCAGGTCTTCTTTTTCTTTTTTTTTTTTTTCCCAAGTCTATTCTAATCTCTGCCTTTCAACTAGCGCATTTAGTTCATTAAATATTAATGTAATTTTTGACCTGATTGTACTTAGGCTATCATTTTGTTACTACTTTTTAATATGGCTATCACTCTTAATCAGAAAACATTCAGAGGCTGAGGTAAGAGGATCATTTGATCTCAGGTATTTGAGACCAGCTTGAATAACAGCAATATCCCCATCTCTACAGAAAGTTAAAAAGTTAGCTGGGCAGGGTGCCATGTGCCTGTAGTCCCAGTGATATGGTGCTGAGGTGGAAGGATTGCTTGAACCTAGGGAAGAGAAAGCTGCATAGAGGTGAAATTGTGCCACTGTACATTGTACTCCTGCTTCGGCAACAGTAAGATCCTATCTTAAAAAAAAAAAAAAAAAAAAAAAAAAAAAAAAAAAAAAAAAAAGGCTATCTTTCTATTCGATTATCTTTTCTGCTTCTTTTAAGTATTATTTTAGAATGGCATTCTAATTATCTATTAATTTTTGACTGTTCTATTTTATTAATTGTTCCATGAATTGTAATATATATAGCTAGATTTTTGCAGTCTACTTATAAACTCATGAAACGGTGAGAATTTTTCAACATTCATAAATATTCTAAATAAAAGGGATAATATAGTCTGAATCTTTATTCAGATAGTCACAATTTCTGACTTCTTTATTCTTAAAGATTCAAGTTTTACCATAGTTCTTTTAAATCTGAAGAAATTTCCTTGGAATATCTTATAGTAAGAATCTACATATAATAAACATATTTAATATACTTCTATTAATTAATGTTCATTTTGGAAGGATCTTTTTTGAGAGACGGGGTTCTTACTCTGTTGCCCAGGCATGAGTGCAACAACTATGTACAGGAGCAATCATTGCACACCACAGGTTCGAACTCCTGGGCTCAAGTAATCCTCGCGCCTCAACCTCCCGAGTAGCTGGAACAACAAGCATGAACCACTGTGCCTTGCTTGGCTTAAGAGGATACAGGACATTAGACTGACAATTTCTGTTCTCAGTAATTTAAACATGTAGTTCTACTATTTTCTAGCTTTCTTAATTTCTAATGTGAAGTCCACAGTTATACAAATGGGTATGCCCTTATATGTAATTTGTTAGTTTTTTTCTGGTTGCTTTCAAGAATTTTTCTTATAGCTTGACTATAAAATGCCTAAACATACTTAGCTATCCAAATTTTTCATTTGCTGAACTTGAAGAATTTATGACCTTCAGTAATTTAGGAATATTTTCAGTCAATATTTTTCTTCTGCATATTTCTCCCTCTCACCTTTCTAAGAATATAAATACCCCTACTATTTTGAAATTGTTCCAGAGCTCCCTGGGGCTATCTTTACTGCTTTTTTATCACTTTTTCCCCCCACAATTTCCAATTAAATAGGACCTATAGATTCATCTCCAACCTCATTAATTTTTTCGTCTGTCACATTCACTATCCGATTAAGCAGATATCTTGGATATATTTCTCCGTTTTAGGATTACTTTGTTTCTTTTTGTATTTTTTTTTCATTTTTTGAGATTTACTATTTTTTCAGTTTACTATGAACATAATTTCTTCATAGACCGTAACTAAAATATTTACTTTGATGTCTTTGTCTCATCATTCCAACATCAGGGACATTTTACAGTTGCCATCTGGTGATTAACTTTTCCACTGACAGCGGCCGTATTTTTGCAGTTCTTCATATGCTTAGTAGTTTTAAAACGTTTCCAAGACACTATAAATATTGTGCTCCAGATTCTGCTCTACCCTTTAGAAATGTGTTGTTGTTTTTGTTTTAGGAGGCAATTAACTTGGTGACACTCAATCTAGAAACCCATTTACCTGCACAGCCTGGCAGCTGAAATCTCTGTTCAGGTTTTTGATGTATCCTGTGCCTGTGAGTTTCTGGGGTCAGTCAGTGGGTAAGGCAAAGTTGATGCCCACACTTTTGAGTTCCATTCTCTGTCTCTCTCCTATCTGACCTCCCATATCATTCTCTGATGGCTCTGATTGCCCTAGCTCCTTCTCCTACTTTTTCTGGAATAAAAGAGAGAATGTTTTTCTATTGAGGCATTAGCTGACCAGTGCCATGCCACAACTTCTGGTGTCCTCAGAAGAACAGAAAATAAATAAAACTCAACTTGTGTTGATTATTTCCTCCAATTTGTGTCTCCCTGTCAAAAATCTGTTTTTTTTTTTTTTAAGTATGTCAAGGTTTATTGTTGTTATTTTTGAGAGGATTCTAATTGTTAGGAATTTATCTTCTTTTAGGTATTTTTATTTTGTCAAGGTTTATTTTATTTATTTTTTTGAGAGGATTCTAATTGTTAGGAATTTATCTTCCACATTAATAGCAGAGTTCTAAATAACAATTTGACTTACAATAAAATTTTAAGTTCAAATTGTTTCTCTTTTTCTACTCCAAGTTTAATATTTATTTTATCCCAATGTTGAAATTTTAAAAGATATAAATTTGATTTCATTATAGTAAAAAATATTGTTTCCTTTCAGAAACTTTTACGTACTGACAAGATCCCCAAACCAGAAGCTAATATGTAAGTCCTGAAAAGTTTAACAAAAGAGAGAGAAATGAATAGGTCAAAGAGGCAAAGGAGTCATAGAACTACAGCTGATCAAGGTTGCCAGGCAACAAACATGGTCAAAATTTTATTTTGTATGCTTTAGGAATTACAACTTTTTGGAAGAGGCATTTGATTTGGGTTGCTATCCGACAACCCTGCAAAAGTAGAGGAGAAATGATAGAGAAGTGAATATCTGAGTATGGTCAAAATTTCCAGCATTTGAATCAGTTCCTAACAAGGATACCTTTTTCACTTTCCTTCTATTATCAATGTGGGGAGCTACCCCTGGTGGTCTAGGCTTTTGAAGCTAATTTCAATTGCAAGGAGTAGACAATGATTTTCCCAAGAAGGCAAAGGTTCCAAGAATATCAAGCTGTTTATGAAATTCATGTTAAAATAGCAAGAAACTTCAGGTTTTTAGGCTTTTACTGTTTTACTAATTTATTTTCTGCTACCTATTGTTCAACTTCTCCCATCATCTAAAAACCGCAGTAAGAAAAGCAACAGTTTTGGACTACAGCATCTAACTTACTCTTCCTGCCAAGGGCAACTCTTCAATCATTAAATTATCTTTTATAAAGAATGCCTTGGTTGTTTACTTTTTCTTTATTCTTTATCTTCCAATACACCATTTTATAATTTACTTATAATGCAGTAGTATCATATAGCTACCTATTTTGGAATGTTTTAATTGTGGTTCTGCTTTGTCTTGTTTTTGTATTTTTACTTACCTGGTAGATAAAAATATTTTTCTGCTATACTCTGAAGCAAAAATGGAAGAAGAAAGGAATAAATACCAAATAAAATTCATGCTACCACTAAGTATGTTGTGATCTAAACCCAGTTGTTTTAGAAGGTATTAAAATGAAATCTAGATTTCTCATGCTATCAGAATTCTTTTAAGAGTTTTAGTTTTTAGCACAAACTATTCATGAAAGTAAAATTCCAAAATGTTCCAATTAGTACTATTTGAATATTTTACTTTGTCCCATTAGGAGTAGGTTATTTAATGGATTAGATTATTGCCCTCAGACATTCATTAGTCATTTATAATTATGCCTTGCTTATAGAATTAAGAAATGAAAAGTTGTTTTTTTAATAATCCAATGATGCAGTAATCTTTTCTTTTTTAATTAAAAATTAATTTGCCTCCTAATGAAGACAAATAAAACATCAAATCTAATTAAGATTATGTGAAAGGTTGTGTTAGCCTCAGTTAAGAGCCCTAACAAACAACAAATTTCATAAATACCAAAGCCCATCTTGTTCCTTTTCTAGAAGGTCCTATGGGTAAAAGCTGCTGCAGAACATTATTTTTCCTTTTGTTTTAATTGCTTTTAATAGATGAGCTAAAGAAAGCATTATACATAATACATAAGAATGTTTTGCATGAAGGTAAACAGAGCAAATGTGCCAGGTAACAAGTTTATGACAATCTAATTTAATATCCAGGTGATTTCTTGAATTACATTCTACTTCTTTCTACGTCTAACACCTAGGAGGAAGGGAGTTACAAAACTAAAAAGAAAAATAAATTATAGGAGAATTAAAAAGGCACTAATGGCAATTAGGAAACAATACAAAAAGTCAAGATACATCCAAGGGAAGATTATTTCATTATCTTAAAAATTGCATACGACTAAATTTAGGCACTGTATTAGATTGTGTAGATGATAAAATAGTAGATCTTACCCTCAAGAATTTCATGGTTTTAGAAGAAAAGATAGACATACAAAACAATATAGCTTATATAAAACAATACATCTTCAAAATATCAAGATAGAAATTTCTTCAAAGTAAGGCTGGAGCCCTGAAGATGCATGACTAATTCTGTGTTGGACAATCAGAAAAATGTTTAACAAGAAAAATATCAACAAGTTCCTAGAATAAGAATTCCAAGAAAGGCATATTAGGCAGAGGACACACACACAAAGATTGCATCGTGCTTTTATAATGATTGAAAAAAAATATTTGCCAAAAGATAATGGTGAATAGTACGACTAGAAAGCCATTTCTTTTATCAGATTTCAAAGACAGGCAGTTGCCATGACATAGAAGTTGAAACTATGTAAAAGTAAATAGCTCTTAAAATTTTAAAAGCTGTAATAGTTAGATAAAACAATTTATTTAAAATTATTACATGTTTAAAAATATACAAAAGCATCTGGAAAATATGTATAGTGTAGAGTTTTAGTTCTATGAAAGTTTTCTAAAATTCTACCTTCTCTAATTCTGACGTGTGTCTAGGTTCTTAGTTGAAAAGATAACTCCTGGGTTTGCTTGCTATACAAATAGTCCAAAAGTGAGGCCACAGCTGGTGTCTTTAAAAGAAAGGAGGTTCCAATCATCCTCAAGTGTTTTAGCAAATTTAATTTGAATCATATTTTGAAAACAATAAGAACTTTTGAAATAGTTCAACACAACAGAAAAAAAAGTACCCTATAGAGAAATGTAAAATATAAAGCATTTACTTCAATCATTTTTTGAAACTATAGTGAGTTATTTGCATTCATATAATATCTTCACTGGAATTAAAAACATCAGCAGGTAGGTAAGGAATTAAGATCACCTTTGAAGTTATAAAATTCAAAACCAATTCAAATGGATTTGACTTTGTTATCACGGTTATTTGGGCATGACGTGAGAAAAACATATGACAGAATCTGTTCAAATTTTAAACAGCTTTGTAGTTATAAATTATGAAATAAGAAATTAAGATGAAATGTAGCTCTATTTGAACCATCTCTTTATGCTGATGCTCAGCATGTGTAGTGGTGGCTCTGTTGGTCATTAAAAGTATGGAATCACTCCTGTACTGGTTATAAATACCTAGCCTCCTGAGCCCCCACAACTCCCTTTATCCAAGCTGCCTCAGCAGCATTGGCCAGTCTCTCTGGACCTCTAAAACTTCCTCCCATTTCAACAGCCAAGATTCAAGATTCAATGCATGACATCACAGGGGAACTCTTGTATCTGACTTTGCAGGTCACGCACTCTACCACTGTTTAAATGTCCACATCTTCTTTTATAAACACATTCCAAGTAGATGATAGCCACACGCCCCACTAGGCATTTGGTATACACTGAATTAGAAAGAACAAACTAACAGGTATTTTTTTAGTCTCTTTGAAATTCTACAGGAGGATCAAACACTAAGTCAGTCACCATAAATCCGGTGCATAATTTAAAAAAAACATGTAAAGTACTAAAGAACAAAATATAGGATACCACAAAAGAATAAAGATTGTAAAAATTTATACTGAGGGGCAAGATAAGCCATCATTGATGTATTAGTTAAGACCTGAAAAAATGAGATGACAGTAGCAAAACAAAAAGTGCTTGGGTAAGGCAAACATGTTAGGGATATTTCTTTGGCTGCTGATATAAAAATAGATTAAGTAGAGAAAAGCCAAAACAAGGAAAGAAGTATTAAAGTTATATAACTTATTTTCATGGGTCTAAACTTCTTAGCTTTGGATACAGGATTGCTTTACTTTCTAACTGTGTGGCCTTAGTCATTTGTCTGTTCTTCTAGATCTCAATTAATATACCCCTGCAAATTTTACATTACCTATATCCAAGCAACTAGTATGCAATTTCTATTCATTGAATAGTTCCTGGAATATAGTAGGAGGTTAACAAATCTTTGTCTTGATCTAAATATCCAGCATCTGTAAAAACTTAAACAAATTTACAAGAAGAAAAATACAAACAACCCCAAAAAAGTGGGCAAAGGACAAGAATGAATGCTTTACAAAAGAAGACATACATATGGCTAACAATCATACACAAAAAAGTCCAACAATACTGATCATTAGAGAAATGCAAATCAAAACTATGATGAAATACAATCTCACATCAGTCACAATGGCTATTACTAAAAATACAAGAAATAAGAGACACTGGTGTGATTGTGAAGGAAAATTAATGCTTATACTCTGTTGGTGGGAGTGTAAGTTAGTTCAGCCATTGTGGAAGACAATGTAACAATTCCTCAAAGTCCAAAAGGTAGAAATTCCATTCAACTTTGCAATCCTATTACTGAGTATATACCCAAAGGAATGTAATTTTTTCTATTATAAAGACATATGCACACATGTGTACATTGCAACACTATTCAGAAACCAAAGACATGGAATAAACCCAAATGCTATAAACGATAGACTGGATAAAGAAAATGTGGTACATATACACTATGAAATACTATGCAGCCATAAAAAAGAATGAAATCATGCTCCTTTCAGGGACATGAGTAGAGCTGGAGGCCATTATCCTTAACAAACCAATGCAGAAACAGAAAACCAAATTATGCATATTCTCACTTACAAGTGCAAGCTAAATGATGAGAACACATGGACATGTAGAGGGGAGCAACACACACCAGGGCCTATAGGAGATTGGGGGGTGGGAGAAAGGAGAATATCGTAAAAAGTAACTAATCAGTACTGGCCTTAACACCTGAGTGATGAAATAATCTGTACAACAAAGCCCCATGATACAAGTTTACCTATATAACAAATCTACACATGCTCCCCTGAACTTAAAAGTTAAAAGAAATAAGTAAAAATTAAAATTTATTGAAATTTATGTACCCCCCAAAAATAAATCATAAATGTTTCTTTTAGAAGAAAAGATTTGTGAAATGAGGATGGAAAATTATATATAGTTGTAGTAATAATTACATTTTCAATGTTTATGGTAACTAGGTAGGCATGTATTTATACATATTTTCACTCTCATTATATATATTTATCCACAAGCGTATATATATATATATGTATATGCATACATACATACATGTATATACATATATACATATATAGCCTTAATAGAGTGACTAAGTCAAGGTAGATACTAACAAGTATTAGTTACCTGCCCACCAATCTTAAATATATTTTCAAAGAGAGTAGATTGAATAACTCTTCAAAAATGTGGAGTGAGGGCAAGTTGTAGACTTGATATCCCAACACAACTTTTAAGAATTGACAAAGTATGTAAATTTTTAAAAAAGGAATCAAAATAATAAATGGGAAGAGTAAACTGTTAAAGAAAAGAGTGCCCAGGAACATTCCAAAACCGAAACATGAGTGTGCCTAAAGAGTGGCCAAGTCTAAAGACTGAGTCTCAGGCCAGGCGTGATGGCTCATGCCTGTAACCTCAGCACTTTGGGAGGCCGAGCAGGAGGACTGTGAGGTCAGGAGATAGAGACCATCCTGGCTAACATGGCAAAACCCTTTCTCTACTAAAAACACACACTCACAAAAGTAGCTGGGTGTAGTGGCATGTACTCAGGAGGCTGAGGCAGGAGAATTGCTTGAACCTGGGAGGCAGAGTTTGCAGTGAGCCAAGATCACACCACTCCTGGGTGACAGAGTAAGATTCTGCATCAGAAAAAAAAAAAAAAAAAAAGAGTAAGTCTCTTTATTCAGTTCCTAGCGTTGGTAGGTCTGGTAGCAGCTACAGGTAGCAGAGCAAGTGTGAGAACATGGATCAATAAAGTAGAGTGAGCTAATAGTCTTCTCTACTTTTTTCTTATCATTTTCATTTATTAAAGTAATATCTCAAGTTTATAATGGCTACCCAGTTATAAACACGACTTACCAGGCTTTCTTAAAGGTAGGTATGGCCGGGAGAGTAATCTGACCATGAAAATTTATTATATTCTTGACTTGGACATTTTCAGACATCTTGGTAACTAGCCTGTCTCCATAACTCAATTACATAAAATCCAAACTAAGCTGATATAACAACAATAAAAACAAAAACAGAAACCTAGAAATATAGTCAATTATACTTCTCTCCTACGAAATATTTCAGAATAAGGAGGCTCTGGCTGGCTGGTTGTGCTCTAAAAGATCATTGTGTTTATTCATAGTACAGATTATTATGTCGTCTTCTTCCCCCATCCTCTTTCTTCTTCGTTCCTTCATTTATCTCTCTTTCTCTCTTTTCCATCATTTATAACTTCATTATACATCTATAATTTTTTTCTTCTTGAGATGGAGTATTGCTCTGTCAGCAGGCTGGAGTGTAGCCTCTACCTCCCGGGTTCAAGTTATTCTCCTGTCTCAACCTCCCTAGTAGCTGGGACTACAAGCACATGCCACCACACTCAGCTAATTTTTGTATTTTTAGTGGAGATGGGTTTTACCCTCTCTGCTTGAGTGGTCTCAATCTCTGGACCTCATGATCCACCCACCTCAGCCTCCCAAAGTCCTGGGATTAGAGATGTAAGCCACCGTGCTCAGCCTATACATCTATAGTTTATGGTGATATACTTAATGTGACTCTCCTGCTTTAAACTCTATGAAGACTATTTTTGGTTGATCTCCAGATCTGCTCACTATCCTGTAAGATTAAGACAGAAGTCAAAATTATACATAGAAATAGAGTTAATTTAACAAGTAGGAAATGGTACTAGTGCATATTCCTTATATTTAAAAGATATGACAATATTTTGTATGCATATTACAAAAATCTAGAGATAATGAACATTAAAAACTTAAATGTTTAAAAAAAACACAATAGATGGGGAGATACACAAAACAGTCACAGTTAAGGGGGGAATTAGTGAGTCAGAAAATCAAATCAAGGAACATCCTCAGGATTCAGTATATCAAGTCATGGGAAGTATTAAAGAAATATTAAAAGATTTAGAAGACAGAGGCAGAACTAAAATCCAGCTAAAAGAGGTTCTAGAATAAGGATTAGAGAGAATGATGGAAAGGCAATTCTGAATACATAATTGAGGCATAGCCAAATGAAATCAAGTGTTCTGAGACAGAATGCAGCTTGAAGCATTAATCACAGTACCTTGCACTTAGAAGGTGCTCAACAAACAGATGTTACTATTATTAGTAGCAGTAAGTTGTAAGAAGTCACAATCAAATCGGAAAGGCAGCATCTGTACAAGGTACCATGTTTGGGATATCAAAATAATCACTTTTCTCTATTTATGATAGAAAAAACATCAAATAGAACTAATTTTGATTATAATGGTTACTTGACTAAAAGATTTTTATAATTACGATTTATTAACAAAACATCTTTCTTTTGAAACAGGTAATTTTTATTCTACTTTTGCTGGTTGTTGGTTTGATTTATATGATGACATTATTAAGTAATAATTAGAACATATGTTACAACTATTTTTAAAAAGTAGTTATTCCTGAGATGGCATACTTTTTAGAGACAGAATGATTATTGAGTTAATGAATTTTTTGTCAGAGAATGGACTATAAAATTAAAATCTTTGTGTATGGAATGTACAAAAATTATCACTGCATAAGTGACTGTTCTGCCTTCTTACACTTTGCAAAAAATCAGTTCCTCTTTCCCTCTGGGTTTTGTAGTTGTAAAATAAGGTGAAGCTTGATGTATTATTTTCTTCTTTTATTATTAAGACATAAATATTGACTTAGAATATACTTTCATCTAGTACTATTTTGACTGTAAAAGAAGAATTAGAACATCTATACCTGGACAGCATGAAATTATAGTAAGCAAGAGTTGAAGAGAAAAAAAGATTCAGATTTCAGTCCTAGCATACCTTGGAGATGTTTGAGGGTTCAGTTCCAGACCACCACACCTGTATGCACTGACTTTTTTTTTTTAATTCTCAAAAATTCTCAAAACACATTTTATCTACTGGCAGGAAAGTTTTCAACTCATCTGACTGACCTTTGAATTGCCATTATTTTCAGAGGTTTTCTCAGAAAGTATGTGATAAACACAGTGTTCTCTTCTAGTGCACAGAAAATACTGACTTTTCGGAGAGCGTGCTTTGAGCTATTTATTGCTGAATATGAAAATAAACCTTTTTTTTGTCAAAATAAAAGATGACTTATGGAAAATTTTCCAGGGAAAGGCTTACAAATGATTCATCAAGCTTAATGAATATATGTGACCTCCTAAGAGAGGAGATATCTTGGTTCAGGGCCACAGGAAGATCTGAATTATGCTGTAGAAAAAAAAAATGTGACTTTGTTTGGAAAAATTGCCATTTTGGAAGAAGAAACTGGAGGAAACAAATTTACAAAACTTTCTAGAGCTTCAGATGATTGAGAGGTATAAAGCAGTACTAACTAGGCTGTTGAAAGAAATCTTCCAATACTTGGAAATAATGCAGAGTGCTTTTGAACATTACATTATCTCAGACAACCTTAATGTTTCAACTGAAAACATAATCATTTTCTGACTGATGAAGTCATCAGTTGCATATACCTGCCCAAACATGACCTCGCTTATCTCAGGACAAAGTCAATGTGAGCTAATAAATTCAAATCTGGATGTACTGAAAAATCCTAGGAAAGCCCAGGATTCATCCTCTGTTACGTACCTATGTGAGTCTGGGATTCCAGCACTATTTTGCCATCAAAAATAAGACTCTAGGCTGGGCGCGGTGGCTCACGCCTGTAATCCCAGCACTTTGGGAGGCCGAGGCGGGTGGATCACGAGGTCAAAAGATCGAGACCATCCTGGTCAACATGGTGAAACCCCGTCTCTACTAAAAATACAAAAAATTAGCTGGGCGTGGTGGCACGTGCCTGCAATCCCAGCTACTCAGGAGGCTGAGGCAGGAGAATTGCCTGAACCCAGGAGGTGGAGGTTGCAGTGAGCCGAGATCGTGCCATTGCACTCCAGCCTGGGTAACAAGAGTGAAACTCCGTCTCAAAAAAAAAAAAAAAAAAAAAAAAAAAAGGACTCTAAATTGACTGGGTTTCGAAACAATTTGACCAATATTGTACTAAAGATCTTGTTAAGAATTTCAAAATTATATTCATATATTCATGCCAAACAACAGCACCTTTCTCATTAACATTTACTTTAGCTTAGAAATAAAATGTACTTTTTTTTAAATTGCCCAATTAAATGTATTTCTCTTTTCCAGGAATACCAATTAAATTTTACACGAAAAATCAGTCAGAAACAGAGAATCATTTTGTAAATACGCGTATATGTCCACTTTGATCAAGTATATTGCATAAACACAATATTTTGCATATGTCTTTGTAAGACATTTTCTGGTATTTCAGTCCTAAGCATTAATGATCTCAACATATTTAAAAACTAATTCAAGAAATAATTTTATATCAAATCTAAACATACTTGTGACTGCATATACTTACTGAAAATTAATATATTTACTTAAAAAGTACAACCAAATTTGTAATATTAGGCAGAAAAAGTATGACTATTAAAAGCTTATGTTTATTAGAGACAAAATCTTTTAATGTCTGCAAGCTCTCAGTCTGCCATGAATCCTTATATTTCCCTTCAGTCCCTTTACTCTATTATAGAATTCAGTACTAAAAGCTCTGTTTTGTTCTTCTGTGATAAAGAGTATGAATATGATAAATAGTATGATTAAAAAGAGAAGGGATGAAAAATGATGAACAACAGCCATAGAGGCCAAATCAAGCTATTTAAAATTTGTAATTTGAGAGAATTTGGGAGAGCAGCAGAGAGGGGAAAGAGAGGGACAGGGACAGAGCCTGTTATGGTTGAAAATAAACAATGCATGTAAAATACTTAACAATACAAATCTCATTTCCTTATACTCATTCTCATTGTTTTCACTGTCATAATGACCACCATCACCATAACTGAGAATCTGGGAATGGAAATTCGAGAGGCCCTAGGGGAGACAAGACATCAGAGAATAAGAGGTGAGAGTATAGAGAAAGGCTCTTGAAAAATTCCATCTGTGCCGTACACTTTGGAGCCTCCTTGACATTCTTGAAATCATTAAAATAACAAACATACTTACTTTAAATCATTAACTGATATGGTTTGGCCGTGTCCCCACTCAGATCTCACCTTGAATTGTAATACTCATCATACATCAAACACAGGGCCAGGTGGAGATAACTGAATCATGGCAGTGGTTTTCCCCATACCATTTTTATGAAAGTGGATAATTCTCATGAGATCTGATAGTTTTATAAGTGGGAGTTTTGCCGCACAAACTCTCTTGCCTGCTGCCATGTAAGATGTGCCCTTTCTCCTTTACCTTCTGCCATGAGTGTGAGGTCTCCCTAGCCATGTTGAACTGTGAGTCCATTAAACTTCTTTTCTTTATAAATTACCCAGTCTCGTGTATGTCTTTATTAGCAGCATGACAACAGACTGATACGCTACTGATTGCAGGTCTAGGATCCTTTCTGTATCTGTCTAAGGAGATACTAGGCCCTAGAAATCCCCCAGTTATTATGTAGATTACATTTTGAAAGCTATTTCACTGCATTTGGGACCTAAACTTCAATATACAGCTGCAATGCACATTAATATTGTTACCAAAGTACAAAAAGCAAAATCACATGTTGGAGTAGAGCACATGTCAAACAGGTAAGTGCTATTATGATTCTCAGAAATTTAGAGCCATGTTAAAGAACTAGTATGAAGACACAGTTAAGCAGAATCTTAAGTTTGTCTAATATTTTCTCAGGCTTATGAAAATTTACCAAAATTTCTTCATGAAGTTACTATAAATTAGAATTTTTCTTCTAGCCTTCATAGAAATCTAGCTTATTTAAAAAATAGTATACTTTCCACATACAAGAAGGCAGCTTAGTCCATTTGTGTTCCTCTAACAAAATACCTGAGACTTGGTAATTTGTGAAGAATCGAAATTTACTGTTCACAGTTCTGGAAGGTGGAAGTTCAAGATCAAGGCACCATTAGGCTTGGGGTCTGGTGAGGGCCTTGTCTCTGCTTCTAAGATTGCACTTTGATACTGAGTCTTCACAGGGCAGAAAGTGGAAGAGTACAAACAATCTAGCTAATTCCCTTTGGCCTCTTAAGGGCAGTAAACTCACACATGTGGACTCCAGCTCATGACATAATCACCTCCAAAAAATGTCATTTTTAACACTATCAGAGTCGCTATAAACTTTCAACATATGAATTTTGGGGGATACAATGAGACCAATGGATCTAAGTCCATAGCTTTGGAGCCCATTTATTCTAAAGATATAGCTGTTTGGGTTGACTTTCAATTGAATGCTTTATAACTCAAAGCTATTCCCATTCAGAAAGCAACCTGCCATGTCAGTGACAAAGGTCAAGGATTTTGAATTGTGATGACTCAAGTGGCACGAGGGTGGAGCTTCAGAACCTGAAAAACGCCCAACATCACAGGAGTCCAAAGCTACCAATATCTGATTTCTGTAGAAGAATGTCTTCTTTTCAAGAGACTCAACAGAGCTTAATAGGTGATGTTTGAAATATATATGTCATATTTATAACTATATGACAATGACCGGGTGTATGTTTCATAAATGTTGAGTCTGGAGGAACAGCATGTCACTTGTTAAGACTGGAACAGAAGAGTAGGTGGAGGTGTTTTTCTGTAGTGATAGCACAGAATAAAACTGCAGTAAATTTGCAAAAGATGATCCCTTCACAGAATCTTCACTGATAATATAGCTACCTATCTTGAAAATATACTGCAGAAAGTATTGGCTTGGGCATTTGGAAGTAAAGCAAATCTTCCTGCTTGAAACCTGACCTATCTAATGAGGTCTCTGTTTGAACAAATGGCCCACAGTTGACGTCTCTTCCCTAAAGCAACCCAAACTGGGTTTAGAATCTGTGGAAACTAATTTGTTTGCTCTGTGACGGCAGAGTCACAAGTGGAATCAGCAAAAGGAGCTGCCTATTTATACTGAGATTTTCATGGACTTCAGCCCAGGACAAATCAAGTTTGCCTCCAGTTAGCCTAATACTTTGAGGTCTGTGTTTATTATTGTAGCAAGGGGAACTACATAGTGTGTGTACTCTCCAAATTAAAGCAATCTAGTGTGTACAGAACAGTCTTGATTCAGCATTAATACCCAGTAAAGAATATCCCAATTTTATATCCAAGTTCTAAACCAATTCATAAATAAAACAAAAGTGTAAGCATGAAGGAGCCAAAATATCACTTTAATTAATGATAAAGCAGATACTGGAGAGTAGAGTATAAGTTCTCATGGAGCTGGGCTTCCTAATACCATATGCCAAGTCCTAGGCAGCCAACACTGCACCAGAATTGGCCACTCTACACACTTTCTTCCAGCAGCAAAACCTACCCTAGAAGGAGACCAGCACAATGCATACTTTCTGGGACAGCTCACTCTCAGGATAAAGGGAAGAATAAAGTATTTCCTATGTATCCTTTATTTCCTAATAAAGTCATTGATTATAATTTGAAACTTTTCCTCCGTAGGGAAGTAATGAATGAGAGATGAAGAGAAGCCCACAGAGTTAATAGAAGCAAATATGTCACAATGTTAGGCCATACCCACTACCTCGATAGTCCTTCCCTACCAGAAACACAGTCTTTGCAAAGAGAAAAAGCTAAGATCCAGACATTTATTTCTTGTCCAGGAGAAATCTGTTTACAAGATTTAAAGTATTTTCGAGATATGCCATTGCCAGGCATGATTGAGTTGAGCCTAGCTATGAAGATGTCTTGACTGAACCCTTTTTCAGAGATTTGGATAATTTATCTGTGAGAGAAATATGATAAGGACACAGTTATTTATGTGAAATTATGTTACTAACATGGGAATATGTTATGTGGGAGTATATTATTAACACGGGAGTCATCCCAGTGGAAATGAAGTGCAGGGACACTTGACCTGTTTCTGGTCATCCATGTCTCAGTACACAGCAAGGCAAACACTGATTGAAATATATTTGGCTATCATTTGCTTGTAATTAATATTTTTCATTACAATGGTAGATTTATCTATTTGGCTTAATTGTTTTCTCAGCTTGCCAAATCATTTTGAGATGGGCAATACGGCAGTGCAAGCTATCTAGATGCATTACCACACATTACTGATTTGAGAATTGATTGGGATATGAGAAATGAAGAGCAAATTAATAGATTTTACAGTGACTTTTTCCCAGAGACCAAGGAAAGGGGGTTATTTGTACTGAAATGAGTGTTGTGGGGTCCATATTAAATGAGGCACAGGTATAAGCCTGTCAAAACCTGCGATGTATTGTTCATTTCTCTACCTCCGGATGTGACAGCCTCACGTGGGTGGTGCCAATTCAACATACCATCTGTCAAACACACACAAATACCAATTTCTTTTATTAAAAGATAATGATCTTACCTCCACTCATTTAATATTCAAAATTTATGTAACAGCCAGGATAATTTTTCATGTTTATTTGGGAAAACTCTGACAAAAGCCATTCCTTTCGTTCCTCCTTTATTGCTCTCGCAAGTCAAATTTCCCCTGATGAAAATCAGTTTTTCCAATGACAGAAGAAAAGTAATTAAATATGTTCACTTCGTAGCTAACTTATCTCATTGCCAACCATCTAAATAGCTGAGTAACTGTGTCAGGACAAAAACAATAACCCAGTGACATGGGTAACAGGAAATTAGGAGCACATGATTTGTCCCTCTGGATACAGCCTGGTATTGACTTTTCTATGAGCCGAATGGGTATAATGACTCATATTTACTGCCCTGTGGGGAAGAGTCATGCCCTTCCCCACCACACACTGATCCAAGCAGAGCTGAGATAATCAAAAGTCAAATGTGTGCCAGGGTCTTCTCCATCTGTTTGAACTAGAAAACCAGAGACCAAAGTGTTTGGCAAATAAGGTCCCAAACATAACTTTTGCATTTTGTTTTAATTTTTAAGCTTCATTTTAGATGAAAATTTGCCACAGAAGATTTTCTTTAAATAGAGACCACTGTTTAACTTGTGCAATTTAGTGAAAAGCTAATGAAGAAATGAAAATTCACATAGTTCATGTCTATTGAAAGAAAACTGGCTAATTATACCATGAGGTCTTTTAGTTATCTAGTTTTATAATTGGACAGGGAACACTCTGAATTTCTAAGGGCAAACCTGTTGTGAAGTAGATATCCTTTGAAATTGACTCTTCCACATGCAGAAACTGCAGCAGTGCTGTTCACTGTCATCTTGGAAAGTCCTAGAAGCAAGTGGGTGCACGTACACACACTGGTTTCCTTGTCTGTTTGGGTCATCATTTCCTGAATAATCAGATTGAAAGTAGGTATTCTCTCTCCTCACATAATCTAAGACCTATGCAACCATGCTATTTACATAAAATTGCTGCTTACCATTCTTTAAGTCCAAAATAAATTTTATGGTCCTGTGCTAAATAGATAAACAAAAAAATGTAGGTTTTTAATCAGCAATATTGATTTTTAAGATAATAATTTACAAATATTTGTTAAAAAAAGTATTCCACATAGTACATAGCAACATCTATAGGCATTCAGGGAGTGTGTCCGCTGGGTGCCTTTGGTAACGCCTTTCTACTCTAGAAAACATCCCGGAGCATAAGTAAGGGTGGTATTGTTTAAGTACAATATGTACTTTGATTTATTTTTAAATGTTTGGAAAAATTAACATATAAAATACCAAAAATAATTCCTTGCTGCACTTCTAATATCTCATAAAACATGATGGAGCTCACATAAGGCTATGTAGACACAATTTATCTTCTTGTCTGGGAGGTGCCAGGTATATTCCATCTTTGCTCATTCTGCTTCGGAAAGTATAAAACCTAAAATAATATTTCTACTTAATGTATACAGGTTTGCTCCTACTCTACTCTTGGACAGACATAACACTAATGGAAATCTATAGATTCATACTACCTCATCCTTTCTATGAGTTTGCCTAACATTTTCTTGGTTATCTTTTATTCCAAGCCTACTGCCAAAAGATGTAGAAGAAGATGCAAATAATATATTTGGTGTGGGCGAAACACAGTTACTGAGCTATAAAGAGAGAGAAATTATTGTCCAAACCAGGCCACGTTTGAGGGTGAATGGGACACACAATTAAACCAGAACAAATGGCAAAATACAGAGCCATCCTGGCCCCTGTGTGACCTAGAGAATAGCGTTATCAAAATCCCATGCTTAGCAGTTAATCTTCTATGAATGGCTTTACTGTGGTTCTTTCTCTCTCTCTCAGTTCTGCTTTTTTAAGGCTTGGCTTGATTTCCTCCATGACTGGATTCATGGACTCACAGCATGAGTTAGAGCTTTAAAGTTTCTCTCTGAACTCATCTGTGCTTGTTTCTGCTTGGCTTTATTCCTCAGGGGGACAAAATTACTACCAGCATTGAATCTTTCTAGCTTAGAAGCAGGGAGACAACTTTCCTCAAAGGCTGTATAATAATCCCAGAAACTACTAATTGATGCTGCTTTGGTTACATGCACCTCCCTGAATCAATCAAGGAGGCAGGATTTTTGCTCTGTTTCTCAACACCAATACAATGGGAGAGTAGGGTGCATAAATGAGTGTTACCTGAGGACCAAAGAGGAAGCAATTCACAACAGGTGGAGCATTACAAATATTCACTCTTTCAGGATAACACAAAGTGTGAAATCACAAACATTTAATATTTTAGGATGATATTATTAAGTTATGTAGATAGAATTCAAACTTTGTTTCTGAAAATAAAATCCTTGCTGTTTTTAGTATACCACGTTACCTTCTCCACACATAAAGATAACAAATGATGATAAATTTTAGGCAACATATTTTTTAATAGATTTCAATTTGTTCTAATTTTAGTAGTCTTATTGATGTGATTCTCCATATGCTGTTTGACAGTGATGTATTGCTTTATTAACACATTGGATTTTGTTAGTTTCTTTTCTGTGTTAATAATTGGACCATAGTCAAATCACTGGATATGTAGACTTGGGCTGGCAGTGAGTTTTTCAGATGAAGTGTAGACTTTTCAAAGTTTAGACTATAAACCAATACTTCTTCAGTTTTCTCAGTATTTAAAAAAAAAAAAAAAAAACTAAAGAAGAAACAAAAACCAAGTTACTGTATTGATTTTTTTCTGTATTTTCTTTTTTATTAAATTCTGGGATACATGTGCAGAATGCACAGGTTTGTTACATAGGTATACATGTGCCATGGTGGTTTGCTGCAGCCATCAACCCATAATCTACATTAGGTATTTCTCCTAATGCTCTCCCTTCCCTAGACCCACCTCCCAACAGGCCCCGGTGTACAATGTTCCCCTTCCTGTGTTCATGTGTTCACACTGTTCAACTCCCACTTATGAGTGAAAACATGGGGTGTTTAGTTTTTTGTTCCTATATTAGTTATCTGAGAATGATGGCTTCCAGCTTCATCCATGTTCCAGCAAAGACATGAACTCATACATTTTTATGGCTGCATAGTATTCCATGATATATATGTGCCACAATTTCTTCATCCAGTCTATCATTGATGGGAATTTGTGTTGGTTCCAAGTCTTTGCTATCGTGAATTGTACTGTAATAAATATACGTCTGCATGTATCTTTATAGTAGAATTATTCTTAATACTTTGAGTATATACCCAGTAATGGGATTGCTATGTTAAATGGTGTTTCTGATTCAATCTTCCACAATGGTTGAACTAATTTACACTCCCAACACCACCACTGCAGCAGTACTGTTCACTGGCATTTTGCAATGAACAGTGTAAAAGTATAAAAGTGCTCCTATTTCTCCACATCCTCTCCAGCACCTGTTGTCTCCTGACTTGTTAATGATCACCTGGCTTGAGATGGTATCTTACTGTGGTTTTGATTTGCATTTCTTTAATTACCAGTGATAATGAGCTTTTTCTCATATGTTTGTTGGACACATAAATATCTTGTTTTGAGAAGTGTCTGTTCATATCATTGGCCCACTTTTTGATAGGATTGTTTGCTTTCTTCTTGTAAATTTGTTTAAGTTCCTTGTAGATTTTGGATATTAGCCCTTTGTCAGATAGATAGATTTTTTTTTTTTTTTTTTTTTGACAAGGAGTTTTGTTCTTTGTTGCCCAGGCTGGAGTGCAGTGGTGTGATGTCAGCTCACTGCAACCTCTGCCTGCCAGGTTCAATCAATTCTCCTGTCTCAGCCTACCAAGTAGCTGGGATTCCAGGCACCCACCACCACACCTGGCTAGTTTTTGTATTTTTAGTAAAGACAGGGTTGAACAATGTTGGCCAGGTTGGTCTCAAACTCCTGACCTGAGGTGATCCACGTGCCTTGGCCTCCCAAGGACTGAGATTACAGGTGTGAGCCAGATTGCAAAAATTTTCTACCATTCTGTAGGTTGGGTATTCACTCTGATGATAGTTTCTTTTGCTTAGCAGAAGTTCTTTAATTAGATCCCATTCATCTATTCTGGCTTTTATTGCCATTGTTTTTGGTGTTTTAGTCATGAAGTCTTTGCCCATGCCTATGTCCTAAATAGTACTGCCTAGTTTTTCTTCTAGGGTTTTTATGGTTTTAGGTATTACGTTTAAGTCTTTAATCCATTTTGAGTTAATTTTTGTATAAGGTGTAAGGAAGGGTCCAGTTTTAGTTTTCTGCATATGGCTAACCAGTTTTCTCAACACCATTTATTAAACAGGGAATCTTCCCCATTGCTTATTTTGGTCAGATTTGTCAAAGACCAGATACTTGTAGATGTGTGGTGTTATTTATGAGGCTTCTGCTCTGTTCCATTGGCCTATATATCTGTTTTGGTACCAGTATCATTCTGTTTTGATTACTGTAGCCTTGTAGCATAGTTTGAAGTACTGTGATATCTCTAGCTTTGTTCTTTTTGCTTAGAATTGTCTTGACTATAGCGGCTCTTTTTTGGTTTCATATAAAATTTAAAGTAGTTTTTTCTAGTTCTGTGAATAAAGTCAGCAGTAGCTTGATGGGGATAGCACTGAATCTCTAAATTACTTTGGGCATTATGACCATTTTCAAGATATTAATTCTTCCTATCCATGAGCATGGAATGTTTTTCCATTCGTTTGTGTCTTCTCTTACCTCCTTGAGCAATGGTTTGTAGTTCCCCATGAAGTGGTCCTTCACATCCTTTGTAAGTTGTATTCCTAGGTATTTTATTCTCTTTGTAGAATTGTGAATGGGAGTTTATTGATGATTTGGCTCTCTGTTTGTCTATTATTGGTGTATAGGAATGCTTGTGGTTTTTGCACATTGATTTTATGTTCTGAGACTTTGCTAAAGTTACTTATCAGCTTAAAGAGTTTTTGGGCTGAGATGATGGGGTTTTCTAAATATAAATTCATGTAATCTGCAAACAGAGACAATTTGACTTCCTCTCTTCCTATTTGAATACCATTCATTTCTTTCTCTTGCCAGACTGCCCTGGGCAGAACTTCCAAAATTATGTTGAATAGGAATGGTGAGAGAAGGCATTCTTGACTCGTGCTGGCTTTCAAAGAGAATGCTTCCAGCTTTGGCCCATTCAGTATGACATCGGCTATGGGTTTGTCATAAATAGTCCTTATTATTTTGAATATGGATCATCAATACCTAGTTTATTGAGTGTTTTTAGCATGAAGTGCTGCTGAATTTTGTTGAAGGCCTTCTCTGCATCTATTGAGATAATCATGTGGTTTTTGTCATTGGTTCTGTTTATGTAATGGATTATGTTTATTGATTTGCATATTGTGAAGCAATCTTGCATCACAGGGATGAAACCAACTTGATCGTGGTAGATAAGGTTTTCGATGTGCTGCTGGATTCAGTTGGCCAGTATTTTATTAAGGGTTTTTGCATCATTGTTCCTCAGTGATATTGGTCTGAAATTTTCTTTTTTTTTGTTGTGTCTCTTCCAGATTATGGTATCTGAATGATGCTGGCCTCATAAAATGAGTTAGGGAGGAGACCCTCTTTTTCTATAATTTGGCATAGTTTCAGAAGGAATAGTACTAGCTCCTCTTTGTACCTCTGGTAGAGTTAGGCTATGAATCCATCTGGTCCTGGGCTATTTTAGGATGGTAGGCTATTAATTACTGCCTCCATTTCAGAACTGGTTATTGGTCAATTCAGGGATTTGACTTCCTTCCTGGTTTAGTCTTGAGAGGGTGTATGTGTCCGGAAATTCATCCATTTCTTCTAGATTTTCTAGTTTATTTGGGTAGAGGTATTTATACTGTTCTCTGATGGTAGTTTGTATTTCTGCAGGATCATTGGTAATATCCCCTCTATCATTTTTTATTGTGTCTATTCTTTTCTCTTTTCTTCTTTATTAGTCTTGCTAGCAGTCTATCTATTTTGCTAATCTTTTCAAAAAATCAGATCCTGGATTCACTGATTTTTTGGAAGGGTTTTTTTTCTGTCTCTATCTCCTTCAGTTCTGCTCTGATCTTAGTTATTTCTTGTCTCCTGCTAGCTTCTGAATTTGTTTGCTGTTGCTTCCCTAGTTCATTTAATTGTGATGTTAGGCGGTTGATGTTAGATCTTTCTCATTTCTCCTGTGGGCATTTAGTGCTATAGATTTCTCTCTAAATTTGGTTTTAGTTGTGTCCCAGAGATTCTAGTACACCATGTCTTTGTTCTCATTGGTTTCAAATAACTTATTTATTTCTGCCTTACCTTTACTATTTACCCAATTGTCAATCAGGAGCAGGTTGTTTAGTTTCCATGTGGTTGTGCAGTTCTGAGTTTCTTAATCCTAAGTTCTAATATGATTGCACTGTGGTCTGAGAGACTTATTGTTATGATTTCCATTTTTTCACATTTGCTGAGGAGTGTTTTAGTTTTAATTATTTGGTCAATTTCTGAATAAATGCTATGTGGTGCTGAAAATAATGTATATTCTACTGATTTGGGGTGGCGAGTTCTGTAGATGTCTATTAGGTCTGCTTCATCCAGAACTGAGTTCAAGTCCTGAATATCCTTGTTAATTTTTTGTCTCACTGATCTAATATTGACAATGGATGTTGAAATCTCCCACTATTATTGTGTGGGTGTCTAAGTCTCTGTAGGTCTCTAAGAACTTGCGTTATGTATCTGGGTGCTCATGTATTGGGTGAATATGTATTTAGGATAGTTAGCTCTCTTGTTGCATTGATCCTTTTACCACTGTGCAATGTCCTTCTTTATCTTTTGTAATCTTTGTTGGTTTAAAGTCTCTTTTTTCAGAGAGTAGAAATGCAGCCACCTTTTTTGTTTGTTTGTTTCTATTTTCTTGGTAAATATTCCTCCATCCCTTTATTTTGAGCCTATGTGTGTCTTTGTACGTGTGATAGTTCTCCCGAATACAGCACACTGATGGGTCTGTCGGCACAGCTTTAGCCGACTCAAATGTTCCTGCCTGCTGGCTGCAAATAGAGCAGTGGATCTCTCAGCACAGTGCTCGAGCACAGCTAAGGGACAGACTGCCTTCTCAAGTCTTTATCTAATTTGCCAGCCTGTGTCTCTTTGTACCTCTGGTAGAATTCAGCTGCGAAACTATCTGCAAGGAATTCAGGGATGACACAAACAACTGGAAAAAATAATTCCATGTGCACGGATAGGAAGAATCAATATAATTAAAATGATCATACTACTCAAAGCAATTTACAGGCTCAATGCTATTCCTGTCCAACTACCAACGATATTCTTCACAGAACTAGAAAATGTTATTTTAAAATTTATATGGAACCAAAAAAAGAGCCCAAATAGCCAGGAAATCCTAGCAAAACTGGAGACATCTTGTTACCTGACATCAAACTATACTACAGGGCTATAGTAACCAAAGCAGCATGGTACTAATATAAAAACAGACACATAGATGAATGAAACAGGATAGAGAACCCAGGAATAAGATTGCATACCCACAACTTTTTAATCCTCAACAAACCTGACAAAAGCAAGCAATGTGGGAAATTATTTCCTATTCAATAAATGGCTTGGATAACTGGCTAACCATATGCAGAAGATTGAACTGGACCCCTTCCTCACATCATATACAAAAATCAATTCAAGATTGATTAAAGATGTAAATGTAAAACCCCATACTGTAAAAACCCTGGAAGACAACCTAGATAATACCATTCAGGTCATAGGCATGAGCAAAGATTTTATGATAAAATGCCAAAAGTAACTGCAAGAAAAGCAAATATTGACAAATGGTTTCTAATTAAACTAAGGAGCTGTGCATATCAAAAGAAGCTATCAACAGAGTAAACATACTACTTACAGAATGGGAGAAAAATTTTGCCAACTATGCATCTGATAAATGTCTAATATCCAGCATCTATAAGAACTTAAATAAATGTATAAGAAAACAACCCCATAAAAAGTGGGCAAAGGAAATGAACAGACACTTTCTGAAGAAAAGATACATGCATCCAACAATCTTATAAAGAAAAACTCAACATCACAGATCATTAGAGAAATGCAAAACCAAACTACAATGAGATACCATCTCACACCAGGGAGAATGGTTATTATTAAAACTTCGAAAAAACAAAAAAATAAAAACACAGATGCTCGCAATGTGATGGAGAAAAAGAATGCTGACACACTACTGTTAAGAGTGTAAATTAGTTCAGCCAATGGAAGGCAGTGTGGTGACTGCTCAAATGGAACCCCACAATCTCATTACTGGCTATACACTCAAAGGAATATAAATCATTCTATTATAAAGATACATGCACACATACGTTCATAGCAGCACTATTCACAATAGCAAAGACATTGAATCAACATAAATGGCCATCAATGATAGACTGAATAAAGAATATGTGGTACATATTCACCATGGACTACTATGTAGCCATATAAGGAACAAGATCATGTCCTTTGCAGGGACATGGATAGAGCTGGAGACCATTATCTTTAGCAAACTAACTCAGGAACAAAAAACCAAATACTACGTTCTCACTTAAAAGTGGAGCTACATGATGAGAACACATGGACACATAGAGGGGAACAACACACACTGGGGCCATTTGGAGAGTGGAGGGTAGGAGGGAAAGGATCACAAATACAACTAATGGATACTAGGCTTAATACATGGGTGATTAAATAATCTGTGCAACAAGCCCCTATGACACAGTTTACCTATGCAACAAAACTGCAAGTGCAACCCTGAACTTAAAATCAAAGTTAAAAAAATAAAGTTGTGCCTGTCACTTAAAGCACTGCACTAAATTTAACAGAAAATATTTGAGTGGATATTATAAATTTAAAAGCTTAGGCCAGGCACAGTGGCTCATGTCTGTAATCCCAGCACTTTGAGAGGCCAAAATGGGTCGAATTCCTGAGGTCAGGAGTTCAAGACCAGCCTGGCCAACATGGTGAAAACCCATCTCTATTAAAAATACAAAAATTAACTGGGCGTGGTAGTGGTGCCTCTAATCTCAGCTACTCGGGGCTTAGGTGGAGTACCATTTGAACCCAGGAGATGGAGGTTGCAGTGAGCCAAGATCGCACCACTGCACTTCAGCCTGGGTGACAAAAGAAGACTCCAAGACTCTGCCTCAAAAAAAAAAAAAAAAAAGCTAAAAACACCTTTGGAACACCATGTAGAGAGACTTGAGGCAGTTGTTAGGCTTCAATGATGGGAGTTTAATGATATTCTTATACATTAAATGTACACTATTTAGATTGAAAAAAATAAATACTCCACCTGAGATGTTTTCACTGCATAAGCATGTCTGTTAACAATAGATATTATTATATAATTGTACAATATTTCAACATGATCATGACTTAAGTTTGACTCGGGTCAAAGAGGTAGCTTCTGAATCTAAGTCTACACACTGTGTCATACGGAGAAATGTTGGCTAGCCAAAAAGTGTCACCTGAGCTTAACAATGTTTTGCAGCACATGATGAAAATTAACAACCACATTAAAGTACACACCATTAACCTCTGTTTGAGCAGCTCTGTGAGGAGATGGATGCAGAGTGCACATGTCTTCTCTTATACACAGAACTGAGATGGCTTTTTGAAGGTACACTGGCCAGAATTTTTGAGTTACAAGAGTCGCTCCAGATTTTTCTTTTAGAAAAACAATCACCAATGGCAGTACATTTTAATGACACAGAATAGGTCACAAAACTTGCTTACTTGTATGACATATTCATTCTGCTCAATGACTTCAATCTGTCATTTCAGGGTAGAATGACAACTGTGTTAAAGTCAGCAGATAAAATGGCTGCACTCAAAGCTAAACTGGAATTATGATAGTATGAATGAACATTGGGATTTCTGACATGTTTCAAACATCAGCAAAGATTTTGAAAGAGAATAAGCCAAGGCTTTCTTTCCTTCAGGTGGTGCATGATCACCTATCTCAGCTTTCAAAAGAGTTTCAGCATTACCTACCAACCACAAAAGACTCCCAAACTGGGAAGGAAGGGATCTGTGACCCATTTGTGAATAAGACAGGTGAACTGACTTCTTCCATGCTAGAACAGGATCAACTGCTTGAGATCACAAATCACACTGGCCTTAAAAGTATGTATGAGACAATTTCAGTCTATACATTCCGGATTAAAGTCAAGGTGGGATATCTTGAAGTTGTCACAAAAGTACTGAAAAGTCTGCTTCCATTTCCAGCATCCTGTCTTATAAAGCATGGTTTTCTGCAGCGATAGCAACCAAAACAGGATTATGGAGTAGACTGGACATAAGCAAGACACTTCGAGTGTCACTGTCTCTCATCAGCCGCAGATAGGGGCCATCTAGTTCCAGGAAAACAAGCTCAGGGATCCCATAGATTCTACGTTGAGTTGTATAATTATTTCATTATATATCATAATATAATAATAACAGAATTAAAGTGCACAATAAATATATTTTTCTTGAGTCATCCCCAAACCATCCCTCACCCTTGAGTCCATGTAAGAACTGTCTTTCCTGAAGCTGGTGCCTGGTGCCAAAAAGAAGGAGACCACTGCTTAAACTACATCCACATTATGTACAACACTCTGTATGGGTAAAAATGGAGTGATTTATTTTCTCCCCTTTATAACGGGTAATGGCTGACACTGCTACAACAAAATACAGGACAAGAGAAAAAATAAATATATTACTATTGTGCACACAAAAATGCATGGGAATTATACAAATTATGATATCAAAGATGGGCCAGATGATTGAGGCTTACA
>NW_022436961.1:16606461-16715094 GCF_009761245.1 Sapajus apella | reverse complement strand
GATAAGAAAATTCTAGAGAGAGATTCTTCTAGGGCTTTCAGAAAGAATTAGAAAGACGGGATGCAGAGGAAAGTTCATAGAGAGACCATGGTCCGAAGGTTTATATCTGAGCCATTGCAATTTTCAAAGCACTTAGCATGTCACAGCACCGTATTTTGGGGAATTGCTGACTTGGCAAAATAATCAATGTTATATATGTTTATACCAAACTGAATATTTTTCTAACACTTCTACCACCTGTTTTAACACTTAGGCAGATCTTTTGGAGGACCTACTTTGAAAAGGCATTTTATTCATTCATGCAATGCCTTGCAGGGCTTAATGCTTATGAACTCACTTCTTGTATGTACACCTAGAAATTCTTCATAAATTCAGCCCCCAGATCAGGTTATCAATTCTCTCCTAGTGACTTAGATCTGTTTTAAAGAACAAGATTGATCATTCATGTACCTGGATTGCCCAATGAACAACCACACAAACAGCAATACTTCAAACATTCTGGGAGAACAATACTAGAAACATTTGTCTTTTCCTATGAGATTGCATTATCAACAGTATATCATATACAAACAGGAAAAATCATAATAATATGGAATATTATTTGTCTATGTAATAATTTGAAATATTTGAGTGGTTTGAGTATTTTAAGTTCAGCTAATATAAAGGTAAACACCAATTTAAAATATGTTAAAATTCAACACTTACAGCATTTCAAGTTCTTGGGTGATCATTACTTTGTCTGTATGACATGTAAAATACTGAAAATGTCTTACTAGTTCCACACTTAATTGCTATAATTACATCATTTAAATTTACCTATTGTCACTCAAGCTCAGAGCACTGTAATAAAAACTTCAACTTTCAATGCAATTTTAAAGTTTTTTTTTTTTTAATTTAGACTTAAGGGGGAAAAATCAACAACTGTTTTTAAGGAGATACTTGAACAATGTCACCCACTCTTTATTTCTTTGAAATGATCACAAAGTAAGAAAAAAAAAAAAAAGTCTAGCAGGAAAATATTGACTTGAAAGAGGCTTTAAGTACTCAGTTTCTATTTTTGGACTTTAGTAGCTGGATTCTAATGTTTTTGAAATCAATGCAGACCCTTCTTGAATGTTCTCCAGAACTCCCCCTAGACCTTTACTATATAGGATTTTTTTCAGAAGCATCAGACCATTACCTATTGTTGAAAATGCCTGGTTTGCTTTGCTGCATAAAATACATGGTTTTGCTTGCTACACACTTGAGACCATTGAATTAATTCACCATTGAATTATTTCTTCTATTGAATCAAAAGCAATCTTGAGTTGCTAGGAACAATTTCAGTATGTGAAGGCATTTTGAAATATATAAAGCATTTTATAAATGTCATTGTTAAGCATTATAATTCTAAAGTCTCTTCTGAAGCCAAAAAGACACTGACACTTAGATGTCATTTGTAATTTAATTGAATACCAAGTTGCATTTTATTTTTCTTGTTCAAAATGGGATATTATTTAGTTTGTCAAACTGCATCATATGAAGATGGGAAATGAGAAAATAATTTAGGAAAAACTCCCCAAATATTATAATTAGTCCATTTTAGCAATGCTTTCAAATATAATTGCAATAATCATCGAAATAGCACTTTGGTGGTTTTTTAGAATGAGTCTCACAGATATAATATTGAGGTATTGAAAACACAGATATTTATGTTTCCAACCATCCAGTAGTCTCCCAGGCAGTGTAGAAGAGAAAGAGCCTACATGACATGTTTTCTGCCATGAAGGAATACTCTTTTTGAGAAAATGGGGCAAATATAAAATAGTTTATAAATGACAAATGGAAATATACATCAAATTTTGTTACTTACCTTCAAAGTGGTTAAGGCTATGTCATAAGGGACTTACCAGGCAGATGTGGTATTTCTGCAAGAGAAGTGAATCTTTCTTAGATGGAGGGTATTTTGATCAAGGAAGAAGAATATTCCAATAGCTCCAACTCTCTTGCCATGAAGGATAAGGACCTCTTGCCTGTGGATGATACTTATTTTAGAATAATCATTTCTTTCACACACAGCAAAAACTGACCTAAAGACATCCTTTACTGAAAGACAGATTTTCCATTGATTGAATAATTATCTTCATTTACTGGCTTGTGACATTTCACTCTGTAAAGCTACTGTATTAGTCCATTCTCAGGCTGCTATGAAGGAATACCCAAGACTGGGTAGTTTATAAAGAAAATAGTTTTAATTGACTCACAGTTTCACATGGCTGGATAATCCTTAGGAAACTTACAGTCATAAGGTACCTCTTCACAGGGTGACAAGAGAAAATGAGTGCCAGATCAAGGGAGAAGCCTCTTATAAAACCATGAGATCTCATGAGAACTCACTCACCATCACAAGAACAGCAGGGAGGAAACCACCCCCAGGATTCAGTTATCTTAACCTGGTCCTGCCTTTGACAAGCAGGGGTTATTACAATTGAAGATGAGATTTGGGTGTGGACACAGAGCCAAACCTTATCAACTACTTTAGTCATTGTGAAAATGCTTATAATCAACACTTTCCTTTATTTCTCGAAAACTGAAAGTCTGTAATAGAAAGTGGAACCATGATTAGAAGTTACACTAATTTTATACTATGGTTTCGTTCCATTCTTGCATTGCTATATAGGAATTCCTGAGACTGCGTAATTTACAAAGAAAAGATGTTTCATTGGCTTCCAGTTCTGCAGGGTGTATAGGAAGTGTGGTGTCTGCATCTACTTCTGGTGAGGGCCTCAGAAAGTTTCTAATCAGGGCAGAAAGTGAAGGTGGAGGAGTGCATTACATGTCTCCAGCGGGAGCAGTTGTGGGGTGGTGGAAGATGCCACACTTTTTAAAAAGCCAGGTCTGGCATCAACTCAGAGCAAGAATGAACTTGCTACTATGAGAAGGGCACCAAGCCACTCATGAGGGATCTGCTCCATAAGCCAATACCTTCTACTAGGCCCCACATTCAATATTGGGAATTCCATTTCACCTTGAGATTTGGATGGGACAAACATCCAAACTATATCAACTATGTATGTTTTCAGATAAATTTCAAGTTATTTAGTGTTTTTTTTTTTTTTTAATATAAAAAAGTCTTCTCTGTGAGGGGGCAAGGGAAGGATAACATGAGGAGAAATATCTAATGTAGATGATGGGTTAATGGGTGCAGCAAATCACCATGGCACATGTATAATTATGTAACAAATCTAAATATTCTGCACGTCTCCCAGAACTTAAAATATAATAAATATTTTTGTCTTAATTTTTTTAGAAATTAGTTCATAAATTTATGAAGAAACTTTAAATCTTAGTTTATTTCTAGGGTGGGGACAAATGAGTCACTAATATGTAAATAATTTAGATGTAAGGTAACTAATTTACTCTTTCTGACTCACCTAAAGAATATGTACATAGATACAGACTATTAAGAGAATAAGAGAGCAAACAAATAAAAATTTGACTCCTATAACAATAGAAGAATTCTACATTTATCATAACACTTTGATATTTTCAAGAGGCCTTTAATAAAGATTATAATTCTTTACTAAGCATCCATTTGCCTACAGACATTGCAATTGCATTTATTCTTGAGAATAGACACTTCATTACAATATAAAGTCCTATTTTGCTGCTTCTGTCATGCATTTGAATTTTCAAGTTTAATATTAATTTGATAGCAGATGATAAATATAAACCACAAACTGTAAATTGGTCTGCTCCCTTGTTTGTGTTAAACTCAGATTTGTTTAACTACTTAGTAAGAAACAATCTGATAAACACTTAAATCCCACTGTCTTATTTTCTAAAGAGATAATACATTTTAATCAATTGTAATTTAGTAACATTTGCCACTACATCAAAATCTCTATAAAGGAGAAAAGAATAACATGCATGTCTTGTTTGCTACTCTACTTCTTAAGTTTCCTAGAATGTGGCAAATTCTAAATTTGTATCTGTCCATTGGATGTTTAGATGTTTGGATGATTTGCCAGAGTTGATGCAAGCCATATAACCTCCAGCCTGTCTTTCAAGGAAGCCAACAGTATCTTTTACTAAATGGAGGCTAGAGGAAAACTGAATGTGGACATGGTTCAATTTATGCCTCTTCCATACTGGAAATTTGCCAACATTGCCAATCATCATTGACTGCTTTAAGCCAAGGATACAAATCTGTCTCTTTCTTCTTTAAACTCAAGTCCATTACCAGCATTTACAATTTCATCTCCTACTGTCTCTAGGACCAGGCTCAGCTACCAGGTCTTCTTTCCATTATTTTTGCTGTTTTGCTCCCTTTACTGACTTTATTGTTTAAACCAGTAAATACGCCTTCATCCCCTCCTTTGAGCCTGCAGTCCCTTCTATAAAGCTCCCCTTTCTCCCTTTGCATTTAACCTTTTGTGGTGTTGTCTACTCCATGGTGCTTACTCCCCAACTTCTCTTTATTTATTCAAAAAACACTCAAAATTTTGCCCCCAACACCCATTTGAAGTTATTCTCAAGTCATTCCCAAAATTGCAAAGTTTCAAAATGAAAGAATACTTTTGTGCCTGTGCATTATTGCCAATGCTAACAGCAAAACACTCATTGCCCTCTTCAAATTCTCTCTTCTTTTCCAGGTCTCTGGCTAGTTTTCCTCTATTTAAGGGCTTGCACAAATCACTGCAAGTTATTTATGTGTTTTTCTTATACCTTCCTCTTATCCTTCACATATTGGTATTTTAAGAAGTATCAATATTCTGTCTTTAACCCACTACTGTTTTCATTCTATAAACTTTCCCTGGGTGGTCTCATCTACTCCCACCATTTCAAGTACTCCCTCAGTGAAACTCAATCTTTTTATCCAACAGTTTCCCCATGCTCATTGCAGAAAACACTAAATGGCTTTCGAATCTCCAGGAGCTACCTGTTTACACTTCACAGGAAATAAAAGGAAAAAGGCATTCAAATAATCGCCTTTGTTGATATTTTGAAGTTATATTGCATGACCATACCTTTTGGCAAAAGACACCTGAACATGTAGTCCTTGGCTAGGAAGCCACTGCTTAGCAACATTACCCAAAGGAAGGGGCAGCCATACTTTAAGTGACAGCACTTTCCGCCATAATCATACTGTCCTCATTCTGAAGCTTCTGTGCCTGGGATTTGAATGCACACACATTTCTTATTCTCTGAGGCAACCAGATATCTGAAATTTTACTGTATTAAGACTTATTCTTATTTTAAAACTCAGGATAGTCTATAGGCTAACCAAGGTACTATAAAACATACATTTAGTAAGGATCTCTTACCATGAATTTAACCGGAGTACTATATGTTGAGGAATGTTCATCGTATGTTCATCATTCTTTCTTGCTATTCGTTCTTAACTTTGTCCTTGAAAGTATATAATTCCAAAGATCTTTTCCCCCAAAATGATTTATTCTATGGAATGGCTCTAGTCCTTAATTCTATATTTACTACAAAAAGCCTTACTTCAAGGCCATCTTAAGGAGGTTTAAACACTGTCTTCTGTGTTTTTTTGACTCATTGTTGAGTGGTGTTGGGTTGATTCTCATGTTTCAGTCATTCTCATCAAGTTTGACCTAATGAACTTGAAAATATTTTCCACAGTAGCTGGACAGGGGAATAGAAATTTAGCAACATTTAAAAATTGCTACTGCAGCCTTACAGGTCCTGATGAGACAACTGTTTGAGAACTATCACATTAGTGCAGAAATTAAGCTTAATATTGGATGAGAAATTGCAATTCAACTGCAAGTCCCTTCAGAATACATAGAATCACAATACGGATGACACAGGAAATGCCTACAATCCTGGAAAACCTGTCAGTGTTACTTGTGAAAGCTTTATAAAATGAAACAAGATGACATTCATTCTAAAATTGACTTTTTCTCTTAAGCAAAACTACTTGTATACATTACAAGTGATTACTTAAAAAAATACACTTTAGTTTCCCCTTTGAGCCTTTTACGTGGGAAAATATTTACATGCCTCACTAGGGCAAGCTCAGTACTCCTCTCTTCATTTTTTCATACATACTCCTTCAGTAAATGTGTAAATACTATAGGCTTTCCTAAACTTTTATCCTCAGCTCTAAACTTTCATAAAAAATGTTGTCATAAAATAATTTCTGGAAATTGGGCATCTCTTTGTATATATATTGCCATCACAGAGGGACAGCTTCCTGAAACCACAAATGTTACATTACTCAAAATTCTACCTTTCTCACTTGCTCATTTTCCCAAGTTGTCCTTTAATTCTTTCAGTACCTAACACTGATCATGCAGACTATTTTGCCCTGTGACTATGACCTTGGATCAAGTTAATATTGTACAATGCAATTTTGTAGGGTATTTGGCAGACATTTGGAATACAGTACCACAGGAATAACTTTCTAAGCAGAGTTAAGTTTCCCGCAGGAGATTAGTTACCTACAATTTCTGTTCTCATGAAGAATTATAGACAGGTATACAAATTCTCATTCCCAACTCATCCCCTTGCGGGACTTACAGTCTAATTAGATCGTAATATACAAGCCCAGTCAGCTTTATACTCTCAATTCTGTTGTTGTCTATTCGTCTGCTTTGACTATACAAGCCCGACTTATGGAGTGTTATGACCTCTTTAGGACATACACTGCTGTCTAATCACAGATGTAGTAAGCCATTTCCTAAACTCCAGACTTACTGTCCTTTGACATGAGTTGTCCTTCTCAAACACAAATATTTCATTGTCAAGATGTGCCTGTCATTGTTTATTTTGTATATAAAATTAGCACTTTAATTTATTAGAGTGATCTTAGCTATCAAGGGCACAAATTTAGTATTAACAGTCTAATTAGATCGTTGGTCCCATGGAGGTAGAGTAGAATATGACTCACTCATAACTTACTCTATCACATAATTTAGTATCAACTACAAACATTTTATTGTATTTCATGTCTATTTGGAACACAAAATGTCATTAAAACTCTAGCTTATTTGTATGTATTGCTCTGTTCACAGGCAAAAAATATGCTTTGCATACAATGTCTTTAAGCTTTCCAAATATATAGAAAAATACAGTAAATATTGATGTTTACTGTAAATAATATTGATAAATTTGATAAATATCAATATTGATAAATTTATTGATATTTATCAACAATTGATATTCATCAAATTTTGATGTTTACTGTGAATATCAGATTTATATGTACTGTAAATAAATATCAGGTTGATATTTATTTAATGTAAAGTTTGATATTTATTTACTATAAATAAATATCAAATAAATATATTTATTTACTGTAAATGAATATCAAAAATATGGTCATTTTAGCTTATTAAACACCAAACTGGAATAAAGTCTCAATTTTATGTTGCCACTAAACCAATAATTTTTCACCGAAACCATGAAAAAAATATTAAATCTCCTTGAGTTTGCATCACTAGTATTTCAGGGTGCACCATTTTTCTTTTACCCAGTTACTGCTCTTTTTAATATTTCGCAATGCTCTTTGAATTCCTCATATAAAAGTATATGGAAGAAAAAGAATCATACTGTTTCACTCAACATTAAGTTGTGCATTGTGACAGTTTGTGTAAAATAACGTTAGTTCATTTTTTAAAAGGAAAATAAATTTAGCTTTTTGTAAGGAAAATAATAATGATGCAGCTCTGAAAAATCTGACTTCAGTCAAGTTTACTTCAAGAATGTGGAAACCAAATAACACTGCTTACCTTAAAAACATCTCTAGTGGAAATACCTGTGCAATAACCTTAAATAATCTATTTTTTAAAGTATAAGAGTTAGATTTTACTTTCCAATTTCTCCAGCGTTAGAGGACATCAGTCTCTCCAGAACTGCACACACTCATGTGTGTATGTGTACCTGTATGTGTGCTCTCACATGAAAATGGTGAGAAAGCAGTATAATATCATACAGAGTGAGTTTCTCTTTCCTAGAGTTGCTGAACCCTATTACCTTCTATATTAGTCAGGGTTCTCTAGATAGACAGACAGACAGATGACTGATTGATTGATAAGAAAGGATTTATTAAAGGAATTGGCTTACATGATGGTGGCTGAGAAGCCACACAACAGGCTGTCTTGAACCCAGGAGTCCCTGGGAAACCAGCAGTGTGACGCCATCCAAATTCAGAACACTGGAACTTATGCTTATAGAAGGGCTGCCATATTCCATGCACTGTTCTCAGCAACTTATGCACATTCTCATGTATAATTAAGATGACAACTATATTAAGTATAAAGCAAAGAAAAATAAGTTCTCCAGGATTCTTGTGAGCAGAGTGTTGCTGTAAAGGTGATTCTTTACCTCTCAGAGAGGCAAAGATTCTAGTTAGAATTGATCTGTGTCAGCTGGGTGTTCTAACTCGTGCCTGTAATCCCAGCACTTTGGGAGGCTGAGACAGGCAGATCATCTGAGGTCAGGAGTTTGAGTCTAGACTGACCAATATGGTGAAACCCCATCTCTACTAAAAACACAAAAATTAGCCAGCAGAGTGGTGGGTGCCTGTAGTCCCAGCTACTCAGGAGGCTGAGACAGGAGAATTGCTTGAACCTGGGAGGCAGAAGTTGCAATGAGCCAAGATTGTGCCACTGCACTCCAGGCAGTGTGACAGAGTGAGGCTCCATCTCAAAAAAAATTTATAATATTAATAGTTGCTCTGTGTCTATCACTCTCTCGTGGCTCTATTTTAAATGTTCAGAATCAGAGAAACCAGTGATGTAACCCTTCAATCTGACACTGAAGGCCTTAGAAGCCAGGCAGGGGTGGGGATACTGGTATCAATCTTGAAGTCCAAAGACCAGACTGCCTGGAGTTCTGTGTCCAAGGGCAGGAAAAGAATGATGTCTCAGCTGTAGGAGAGAGACAGGAAAAAAAGACAGACAGATTCTTTCTGTTCTTCCTGGACCCCTAACCTCATTGAGGGCAGATCCTTTCTACTCAGTCCAACTTACATGCCAATCTCCTTTAAAGACACCCTCATAGACACACACACAAGTACTGCTACTAGCTCTCTAAGTCCCCAGGCATTCTTTAATTTGATCAAATCGACACCTAAAATTAACCATCACACCTACTGTGCCTTTAGCATTACTGTGCTTTATAGATTACATTTCTAGAAGGCTTGTCATATGCCATGTACTGTTCTGAGCATCTTACAGGTATTATAATGCATAAGAAGACAAATCTATTAAGTATAAAGTAAAAAAAATGTTTGTAAGCAGACTGTTGCTGTGAAGGTGATTCTCTGCTGCTCAGACAGGCAAAGGTTCTGATCAGAATTGATCTGTGTCTGTCACTCTCGTTATTGTATTTATTTTTTATATATGAAGTCTGCTCTCTGCATATCTTCTTAGATCCTATCTGTCTGCCTATGTAGTTCCCCTGTTTTCATCTTGCCTTGTACATTATATACAACTTTTCTCAGCTTTCACAGAAAGCTTGCCCTATAATGAGCAGGATAAACAGAAAAGAAGTAATAAAAGGGGGAGGTGGTCATATCCCTTGGTCAGCCAGGGCTCCTGTCTTTCTGAATGGTATCTGGACAACCACATTGAATCTTTTATAACAAACCAGGCTTCTGTACATCACCACAGCATTAATTCCTGCTTATCAGTAAGCAGAAATAACTCGTTTTTTCTTGGTTCAGAGTTAATTTGAAGACCCAGTGCTTCAGAAGGAGATATATCATTTAGCGGAGATTCCACTTTATTCTCTGTGCCTAAATTGTAATAACTCAGATCTTAAATTTCTATTATTTTCTCTAGAATTAAAAAATATAAAAATATATATTATTTTTTCTAGAATTAAAAAATAAGCCATCTATTTTCACATGACATTAATCAAATATCACCATCAGGAGTAAAGAAATCATACTAGGCAAAAACTGCAAATCTAGCAGTTCAATCACAGGGATATGATTAGTTTTTTATTAGGTAAACATGCCAACTACTCCCATGCATGCCATATTTTGTTATGCTCTTTCTACATGAACAGGTTGTCCTCAAAGACCACTCTTTGAGGTAAGATATATAAAATCATGTATGAGGACAGGTATGGTGGCTCACACCTGTAATCTTAGCACTTTGGAAGGCTGAGGTGAGTGGATCACCTGAAGTCAAGAGTTAGAAAACAGCCTGATCAACCAGATAAAACCCCATCTCTACTAAAACTATAAAAAAGAAAAAAAATTAGCTAGATGTGGTGGTGGGCACCTATAATCCCAGCCATTCAGGAGACTGAGGCAGGAGAATTGCTTGAACCCAGGGTGTGGAAGTTGCAGTGAACCGAGATCCTATCACTGCACTCCAGCCTGAGCAACAGAGCGAAACTCCATCTTGGGGGAAAAAAAATCGTGAAAGAATTAATTCTCATCTTGGTTCAATTTTAACATATATAGAACAGCTGTGGTATAGCCGGCATGCCTTGCAGTACAGCAAGAGGATTACAGCATGTGCTAAAAGGTACAGATTTATATGATAATTAATGAAGGATCCCTTCATATTTTGTCTTCTACTACAGATAAAATTATGGGTACACTTGAAATTTCTACAAAGTGCATATACTGCCTATCTAACTAACTTACTTTATTTGTGTAATAAACTAGCTATATATATTTAGTAATTAAATAATTAACAAACATAGGTGAGTACATAAGGTATATGATGAAATGTAATGAAAACAAAAGGAAGAATGCAGCAAAAATAAGGATAAAAGTCATTTTATACTTTTGTCAAAACATAACAAAAAGAAATAAAAGTGAATGAATATGTGTAGGTTCATAATAAAGTGACTTTGTGTGGATGAAAACAGAGAGAGTACTGTAGCTTTTTACGTGAGTATGTAGTTTTAGGCAAAAAAAAAATCCACAGCAGAAACTTTTAAAAGATCTTCTGCTAAGTTAGACTCTGCTTTATAAGGAGTATATCTTGTCTCCAGCCTCCCGCCACAGTGCCTTGGGGACCTGCCACATCATTCAAGTCAAACTCACCTTCTTCCTTAGCCTCTTCCAGGCAATGACTGAGCACAGCAAGGTTGCTGTGACCTAGCCATTTCCGCCTAACATGGGGCACCTCTAAAGGCCATCTTCGGCATTCCATTTCTGGCATGGCCATACAGTCTCAGAGCTTTACCTTAGTCTCAGGTTCTTTCTGAAAGTCTAATATTCCATCATTCCTCATATCTTATGCATATGTCAGACCTGCATCAAAGTCTTAAGTTTCTCCTTGACTCACCATGCTCTTCTCCCCTTTATCTTTCATAAGCAGTCTTCCCAGTCAGCTTCTACTTCTATCTCCTTGGCATCTGCTTCCTAGAAGACACAGACAGACACAGAATTCAGAAAGTTTTCCTCCTCTTTTCAAAATGTGTTCTCCAACAAGTCAAAATATTCTTCCAGGTATTAAAAATCTCTCTAACAATACACAGTTATGCTGTGAGAAGAATTAGTAGCCATTTCCCTCTCAAGAAGAACTAATTAAATAATTATAGTTGTTTATATAGTACAGATTAGTAGAGTCAAACTTAGGGAAGTTTAATATGGTTGATGGCCAGAAAGGATCAGTGTGGCTAAGGTAAGAGTATATATGAGTCTTAACAGTAGAATGAACTAAGTTCTCCCCTGCCATGTAAGGTTACAGACAGAAGACACCACCTATGAACCAGAAAGTGGGTTCTTGCCAGACACGGCATCTGCCTGCTGCTTGATTTTGGACTTCCCAGCCTCCAGAACTGTGATAAATACATTTCTGTTTTTCATAAACACCCAGTTTATGGCATTTTCTTACAGTGGCCCAAACAGACTAAGATAGTAGTATCCTGTTGTTGAAATCATTTAAAAGCCATGGTAAAATGCCTGGTAGTGATCTCAGCTATAATGAACAGCAATTGGAATTCTCAGAATAGTTCAGTAATATTTAAAGAATTTCAATGGTAGTTAACAAAATGGTTTATAGATAATTTTCAGATTGGAACACCAGCATGAAAATAGGTGACTATTTCATTGAAATATTTACTATTCTGTTTTTATTAATCTCTTCTCTCCTAATTAGTTTGGCTAAAGAAAATCCACCATTTGCCTACAAGATAGATATATAATCAGAAATATTTTCAATATTTAAGTAATTATTCATATCAATTAATAATATTGAAGAGCTTTTTAAAAATACATGGCATCATATGCTTTTAAAACAAATTTTAACTACAAGAAAATTATATAAATTTTGAGTTAAAATAATTTGATTAATATATTGCTGATCCAGAATTAAAATTGTACTAATTCAACCAAACTAGGACATAAAATTTTACAAAAATCTTGAGCAACTATGGCAAAACCATGATAGGAGCACCCTTTAGATGATATTGAATAAGTCATCCTAGAAAATTATTGATATTTACACAAAGTAATCATCTTAATCATTTTTGCTTTTTTGACAATCACAACTAGAATTACATTGACAGCTTTTAAAGCATCAAGTTAAAGAATGTCTACTTTCTTATGATACAAAAGACATTGAACACGACTTTTTCATGCTACTGAAGGATGATGGACACTGCAATAATTATAACTGTCAAGATAGTGGAAATAGTGTTTGAAAAAAGATTTATTACACCTTTTTTATGATGAACATGAATATTTTCTGGTGCTCATATTAATAATAAACTGTGAGTATCTTTTGCCACAGAGGACACTGAGCATTTTTTCAGCTCTTAGGCAGATTTCATGCTTCAAGGAAATTCTCAGTAGCCTGATTCCTTGGCTGTATAGATTAGACACCTACAAAAGAACAGTAAAATCCAAAACCACAAAGCAGAGGAGAAGAGAATAGGTGGAAATAATGAAAGTAACACCAACTCAAATATTGAGGGAAAATGTATGCAAATGTATCATAGGATACCAAGAAAATTTAGTTCTTGTAACAAATATAAATGTCAACATTAACATATGTCAGATGTTCATAAATGTCTATGGGGAATTTTATAGCTTATGAATTATAATTTTATAGACATAGCAATAAATAGCTATTGTTAAACATAATTATAGCATCAGAAAGCTTTTACAGTAAGATTAGATCTGTTGTGAAATATACAAATAAAACTTAAGAGTGAAAGTTGATTTAATAAATATTAATCCAAATAATTACAAACTTAGATAAAGGAGCATTTTAATAAATGTCCTTTTTTTGATATCACCATTGGTGAAACTCCATACTGCATACCTAAGCAAAATGATTCTATATTATGCAAGAATAACAAAGAAAAAGAAGATTAAAAAGTAAAAATCCATATACTGAAAAAAGAACATGAAAAATTCAAAATTAATCATAACAGACATGTAATATTTAATATTAACTCAAATTACATTGCCTTGATAGAATTGGAGCAATGTATAATCAAAAAGCTAATTTGTGCCTTTGACAAAAAGAATATGTAGAATGCATCCTTTACATTAAATTTGTCTTTTACAGCAACTCTGCAGAAATCTAAGCATGAGTTAAAGAAAACAAAATTATGTGTTCCCTTACTTATATATGGCTTTAGCATTGCTCTGCTTTAAATACTAATTTTACCTAATTCATCCTTACCTCCAAAACATACAATAAAAATAAATCATCCTAGTGACAAATCCACGTTACAATTTTTGCTTGTTTTGCGATTATCAAGTTGTTAAATATTGCACTGGCATATTTTGAAACAACTACTTAGTCAGCTGCTACTTTTATTTTCTCATTATTTCTCATTTTCTCAGTTTTAAATAGAAGCTGTAACAAATTATGCTAAACTTGTATATGTACATATTTATTTAAATATACTATATTGTAGAGCAGTTTTAGGTTCACAGCAAAATTGAGTAGAATGTACAGAGATGTTCCACATCCCCCCTACTCCCACACATGTATAGCCATCATCTGCCATCATAGTGGTACACTTCTTACAACTGAACCTACACTGACACATTATCACTCAAAATTCATAGTTCACATTAGGGCTTACTTTCAGTGTCATACTTTCTATGGGTTTGGACAAATTATAATGATATGTATCCATTATCATAACAGCATACAGAATCATTTCACTGCCCCCAAAATCTTCTGAGTTCTGCCTGTTCATCCCACCCAACACTCTAACATCTAGTAACCACTGATCATTTTACTGTCTTCATACTTCTGCCTTTTCTAGAATGTCATATATTTGAAATCATATAGTATGTGGCCTTTCATATCATCTTCTGTTGCTTAGCAGTATGAACTTTGGGATTCTCTATGTCTTTTTCGTGGCTTGATAGTTCATTTCTTTTTAGGACTCAATCATGTTCCCTTGTCTGGATGAACAACACTTTATCCATTTGTTTATAGAAGAACATCTTGATTGCCTCCATGTTTTGCTATTTATGAAAAAAGCTATAAACATCCATATGTAGATTTCTGTGTGGATGTACATTTCCAACACCTTTGGGTAGATACCAAGGAGCACGATTACTGAAGTGTATGGTAAGAGTATATAATTTTGTAAAAAATTACCAAACTCTCTTCCAAAATGTCCGCAGTAAGACTTCATGCTGGATAGGGTCAGTTCTCCAACTTTGCTCTTTTTCATCAATACTGTGTTAGGCATTCCAGGTATTTGACTTTCTAAATGAACTTTAGAATCAGGTTTTTTTGAGATCTTCAAAGTAACTTGCTGAGATTTTGATTGGAATTGCACTGTCAAAATCCAGGTTCTTCAGAGTCTCTAAAATTTGTTCTCACATTTTCTTCCTAACATGTCCTACCACTCATTCATGTTGCTTTTACCTCCATTCACAACTGTATTCATTCCATGCTAGTTTAAGAAGAGTTTCTAATCAGCACATTAGCATCTACTCAAATCCTATGGCATATCTTAACTCCGTCTCAGACAATTAATTCAGCATTGGTTCACAGCACTGGTTTTCTATGATAAACATTTTCATTTTGTTCATGGTATTTACTTATAGTTTAAATTCACACATGCTTACTAGAAAAATTGGAATATGTATAAATTTGGATAATCAAAAAGAAGTCCATTCAGTTATTCACAATCCTAATGCCCGGAAATATTTATAATTACTTTTAGAGCATATGCAATTTTTTTTCTATTACGTTTAGCTGAACATTTTCTCATTTAAAAGGAGTTTCTGTGGCAAAGTGATTGAAAGGCACTGGGCCCAGTAACTGTTCTTTCTTTATTAAAAAAACACCTCAACAGAGCTCTGACATCAGGATGAAAATTGTTTTCTTCTTGTATCAAAACTCCCCTCCCCACATTTTGTTTGATTTGGTTTCTTTAGCAACTTACAGATAATCATTTTAGAACTAATACTTTAACACATCGTTAAAGCTGTTTTTACTAATGTAACCTACTAAAGTAATAGTTGAAAAAAACAGATGTCAAGACACAGCAGGTCGTTATAGGACTTGCAAAAAAAAAAGAAATATGTAGAACTTGACTTCAAAGAAGAAAGCAATCTACTTTTATGTAGTGCTATTTATACAGTCAAAGAAAAGTAACCTGTAAAGCAAATGTTTAATGGCATGATTTCAGAAGCTGATAAAGAATGGCATAACCTCTTTGCAATATTTTATCACAAAAGTTAAAGTAGACTCAGAGAAGATGTGATTGTGGCTCCATTTTAAGTAAGGAGGATGAATTCATATGATATATTTGTGATATGTAGCTTTTAAGTTCTTAGGAAGAAAACAATGTTAATTAACTTCTTTGTGTTTTATATAATTTCATCTTAATATAAGTAAAGCTTAGTTAGTACTCCGGTACTTAAATTTCAAATATAAGCTGTTAACTTGTAACAATGACCTGCTTTTCCATTGTTCAAAATAACCAAGTAAATGACGAGTAATTTTAGTATTCATTTAAACATTTTTGCCTCAAATTGAATATACACTGCAAAATTATATCATTTTCTTTAACTATATTAAATATTTAGAAAGAACCTAATATCCTCCCATTATTATTTATACATTTGCATGTTTTGTGATAATTAAATCTGTCAAAGTATTATAAAATATCTACTTTATAGACTACTATATAATTTTTCAAAAGCAAAAATTGATACTCTTCCCTTTTTAATTTCAATAGTGATTAGTATGTATTGAAGTCAATTAGGAGACCTAAAGAAAGAACAATGAAAAAAATAAGACTAACTTAAACAGTCTGTCTCCTGTATAGTAAATACGCATGCATTTGCATACATAAATATATGTATATATCTTTGTTAGTATAAGCTGTAAATTTTAAACCCAGCTTTAAATTGTTTAGACATTTAAATTGCTAAACTACCATGCTGTATATTCCCTATCTAGAGTAAGCTTTTCTTCTTTTATATTCACATTCAGGTTTCTTTAAATATTTTATATTTTTTATTTGTATACCATGTTATAAAATCCAGTTTAGATGCTAAATTTTCAACAGTTACAATGAAATGTAGTCCTACCAAAACAATGAAGTTGTGCTTAATGAAAAAATATGCCATAGTACTTAAAGTTTTGGCTTTTCTTTTACATAATGTGTGCATATAGCTAAGTGTTTTATCTGCCACCTACAGTAATTAAGATACACATAATTGTATCACCACAAAGATGTTCCTCGCGCATTGCCTTATACTCACACTCACTCTCCTCCCAATTACTTGGGAGTAATTAATTACTGCCAGCCACTAATTTGTTCTCCATGTCTATGACCTTGTCATTTCAAGAATGTTATGTGAATATCATCATATGGTAGGAGACGTTTTGAGAGTGTCTTTCACTCACTCTAATGCCCTTGAGTTTAAGCAAAATTTTTGCATGTATTAATATTCCATCCTATAAATATAACACAGCTTATTTAACAATTTACATATTAAAGGACATTTTGATTCTTTTCAGTTTTTGCCTATTACAAATACTGTAGGCAATTATGTACAGGTTTCTGTGTGGTCATATGTTTTTCTTTCTTTTGGATAAGTATTTCCTTTATCAGAATATGCCATCAATTTCCCTTATTCATGAAAAATATTTTCTAAATATAGAATCCTGTATTCAGAAAATGGGTTAAAGGTTCTTTGCTTTCAGGTACTTTCTTCCAGCCTCTTGTTATTTCCCTTTTTTTTTTTTTTTTTTAAATGGGGCTTCAGCTATGTTGCCCAGAACTGGCCTTCACCTCCTGGCCTCAGCTATCCTTCTGCCTCAGTCTCTGGGATAGTTGGGATTATAGGCACACACCACTGTGCTCAGCCAAGCTTCTTCTGACCCATTTCTAATGAGAAATTGTCATGAAGCAGTGCAGCTTCAAGCCAAGAAACACCAAGTATCAACAGCCACCACTCAGCAAAGAAGAGATGAGGAAAGATTCTATCCAGAGTATCGGTGGAAGCAAGGGCCTGGCAACACCTTAATGCATCATTAGACATTACTGCTAGGTGACAGTGGATACAATTGGCCTCCATCGACACATTGGGGATAGGGGTGAGGGATGGTTACAATTAAGTGACTGTAAATTTCTGGCAGACACCACTTTGCTGTGAGAAGGGGTGACTCATTACTGTCTCCACCTGGCCTCCACCTACTTGGTCGGAGGAGATAACTTTGTTATAACTTGAGCTGTGGTGAGAGATCTACCTTTTCACTAGATTTCCTTGACACTACCCCAGTTTGAGGTGAAGACACCAGCTGGATGTACAAGCCCAGCCTTCCCAGATGGTCTCCACTAAACACTATAGAAGTGGAGTGAAGGCTTTTTACTACATTTCTGGGATGAAAATCTGGATCCCAACTTCATTTTCTCTGACACCTCTTTGATAGAGGAGTTGGAGCACCTCACTACAGCTTGGTAAGAGTAGAATCCTCACCTCTCCATTCAGTCTTTTCTGGTAGAGATGAGAACAGGGCTACCATTTTTTTCTGTATGGCTAAACTAGAGTGCTTATTGTCTAAAGTTTTTTATTCTCCTAGATTTTATCTTTTCTGGTCTTTCGGATACAAAGAGGAGAGACTGTTCTTGGAGCTGTTTGCTTTTGTTTTTGTTTTTGTCTGAGCCTGTTGTTCTTTTGAGTTGTTGGTTCTTCCAATGTATGAGGCAAAAGAAAAGCCAAGATGTTTAGTCAGTTTGCCTTCTTTATGTATCACAGGTTTCTTATGCTTCTTTTACACCTAAGGTCCCTGGTTTTTTAATTGTTTTTAGCAGGAATAATTTTAAAATGCATTTAGTTTATGTTCTCAGAAACAGAAGTCTCTCTTTGGGTTCTATAATGGGACTTAAAACAATAATCTTTATTAAATATTTACTGTCATTGAATTTACCTGGTTTTTATTACAGTAAAGACAAAACAGCTTTTTGTAATGGCTTAGCCATTCTGTTAGTTTCCCACTATTTATAACACGTTTTTTTTTTTTTTTTTTTTTTTCTCTTTGAGACACCATCTTGCTCTGTTGCCCTGGCTGGAGTGCAGTGGTGCAATCTTGACTCACTGCAACCTCTGCCTCCCAAGTTCAAGTGATTTTCCCACCTCAATCTCTCAAGTAGCTAGAACTGCAAGTGCATGCCACCACACTGGATAGTTTTTGTAACTTTTTTTTTTTTCTTTTTGGTAGAGATGGGGTTTCACCATGTTTCCCAGGCTGCTCTATAACATATTCTTAGTAAGTTAAAAAATGGTTCTTTATTTATACCCTGTCTTTTCCTCTACTATTTACTCTTCCCAATGACCTTGATCCTTTGTCTTTCATAGTTATTATTTTCACTTTCATTCTACTTATGTATTTTTCTCTTATCTGTACCCTCTAGGACAACTTCTTGAACTTGCGTGGTGTAACACTGATTCAGTTTTTTAGAATATCAAATACATCAATTGTTGCCTTTATTTCTGACATCACATGTTAAATGTATCTAAATTTCTATTTGATTATTTTTATGTATATCTTCATTGTTCCTCTTCTGTTTTCACAGAGGCACTATATTTTTTAACAATCTATTAAAAATTCCATAGATGTTTCTAACATTTTTTTCTGAATGCTGCAGCATTTATTTGAAGAGGTACACTTCGTCGAGTTCCGGTAATATTAAAATCTTCATTTATTTGAAGAGGTACATTTTGTCAAGTTCAGGTAATATTAAAACCTTCTTATAAATTGCTTTTTATATAACTCATGGTTGTTTTTTTTTTTCTCTTAATAGGGTAAGATGAGCCAAATTCCATGATTGGCAATCTACTCTTTGGTGGGATTCTCTTTCCCTATTTTCCATCTGATATAGAAATGTTTAAGTGTCATTAATCTACACCTGGGATTCAGTGCACAGCTAATTCTCAGTACATGGCAAGTTCTCAAATCATGTTGTTCTTTAAAAAGGAAATTTATTTCCTTATCTTCTCTGTTGTTCGATCTACCACAATAAAATACCACAGGCTGGGTGGGTTAAGTAGCAGAAATTTATTTTCTCACAGTTCTGGAGACTAGTCGTCCAGCAAGGTGCCATCAAAGTTGGTTGATGGTGAAGCTTCCTCTTGACTTACAGATATGTGCCTTTTCATTGTGTTCTCCTATGGCCTCTTTTCCGTGCATGTACACACAGAGAGAGATCTCTAGTGCCTCTTCCTCTTCTTATAAACACACCAGTCCACTCTTATGACTGGGTTTAGTCTTAATTACTTCCCTAAAGTCCAATTTCTAAATACAGTTAGATTGGGGATTAGGGCTTCGGCATAAGAATTATGCGAGGGTACCAAGTTCTGTCTATAACATCTTCCTACCTACTTTGTTGATACTCTCATTTTTAAAATCACATAAAAATCAATGAGTCATGGTATACACTGTTACCAGGGTTCTTCTGCCCACTGTAAACAATCACAATCGGCACTCTTTTGTTGGGATTATTTCTCCCATGAAGCAAACAAAGTGTCACGTCTATCCACCCCAGTCATCAGATGGCACGCAAACATACACAACTTTCTTGTTCATTATTTTCTGGTAGTTCTGCAAAGACAGTGGTTGGGCAACAAAAAGATCACTATCTGACACCTCAAAAAACAATTTACACAAGACATAGCATTCCAACTTTATGACAATCTCTGGTTTCTGAGGCATGAGATAAACTGAGCGCCTTTTCATCTTTCATGCCACTTTTTAAAAAATTATTATTATTTTAGTGTGTTCCCTTTCATGAGCAAACTCTTGGTGAAAGGAATTGGAAATTTTGCTGGTTTCCTTTAACTGACCATTGTTCTCTAAGTAATTATTTGAGATTTCTTTCCCAATCCCTCCTCAAATTTCTTCCTTAGTTTTGTATTATGGTGTGGTGGTTTTCATCTTGGGAAGTTAGGAGACATTATGTTGAGTATTCTTATACATATGCCATTGAAAAAAAATATTGGGGAAATAAAAGAGTGTTAATCGCAGAACATGTAAGCCGAACAACTTTAAAATTTCAAGTGACCAACAACACAATCACTTTCCACATTGTAAGTCTATACAATGCAGAATTTTTAGTCTACAATTACAGTAGAGAGAAATAAGACTTCGTGATCTTCCTTGATTATGAAAATCTTATTTTAGGAACAAGATACAAGGGCAAAAAGCAATTAAAAAGTAGCACATACTCAGGGAATAGCTGTATGCTGCTACATGAGGGCTGAGGAAACACATCAGAGAACATTCAAGCTTCATCTACAGAATCCTTTGGCAGAAGATACCCCTTAAAACTACTGGATTTTTTTGCTGCACAATGTTTTTCCTGCCAGGAAATAGCAGTTTAATTGGATTGGTTTTAAAAAAATGTTCTCCTTCTGCAGAGTTTTGCAGCAATTCTCTTTGTCCTCCAGAGACCAAAGGAATTACTGCACCATGGGGAAGAGGTTTAAAATATATAATGACAGAAAACAACTGGGCATTTACCTTTGGTTCTATTTATTATTATCATGTATTTCATAAAACCTCAGCCAAGCAGAGGAGAAAATAGACTTGCTGGACCACCTCAAGTAATTACTCAGTAACTAATCAGCCCACCCTTGCTATGGCCTTAAAAAGAATTATACCTCTTGTATAATTCTTTACAATTTGAAATTTCATTTTAAAATTCTTCAAATAAATCAAATTTGAATGTTCTCACTGGGGAAAAAAAATAACGAGTATGTGAGGTGATGGGTGAATTAAGGTTGAAATGAGAATTCCACAATATATATGTATGTGTGTGTGTGTGTGTGTGTGTGTGTGTGTGTGTGTGTATCTATATAAACAAAACATCATATTGTATGCCATAAAGATAGCCAATTATCTCTTGTCAATTAAAAATAAAAATTTACACTAAGATTTGCTTTAAAGAATGATTCCTTACATTAAAGGCCCAAAAATTATTTTGAGTGTCTTTGAAGAAACAAAAGGAAGAAAAAGAGGAATAAAAACAAAATCTTGTGTTTTTCTAGGTTTCTTAACACAAACCAGTTGAACTCAAGTCCAGTGAGTCAACAAATAATATTCATGAACGTTAAATGTGAGTGTATATGTGTAAAAGAAGCAGAGTGTGAGTTATGAGAATATGTAATTTGACAATCTTATTAAATGTTAGCATTGAAAGGTGGAGGCCACTTTGGTATTTTGCAAATATGGATCTTATTTGCAATTTAATGTAATAAAAAATGTTCACAGATATTTATCTGCTTGCTATATTTAATTTTTAATGTTTCAATATTTTAAAATAATGAATATGACACATTATCTTTAAATCAATTATCCAAATAAGGTATTTCAAACATTAAACAACAGCTTTTAAAAATCAGTACTGAATTTAACAATGTTCATTGTCTGATGAATATAATTATGGTCTTCTATTTATATAAATAGAAATGATATAATAGCTATTTATAATCATAAAATATAGGGAATGATTTTAAATAGCAAAGACTATTATAAGAGAGTATTGTATTTACAGAAAGGGAGATGTATTGCTCCAAAATTGCAACTACTACTTTCCTTGGGATTTCAAAATAGTGCTCAGAAGAATTTATCTACTTAAATAAAAAGGAGCAGTTTAGGATCAAACACCAATACCTTTCAATGCTACTGATCTATGCGCTCTCCTGGCATTCCTAAACCATGATAGAAAATTCATTTAATGCTTATTTACTCTGATAAAATTCATAACTGAATTGAAAACAGGGAATGATTATTGGAATGCCCCAAAGTATGGGGCACACTGGAATAAAAATAGGCCTTCAAGCAACTATGATGCTGGCCAACTTTCCTATGTTCAGCTGCCTGGAACACAGTTAAAGCTGGATACAGCACATAGTTTGCCAACTGGAGCAAATGTAGAAACACAAAAATGAACTTGTATGTATAAAACATAAAAATTTTATGTATAAAACAAAAGTTAATTAATAACACATTTACAAATATGAATATGTAAAAGTACATTTGAAAAATTAACCATAAAACGTTAGACTTCACTGATCCTAATTCTCCCCTCCATGTTCATCGGTGACTAATAACACTGTTTTTCTCCAGGATTCATTTCCTGTCTATGCATACATTTAAGGAAAAAGAGTGCCAAGTTAGTCCTTGTATTTTTTCTGTGTGTATTTCTTAAGAACTGCTGTTTTACATCCTAGAGTCATCCGAGATTTGTAAAAATCCTGCAGTTTGGGGAATAACAGTATATGGAGTTGACTTTCATGATATTATTCTTTCCTGTTGTTTTTCTTCATAATTCTCTAACCACTTTTTACATTTCCTAGCATGAGCTCTTCTTCTAGTAACCCTTTAAACATCAATGATTCTCACTGCTTCATTTCTAAATTTACATTCTTCTCATCCTGTGTTCACATTGCAAACTGATTACTGGATATCCCTGCCATTGACTCGAAAAGTTAAGCTCTTGTTTTTTTTCAATCTAGAAATATACTACCTATTTTTCTGCAGTCTTAATTATACATCATAGAAACATCATTCTCAGTGATCTAAGCTAAAATAATTAGAAGTTTAAATTAAACAAAACACCTTTCCTTCCTAACGTCAAATTAGTTATGAATATTGGTCCATATACCCACCTTAAAATATATGGAATTATTCAACAATTTTTTCATTACCATTGCCTGTGTCATAGTTTCATTATCTGCACTGAAATTTCTACAACGGCATATCAACAGATTTCCCTAATGCTAAATATTACCCTCCTTACTCCATTCTTCAGATTAGAGCCCAAGTAGACTTTATGACATGAAATTCGATTAAATCATTTCTCTCAAACTATTAATTGCTGTCCAGTTTCTTCTGGAAGAAGTCCAAATGTATTAACACGGCAGTTAATATCCTATATGATTTGATTCAAACTTTTCTTCCATTATCATCACTCACTGATTTTCCCTTGTCTCTCTTTCCTTGTTATCAGTTTTACTATGTGCCCTATTCACATAAACTATGTGTTTTGTTTTGCTTTTATCCTGAGCACTCTTTAGAGACCTAAATATGGCCATTTCTGCTAATTGCTCTTCCGTGCATAGTACACAAAATTGAAAGTGCTTGTTTTCATATCTGCATTCCTAAGTCCAAGAGTACCTTGAGAGTGGGAATGAGGCTTGTTTATGCCTGAATCCCTAGCTTTTATAGTAGTGCCTGGCATTGTGTAGGTTTTCAATAAATGTTCACTGAATCAATTAAGGAAGGAAAAATACACTGCACTATTGAGTGATTTATGCACTTGAGAAAATGTCCTTCAGTTAGATGATTGTTATTGCTACTATTTGGAGATCTTGTAATACAATGGAATCTGACTTGGAGTTTTATCTCAGTGTAATTTCTCCTCTTGACTACTCAGTATTTTCAAGACATCTCAATGTAATAGACATCTCTAATGGCTTTAAGAATAGATGTGTGATCTTGAGAATTATAGTAGTGAAAGCAATCTTAAACATTCTTAGAAGCAAACGATTTTTATTTCATGAGAGTCAGCTAATATCTAGAGAAGAAACAAATTAATATTATAAACTAAAATACGTTTAGTTTCCTCAGGTAACAATAAGTAGTACTAAAGAACTAAATTTCAAGTGCACCGAGTGTACTGTAGCTTTTCACCTAATTTTCCCCAAACAGATGAGGTAATAAATGACTCAGGCTTTTCCAACTCTTGTGAATTTACTCATATTTTTCTTATATACTCTATTCTCTGACCCCTGATTCAGTTGGAGTTAATAGGCTTCAGTGTCTTTTATCATTGTTTTATGGGCTATGCCTGTAACAAGAAAATATTTAGACTATAATTACACATATTGAAGAAAATTAAAATGCTACTTAAAATAATTCAATTTCTATTTTTGGTCTTTGAGTTGCTTATATCAACAGCTTACAAAACTTTTGAGTGCTACCCACTTTTTCACAGACAGTACACACACATACCCATATGTAAAATTAATGAAGTTTCATAAAAGTATATTTATTTAAAAAAAATCCTGATTAAGCATAAAATTCATTTCATAAGATGTTAATGGATTGAAACTTACAGCACATAAAACAAACATATAATCTGATTTGTGGTAGTAAAAGCCAAATGTTTGTCTTCATTTTCCACAGGGAAAGTGAACAAAATTATGAAGCTTTACTGAAATATACATTCTCTTACTGACAGTTGTATATAATCAGAATGTTTTAGCCTAAGAACTAAGCTGCCTTTTAATGGTTTTTGGCTAAAGGCAAGTCTCTCACTTGGCAGTAGGGCTGGATAAAGCCACTGGCTGTATGGACACATACCCTTTTCCCTTTGCAATGAATTTGGCTTTCTGGCTCTAAAGAACCTTGACTATTTGGTTTTATTAGCACTAGCAACAGCGATAGCATTTTTGTTGGGTGGTGTTGGGAAGAAAATACATACACACACATGTACGTGCACACACATATGTGTATATTTCCTGACATCTCCATTAGTCACTTTTGTCTCAGTGATTGCCTATGCATTCCTTGATGTTAATAAATATTGCTAGGCAAAACACTTTGCTTCCAAATTTCACATCCAGCCCTCTTGATGTCTTTTGGGTTATGTCTGTAACAATAAGGCTCCAGTCTATTTAAATCAGATTTTGAGGGTTTTTTGTTTTTGTTTTTGTTTTTTTTTTTGCAATAAAGACTTTTAACCTTGACAGCTATGGGCTGCATCAGGCTGAAAAACCTACACTGGACTGGAAGCAGAAGGATGTAGTAGGGATCTATTTCTTTCATTCTAATTTGAGTTTCGGAGACCTCCAGCCTTGGATCCCATAAGGTGCAGGAGCAGGGGTAGGCAGAAGTAAAAGGCAGCACAGGTCTTGCCTGTCAGAAACAGTCATGATCTGTCATTTGTGCTCATGTTGGTCTTCTTTAGGAAGCATTTTATGGACTCCTTGCAGATGTTCCCTCTGTTAACTTCTGCTGGAGCTGCTTTGTCAGAGAGCGTCTTCTCTATGGTGGGTTATATATGATGTTGAATTTCATCCAACAAAACAACAGCTTTTTTCTGTTAATGTCATTTCATACCTGGAAGGACATACTTTTGGATTATGTATCTTTTAAAATCATACATGTGATGGCTTCTTCTCTATGTGACCAACATTAAATTACAAGGAACTATGTGCATTGTTCTGTCTTAAGTGCTCTGCCTTCCAATATATCCCACTCTACCTTCCACCAAACAGAGAGCAACAGCCACAGTCTTTCGCTTTAAAATTTCCTTAGTACGAGTTACAACAGAAATTAGTTCTTTCTAAGCTTTTTGGGACTTACTTATTATGTCTTCGTTAGCCCTTTAAAATCCTCTGGCTTTAATAGAGGTAAAGGCTAACAATTCCCTTCCTACTCTCTCAGAAGCTACATTGGAAAAATGCTGTAGCAATCCAATAGCATTCTTCAAAGTCATTTCTTCTTAATTTCTGCCCTCAATGGCTGAATTTCTAACCTTTACTTACATTTTCTGAATATGGTTAATTCATGTGATAGTTAACTTTATGGATCAACTTGACTAGCCATAGAGTGTCCACATTAAATACTATTTCTGGATGTGACTGCAAGAGTGTTTCAGCAATTAACATTTGAATTGGAGGACTCTGTAAAGCAGATGGCCCTTGCCAGTGTGAGTGGGCATCATCCAATCTGTTGATGGTCTGAATAGAACAAAAGGCAAAGGAAGATGGCATTTGCTTCTTTTTTCTTCCTGCCTGCCTGCTTGGGCTGGAACGTCTCATTTCATCTTCTCAGGCCCTTGGACTGTGATTTACACCATTGACTCCTCTGGTTCTTAAGCCCACAGACTTGGACTGAATTATACCACTGGCTTTCTAGTTCTCCAATTTGCAGATACCTTATTCTGGTACTTGTCAGCCTTCATAATTGTGTGAGCTAAGTCTTCATTATATATCTCATTTTGTATACATACAAGTGTCCGAGTTGGTTTTTGGAGATAAACAGATGATTGATAGATACATACAGAGAAACAGATCTTATTAGTTCTGTTTTTCTGGAGAATGCTATTAGAATTAGTAAGTGTCATAAACTTACAGAAAGTCTGTAACATTTATAATGCTTTAGCCCCTAATTCTGGAAATGGAAAGAGCTGACACCTATTTTCACTGCTCTGCTGCAAATGAGAAAGAAAGAAGAGACCCAATGTAACATTCTATTAGATTGGCTTAAGCCATTTGTCTACACTCCCCTTAATTTAAGAATACATTTGACCTGGCAAGGACAAGAGGACAAGAGAACATGTGGAGCTGAAGATGGGACAGTGTTCATATTAAAGTGGAATAATTTGAAAAAGAAAAAAAAAAAAAGAAAAAGTGAGGACATTTTAATGTCTTCATATTTGGACCATGAAATGATCCTTTGATATTTTTCTAATGTTTTCCATGAAATGGGTAGAGAACATTCAATCTTTTTCTTAGTATGGCTTATCTAAGTTTTTCTATTGCTGACAGTGGCCATGCCTAAGGCTTATGTTACTGTTTATAATATAGATCTGTGCCACAGAAATACAGAGATTCTTGGAAATCCTGTATTTATGGCATATTTATAATTGTATGTGCTAATTATTTAGTGTATGCTTTTGGGAAGTAACTTCTGTTTTGACTTGGTGTGAATGACAACTCTCCACATGCAATCATATGCAAATGAAGCTGGGAGGAATATTCCACAGACTAGATTTTATCTCCATGTATTCCAATCCCTTTGTCTCCCCCACCACCAGACGTTTTCAGCTGTGCACATCTTAGAACACAATCAAGTTGCAAAACTACCTATGATCTTGCCTCTTTCTGTCACAATGCTAAGTGAGTTGACATAGTGAGAGGTGGTATGTTTCCTAGGAGCCATTTCTACACTGGAACAGCTAGAAACAACTTAACTATATGTGGAAATGACTGTGAAGCACATCACTGTATCCCATGGAATCCAAACTACGGACTGTATATCTCTAACTCACTGTCTCCTGCCTGTATTATCAGGAAATGCCTATGACCACTCCAATGGTACCTAGTGTGAGGGAAAGTGTAGTGGGGAAAGTTGCATAGAACAAGTCAATGGCATTCATTCAATGTGGTAAATTATTTTTGCAACGTTGGAGAAACACATGACTTTCAAAACATATAGGTTAGACCGCTGTTAACAAGGGAAAGAGTCTGTACATGTGAGAGCCCCTAACTTAAGCATCATTCATTTCATGAAAAACATAATGAAAATATCAAAGTAACATTTTTCTTTCATTTTCTTTTCTTTTTTTTTTTTTTTCGAGACCAAGTTTCGCTCCTGTTGCCCAAGCTGGAATGCAATGGCATGCACTGCCACACCTGACTGATTTTTTAAAAATATTTTAGTAGAGACAGAGTTTCTCCATGTTGGTTAAGCTGGTCTTGAACTCTTGACCTGAGGTGATCTGCATGCCTCCGCCTCCCAAAGTGTTGGGATTACAGGCGTGAGCCACTGCACCCAGACTTTTAATTTGTTTGCTTATGATAGATAACATTTACTAATGCCAGCTTATGGGCAGAGGAGGAAGAAGGTGCATGTGATCCTCAAGCACCCAGATTGGTGCCAATGTAGGCAAAGCTGGATGTGTTGCAAACAACACACAAACAGAGGTTACAAGTCTTTATCATTTTATTACTCATTATTGATTTGTTGCCAAAACTATTTGCCCATGCAAAATTTTACAACTTACATTTATTTTAGAGTAATAACTGAAATTGTATAATTATTGGTCACAGGTATTTATTTGTAGATAAAACATGTTGCTGTTACCTAGTCTCCTACTCAACAGGAACTTCTGTTTTGTAGCAAACCTTACACTCAAGGAATGTGCCTCACATTTTATATTCTAGGCCCTGTGAGGAAATAGAGGGTATAGAAGAGGAAAGATAATCAATAAAGTAGATTACAACCGAACCACTCTAGGGCAAAATAAAGGTAAGACTGTGTCATCTACAAAATTCTTTTCTCTATCAGGCAAAGAGGCTTAACAGCTTACTAGGGAAGCTAAGGTCTTAGGTGAAATGAAGCACAGTATATTACAATGTTTATGTGTGATGTTGAGAGCAATTCTGTTCTTCAGGAACCCTTGGATCTTGGTTAACAACATTTCAGATTTTGAAGTAAAAGCATGAACTCAGCAGAAGGCTTTCCAAGGATCTCATGAAGTAAACAAAATATATTGTGTGATAAGTAAAATGCTAGAGGGAATTCCTTTTTTAAATATTTATGACATAATTCTGTGGGGTCACTATAATCATTTCACCCATATGAAGACCTTCCCATGTATATCCATTTGGCAGTTTAAATATTTAGATAATTATTAATAAAAGGTTAAATTTTAAGGTGTTCATGAAATACTATTTTTTAAATTTTAGGTTTAAATTATTTATTTTAGGTGTATTTATTTTATGCTTATTAAATTAATACAATGGTTGAGAACATAGGTTGTGAAATCATAGTATTCTTGGAACAAACCTTGGCTTCACTATTTATTCTTGGTAAAATATTAGGAAAGCACTTTATCTCATATTTTAAATGATGATATTAATACCCTCATGAAGATTACAGACATTAACATTAAGCAACTAAAGCTCTTGGCCCAGAGTCCAAAACTTTATCAGTGAGAAACTAACTTACACAGGGTGAGAAGTAATGTTATACCCTCAGAGAGATTTTCATTAAAATAGGCTTAAAAAATTCTTTAAGCATTTGAATTTACTCAAAGGAAACTGTAATGTTGATACTATTTATATCATTTGCAGCTAGTTTCATATTTACTCTTTAGGGAAAATTATAATTTCAACAATGAAAATATATAAATATTTGTGAGAAATTCAAATAATTTGAAAGCAATATGCATTCCTGATGCACTGAGTAACCATCATATTTGGTCTATTTTTAGAATTTTTTTTTAGCACAGATGCACAATATACAAACATGTGCACAGCTATCTTTATCAAAAAAAAGAAGATGATGTCATATATATGCCTTTGTACCATGATTTCCTGTCTAGAACAAAACATGTTCTAGACAGTTTTCTTATCAATATGCACAAATCTTTCTTAAAAGTATGAGATGTTTGTAATTATTGCCCTATTAAGAATATCTGAGTTATTACTAATACTTGGTATTAGACAAAATGATGCATTGGATGGCATTTGTAGTTGAAATGCCACATTTTGCATGCTAGTAAGTCATTTGGTCCTGTGTGAATATTTTCACAGGTGAAATTGATCATAGGTTTTATTTCCTTATCTGTGTCTAGACTTCTATCATTTATTCAGCCATGTAACATCAATTCAGCTTCATATATCTATTTCTATGATCTGAAACAGTTTTTAAATACAAATAACATTAGGACTTATGTTTCCCAAAGATTTTATAAAACTTATACCCAAATCATTTGGCTCTGGTTACTTAGGAAGGCAGGGAGAGAAGGTGACATAGTGAACTAGAAGAACAATTTCTATTTCCTGCAATTCTCATTTTTAAAATTTGTTTTATTATAAATATTTTATACTGATAAATATGTCTTATTCATTCTATTTTTTGCATCCTAGTGAGAGGAAAAGCCAATTTCTTTTTTCCTAAATCTACCAGTAAGTCAAATTTTTAAATAAGATAACTAAGTAATGTTAACATATACACTTGGGACATTACCAGTTTTCCCTAGTGATGCCTCTCTGTAAAACAGAAGACCTTTAATACACTTTACCTCAAGCTTCATCTCACTTTCGTATACTTATCTACAATTTTATATCAGATTATTAAATACATTTACACTGTCGATTTATTTTATATTAACCTCAGTTTATTCAAAACATTACATTTAAAAGCTCTAAATGTGGGAATCAGAGGCCACTATTTTTTTTTTTTGATTGACAAATGTTTTATCGGATAAAAAAAATCCTTAATTTTTAGAGCTCTCTACAAAGGACATTCTCACTTGTAAATTCAATAATTCTGAAAATAACTTCTTAAGATAGGCAGAGCAGGCATGTTTAGCGCAGATTCATTGAGGGACAAACCAAAGTTCAGTGACTCCAAATTGGATAAGTACCATGTATTCAAGTAATTCCTAATCCAAGACTCTCTCTTGACTCTAGAATTAACCACAGTGAAATTATGAATGTAGAGCGTTGTCCTTCATTTGTATTGTGTTTCTTGGGCATTCAAGAGGGAGTAAAGGAGTTCTGCAGTACTTGCTGGAGTTTGTATTCATCTGGACTAACATGGAGAATGGGGTTTTTGAGGGTTGCCTTGTGTACTAGAAACCACTCCAGTGTGTTATAATCACACTGAAGTTTCCTCTCCTGACACCTGGTGTCCCACCTGTTATTGAGGAGTTGAGACACAGGAAGGGAGAAAGCAAAGACCAACCATGAATTCAGAACGAGGCAGGCCAGTAAACCTAAAGCCAACAGGGAATTTTTAATATGCTACAGAGTAGACTATGACTAACATTTAATATATGCTGAAAAAACGAAAATGAAGCATGTTCAGGTTTTACTTACTTCTAAGTACTTGCAGAAAAGAAAAAAATGAAATATATTTGGCATATAAATTTTCTCACTTCTTAGATGTCTGAAAATACCTTTTCATCAAACTTCAAAAAAAGTTGTCCCATTTAAGACTAAATACTACACTATTTTCCCCAGTGCCTTGTTCCACTGTTTCTTATTTCCCAATTGTATTAGTCTGGGTTTTCCAGAGAACAGAACCAATAGAAAATATGTATATTTCCTATAGAGAGAGAGAGAGATCCTATAAGGATTTAGCTTACATGATTATGGATGCTGACAAATCTCAAATTCTACAGTAGGCAAACTGAAGACTCAGGAGAGACAATGGTACAATACCAGTCTATGTCCCAGTCAAAAGGCATGAAAAAAAAAAAAAGATTAAAGAATATCAGGTAGAAAAAACTAATCTCACTTACTTTTGTCCAATTTAGGCCTTCTGTGGACGGGATGAGACCCACCCACACAGGGAAGGGCAAGCTGCTTTACAGAGTCTACTAGTTCAAATATTAAGCTCATCCAGAAACACCCTTTCAGACACATATCGAATAAAGTTTAACCAAATATCTGAGTACTTTATGGCCCAATCAAGTTGACGCATGAAATTAACCATTACAAGTCCACCCCCTGCCAACTTGGCACCTATCTATTAGAGGTAGTTAGTCAGTCATGACCAGGGCAGGAGAGAGCTCTCCGCCACCCACCTGGAATGTCAGGTGGTAGTTTGACAATTACCATATTACCTCTCTAAAAGTGATAAATTGGCAGCTGATGCCAAGTAGAGGTCATCTCATAATGGTCCACAGATATTAACACTAAAGTGTTCACTGAATGCAGATGCCAAGGAGAAGCAACTTCACGTGGATGTACATTAAGAGACAAAATGGCAGAGTAAGACCTTCCAGGGACACTCCACTGGAAAGGAAAGAAAGCCTCAGATGGGCATGCATACAACTTTCCAAACACACTGCATATGCTTGCTTTCCAAGGGTAAGGAGGACACTGCACAAGTGCGCAGCCAACCCTAAAGGAAGAATCATGGGAAATAGGGGTAAGATGCCTGAAGGGGGCTATCCTATAAAAAGTCCTAAGATCAAAGTTAAATGGTGCCCTTGGTTTCTCAAGTGGCCCACTTGGCCCTCTTCCAAGAGTACTTCCTCCTTTCTTTCCTTGCTGTTCTAAAGCTTTTTAATAAACTTCCACTCCTGCTTTGAAACTTACCTTAGTCTGGTTTTCTGATTTAGGACCCCTCAGTTTCTTTCATTTTTCTGAGGAGGTAAGAATTGAGGTTGCTGTAGACCCATACAGATTTGTCTCCTGTAACTTGGGTGCATTCCACTGGTAACACATCCATGTCTCTTTAAATCACACTTAATTTTCAAATAAAGACAATAACAAGGTCATAGTTCTGCCTTAAAAAAAAAAAATGGAACTATCCTGCATACAATAAAAAAAATGCACAAACCCCTTCCACAGAAGATGATAGAAATTCTTAAGTGTCCTTGACTCTTTTCCTTGATAAACCATAACCTAAATATTATATGATGCGAAATTTAAAATATTTAAATACTATTATATAAAGTCAATAATTTGCATGGTACATAACAAGGAATTAAAAAGGAAAAATATTTTGATATATAAATTCACACACACACACACACACACACACACACACACACACAAAACATATCTATAAAAAATAAGTAGGAAATTCTCATGACAATAACAAACAGTGCTTATTTCTGTAACTGGCCTCACAATCATAGTTGGTATTTATAACCACCTTCTTCCACTACCTGTTCCATAGACTCTTTTTATTCAGCAAGCACCAAAACTGGTCATGATCCTCCTTTCCTTTTTTTTTTTTTTTTTTTTTTTGAGATGGAATCTCACTCTGTGACCCAGGCTAGAGTGCACTGGCACTACCTCAGCTCACTGCAACCTCCACCTCCCAAGTTCAAGGGATTCATCTGCCTCAGCCTCCTGAGTAGCTGGGACTACAGGTGCCAGCCACCATGCCCGGCTGTGTGTGTGTGTGTATTTAATAGAAACAGGGTGCCTAAACCTTCATTTTTAAAGGGTCTGGGCCATTAGTATTTCTGCCTAGATTGCATTATTATAGTTTTCCATTGACCTTAAGTCATAAAGCATGGTATGTGAGACACTATAAGGGGCATCTTGCATTCTAAATACACTCTTCCGTTGTACGAGTTTTGACTGTACAGTAGCTGTTTAATTTCCCCTTCGTAGCCAGCATTAATCAAGCCAACTAGTGCAATAACTCTGTTTATTAACATACGTTTCAGAGATATAAAGAGTCTAAAGTTTTCAGGTGGCAGTCTTAACTTCCAATTCAATGGAATCACTGTTGTCAATCTTTGTGGAAACATTTCTTCCTTTGAAAGTGAGACCTCTAGGTCAGTGTAGCACAAGGTCATGAGAATACAAAGTAAAAATTTGCTAGCGGGTCACTTAAGGGTAATGGTGAATGATGCCACTCCCATTTTAACCCTTGATTTCTGGACCCATGAATCCTGGCTACAGGAGAAATAGCACTGTATAGAGTATGCTAATTCAGAGCATATACAGCCAAATAGAAAATCGTGTCCCATTCCTACAAGGTATTTACAAGTAGACAGCCCTGTAATTGAGTCTTCAAAGGCCCCTTCCACTGTTTTAGCAGCTTCAGGATGGGGAACATTGTAAAAACAGTGAGTTCCACAATTATGAGCCCGTTGCCACACTTCCTTTGCTTTGAAGTAAGTTTCTGGATTAGAACTATTGATACATAGAATACCATGATGGTGGATAAGGCATTTAGTAATTCCACAGATAGATCTGGCATAGCAGCACTGTTTTCTAGAAAGGCAAATCCATATCCAGAGTATGTGGATATTTCAATAAAAACAAAATACTGTCCCTTCCATGATCAAAGTGGTCAAATGGTAATCAACCTATCAATAAGTAGCTGGCTGATTACCCCAGGAAATGATGTCATATTGGGCATATTGGGAGCTCAACACTGGTTTCTGCTGCTGGCAGATTTGGCACCCAGCAGTTTCCATACCCACATGGGCTTTGGTGAGTTGAAGTCCATGTTGCTGAGTCCATGATAACCTCTATCCCTGTGACCACTCTGGTCATGAGCCTATTGCATGATGACAGGGGTGACTTAGGAAGTAGGTTCACTGCTAACCACAGGATTGGGATCATCCTATCTACCTCATTATAATCCTCCTCTGCTGAGGGCACCTTGTGGTGAGAATGCATGCCAAACATAAATATGTTGGTTTTTTTTTCGTCCACTAAGATAAATCTATTCACATACTTAACAAACTTCCTTGGCATTTTCCAGTTATGTTCCTTCCAACTCCTTGGTCAGCCACCCAAACCATTGGCCAGAGTCTATGAATCAGTATGTAGTCAACAAGTGGTCACTGCTCTTTCCAAACAGAGTGAACAACCAGATGCATTGAGCAGATTTCTGCCTTCTGGGAGAATTTCTCTGCACCACTGTCCTCCAGGGATGTCTCAGAAAGAGGTGATAGTGCTCATATAGACATACTTTCACATATATATAGGCACCACTCAAAAGGAGTGGGTCCTGAATTTTGTCATATTTTTATTTCCCACATACATATTTTATTTCTGGCATACAAATGTCTTCCAGTAACTCTGGAGTAACTACTATATATTGCTCACTATATCTAACAGCATAATATTATTAAAGTAATGGACAAAGGGGATAAGCTGTCTGCTTTTGAGTGGTGCCTACATATTTGCAAACCTAAGTGTAAACCAGGCCTTAGTTTTCTCTTCTCCTGACAGGTAATCATAGCAAAAACTCCATGAAACTAGAGTAGGGTAGCAGGAGTGGGGAGCATCGGCACTTGGGTCACTTTTTCATGTAACTTACTTGTATCATCAGCATATGCATGGGCCTTATCATATATCATTTCTATTTGATGATGAAGTGTTATACTGCTGTGCATGCCCAACTTTGTGGCTTGGATTAGATAATATCCAGTTCACAATGGGAAGCTCAGGTCATGTAATGACATTAATTTGGTACCCAGGGTTAAATTTTCAGTCTCTACTAAGACTCAGTAGCAGGCAAAAAGCTGTTTCTTAGTATAGGAGTAGTTATATGAGGAGACTGGCAGATCTTTAGTCCAAAATCCTAAGGAAATACCTGTGATTCATCTATAGGGGTCTGGCAAAGTATTCAAGTAGTACCCTTATCAGCTGCTGACACACAACTGGATCTCACGAATCATATAGCTAAAGTTGCATAGTAGTTTCCACAGCAATCTAGACCTGTTGCAAAGTCTTCTTTTGTTCTGGGCCCCAGTCAAAAGCAGCACCTTTTTAGGTTACTTAGTAAATGGACCAGATGAGGAATGTGTTGCATGTGAAATCCAGAGGCCCATTAGGTATTGTGCCTCTTTTCAGCTGTAGAATGAGCAAGACACAACAACTTACGCTTCACCTTAAAAGGGATATCTTGACATGGTTCCACACCACACTGAAACTCTGGAAATTTCACTGAGGTAGAAGGCCCTGAAGTTTTGTAATATTTATTTCCCACCTTCTGACATACAAAAGTCTTCCAGTAACTCTGGAATAATTTCTACATATAGCTTACTAAATCTAACAGCATAATGTTATTAAGGTATAGACAAATGTGATCATCTCATGGAAGTGAAAGAAAATCAAGATCCATGTGAACTCAATTATGACACGGGGGTAATGTGCTGACATAACCTTGATGTAGGATGGTGAAGGAGTGTTGCCAGATTAAAGCTAACTACTTCTGGAGGTCTTTATCAACAGGTATTGAAATAAAAAGATTTTTCAGAGCAAGAGCTACATATCAGGTATGAGATGTGTTAATTTGCTCAAGCAAAGAAACCACATCTGGTACAGCAGCTGCATTTAAGACACATCTGGTTAAGCTTACAATAATCTCATCATTCTCCAAACTGGCATCCCAGGGATAAAGCCTACTTGATCATCCTAGATAAGCTTTTTGACGTGCCACTGGATTTGATTTGCCAATATTTTATTGAGGCTTTCTGCATTGATTTTCATCAAGGAGAGTGGCCTGAATTTTTCTTTTATTGTTGTATCTCTGCCAGGTTTTGGAATTAGGATGATGCTAGTCTCATAGAATGAGTTAGGGGAGGAGTCCCTCCTCCTCAATTATTTGGAATAATTTTAGTAGGAATAGTATCAGCTGTTCTTTGTACAGCAGGTAGAATTCAGCCATGAATCTGTCTGGTTCTGGGCTTTTTTTGGTTGATTGGCTGTTTATTACTGCCTCAATTTCAGAGCTCATTAGTGGTCTGTTCAGGGATTCAATTGCTTCTTGGTTCAGTCTTGAAACAATACATGTGTCCAGGAATTCATCCATTTTTTCTAGATTTTCTAGTTTACATGCATTGAGGTGTTTATTATATTCTCTGATGTTTATATTTCTGTTGGGATGGTGGTAACATCCCCCTTGTTGATTGTGATTGGATTTATTTGAATCTCCTCTCTTTTCTTCTGTGTTAGTCTAGTTAGCAGTCTGTCTTATTAATATTTTCAAAGAACCAGCTCCTGGATTCATTGATCTTTTTATGTTTGTGTGTGTATCTCAAGTTCCTTTAGTTCAGCTATAATATTCATTATTTCTTGTCTTCTGCTAACTTTGGGATTTGTTTGTTCTTTGTTCTCTAGTTCTTTTAGCTGTGATGTTAGGTTAACTTGAGATCTTTCTAACTTTTTGATGCGGACATTTTGTGCTATAAATTTCCCTCTTAACGTTGCCTTAGCTGTGTACCAGAGATTCCAGTATGTTGTCTTTGTTCTCATTAGTTTCAAAGAACTCATTAATTTCTGCCTTAATTTCATGATTTCCCCAAAATTCATTTAGGAGCAGGTTATTTAGTTTCCATGTAATTTTGTGGTTTTCCGTGGCTTTCTTAGTCTTGATTTCTAATTTGATTGTTCTGTGGTCCAAGAGACTGCCTGTTATGATTTAATAATATACTACTGTAGCTTAACAAACTCCATTCTTATTCATAGTGTGAATTATATTTCTGTCATATCAGTCAGGCTGAGGCTGAGAGTTCAATGTCAGCCTAGTTCCAATCCATTTTTGGGGAGCTGATGTGGTTCTTTGGAGAAAAAAAGATACTCTGGCTTTTTGAGTTTTCAGTGTTCACGTGCTGATTCTTTCTCATCTTTGTGGGCTTATCTGCTTTCAATCTTTGATGTTGCTGAACTTCGCATCTTTTTTTCTTTTATCCTATCTGAGGTACTGGTACAGTAGCAGCTGTGTGCCTCTTTTACCCACACCCAGCCACCTCCTGATCCATCCAAACATGGAGCTTCTTGTGACTGCTGAGATTCAAACAAAGAGATGCATACCTACCTTGCTTTATTGTGCTTTGCTCTGGTGCACTTTACATATATACTACATGTTTTAAAAATTGCAGTTTTGTGACAACCCTGTATTGTCTATTAGTGCTATTTTTCCAACATCATGTGCTCACTGAAGTGTGCTCACATGAGGGTTTCTGTGTCACATTTTGGTAATTCTCACAATATTCCAAATTTTTTTTGTCATTTTATCTGTTACGGTGGTCTGCAGTCAGTGATCTTTGATGTTACTATTGTAAGTCTTTTGGAACATCATGTGCTGCACCCATATCAGAAGGCAAACTTACTTGATACATGTTACGCTGTGACTGCTCCACTAGGCAGCCATTCCCCCATCCCTTTCCTAATCATTTGGTCTCTATTCACTGAGACACAACAATACTGAAATTGGGCCAATGATGATCTACAACGGCCTTTAAGTATTCAAGTGAAAAGATCACATGTCTCTCACTTTAAATCAGAAGGTAGAAATTATTAAGCTTAATGAGGAAAACACATCAAAGGCCAAGATATGCCAAAAGCTAGACCTCTTGCACCATGGTTAGCCAAACTGTGAATGCAAAGAAAAAGTGCTGGTAGAAAATTAAAAGTGCTACTTCAGTGAACACACAAATGATAAGAAAGCAAAATACGTATTGTTATTTTGGAAAAGTATTACTGGTCTGGATAGAAGATCAAACCAGCCACAAAATTTCTTTAAGCCAAAGCCCACACGAAAGAAAGGCCCTAGCTCTCTTTAAATTTATGAAGCCTGAGAGAGGTAAAGACACTGCAAAAATATGTTTAAAATAAATTAATTCATGAGACTTAAGGAAATAAGGCATCTTTATAACATAAAAGTGCAAGATGAAGCAGCAAGTGCTGATGGAGAAACTGTAGCAAGTTATCCAGAGGATCAAGCTAAGATCATTGATTAAAGTGACTACACAAAACAGTAGCTATTCAATGTAGATGAAACATGCCTTATACTGGAAGATATATTGGAAGATGTCGTCCTCTAGGACTTTCATGGCTAGAGAGGAACCGTCAGTGTCTGTCTTCACATTATTTTTTTCTTTTTGAAATGGAGTCTCCCTTTGTCACTCAGGCTGGAGTGCAGTGGCAGGATCTTGGCTCACTGTAACCTCCACCTCCTGGCTTCAAGTGACTCTCCTGCCTCAGCCTCCGGAGTAGCTGGGACTACAGGCATGCACCACCACGCCCGGCTAATTTTTGTATTTTTAGTAGAGATGGGATTTCACCATGTTGGCCAGGTGGTCTCAATCTCTTGACCTTGTGATCTGACTGCCTCCGCCTCCCAACATGCTGGGATTACAGGTGGGAGCCACCACACCCTGCCTGTCTACAAATTTTCAAAGGATATGCAGACTCTCTTGTTAGGGATAATGCAGTTGGCAACTTTAAGTGCAAGCCAATGTTCATTGTCCATTCTGAAAATTCTGGCGTCCTTAAGAATTAAGCTAAATAGATTCTGTCTGTGCTCTGTAAGTGAAAAAAACAAAGCCTGAATGATAGCACATCTGTTTGCAGCATGTTTACTAAATATTTTAAGCTCACTTTCAGACCTATTGCTCAGCCAAAAAAAAAAAAAAAAAAACATATTCCTTTCATAATATTACTGCTCACTGGCAATGCACTTGGTCACCCAGAGCTCTAATGGAGAATACGATTAATGATATTTTCGTGGCTGCTAACACAACATCCATTTTGCAGCCATTGAATCAAAAAGTAATTTTGAATTTCAAGTCTTTTTATTAAATAAATACATTTTACAAGGTTATATATGCAATAGATATTCATCCAATGGAGCTGGGAAAAGTCAATTAAAAACTTTCTGGAAAGGATTTACCATATTAGATGCCACAGAGAACATTCATGATTCATAGGAGTGGGTCAAAATAGCACATTAATAAGAGTTTGGAAGAAGTTGATTTCAACCCTCAGAGATGACTTTGAGGTTTTCAAGAAGTATCTGGACATAACTTCAGGGGAGGAAGTAACTGCAGATGTGGCGGAAATACCAAGAAAACTGGAATTAAAAGTGGGGCCTGAAAATGGGATTGAATTGCTGCAATCTCATGATAAACACTTAATGGTTGAGGAGTTGCTTCTTATATGTGAGTAAAGAAAATGGTTTCTTGAAATGAAATCTACTCCTGGGAAAGATACTATAAACAAGGTTGAAACTACACCAAAGATTTAGATTATTATATAAACATAGTTGATAAAGCAGCAACAGATTATGAGAGAACTAACTCCAATTTTGAAAGAAGTTCTAGACTGGGTAAAATGCTATCTAACAGCATTGCATACTACTGAGAAATCTTTCATGAAAGGAAGCGTTAACTGATGCGGTAGATTTCATGGTTCTTTTTTAAATAAATTGCTACGGATACCCCAATCTTCAGGAATCACCACCTTGAACATTTAGCAACCATCAACATCACGGCAAAGGCATGCACTTGCAAAAAAGTTATAACCTGCTGATATGACTTACTGATGGCTCAGATGAGTGTTAACAATTTTTTTAGCAATAAATTATTTTAATTGAGGTATACACATTTTTAGACATAATAGTATTGTAGACAGAGGTAATCGACTACAGAATAGTACAAACATAACTCACACTCACTGGGAAACCAAAAAATGTGTATACCTCACTTTATTGTTTCATTTGCTTTATTGTGGTGGTCTGGAACCAAACCTACACTGTCACCAAGGTACACCTGTATTCTGATTGTTGCTCTGACTCTGCTGACTTTTATGATAATCATGCCCACCTTGCCTTTGGCGACTGACTGACACCACTTGACTACTGCTGCCCCAGAATCCAATTATGCCCATTACATTCAGCTTACCCAATTGACTGACTGCAGTCTTCACTGTAAGGTCCGACCTATAGATTTGAGAAACGATAGCACTCTTCAAGCATTCTAAATCTCCACTTAAAAATGTATTTCCCACAATAGGGTTGAAAGGCAGTTGTTCCCAGTGTGGACAAAGGTCTTAAATGACAAATCCATTCTAACATGCCAATCTCTCTCAGCTTTTAAACCAATTTATCTACATTAAACCACAGCAGACCTGGCATTTCTAATTTACTCACCACCCTTGTTGTACATTTCAACCAGGCACATACAGTGTTGGAAACTTTTTTGACTTCCTGAATAGCAATGTTAAATGCAGATTCTCTGCTTAATGAGCTAATATCAATAAATGTCCCCTGATTCAACTTTACGTTCCTTCCACTATCATCCTACACCTTCAATATCCATTCCCACACAAAGTCCCAAGACTTCTGTCTTTATAAATCAGAAAACTTAAGTTTGTGATCATTTAGAGTACAGCACACCTCCTAACAGATGAGACTTTATGCCTCACCTTTAGGGGCCTCCTGGGACTTAAGACTAATTTTGAGTCTAGAAGTAAAGATGGGTAATGGGATGGGGGCCTGAAGAGAGTCAGCATTGTTTTGCATGACAATTACCTTGGAGTAGGTCATTACAGTTTCCTCAGGTAATCTGTGGTTAGTCCTTTGAAAACAGGGTAGGGAAGCTACTTCTACTGATGATGAAGGGACCACTCCCACCGGGGAAAGAAAGGCCACTTCCATTAGGTGTGTGGAGGCCTCTTCTATTGACAGAGAAAGCAAAGAAAAATTAGGGTTTGATGTCCACAGCTTCGTCAAGGTCTTGCCATATGTCCTCATTTCAACTTACAGGACCTCATTCTTTCTAAATTAACATTCTTATTTTAATATAGACACCCTGCAGGGCTGGGAGTACTAATGGGTTTGTGATTCAACCAGGTAGAGTGAGATTCTACATTTGATTTTCAACAGTCTCAGTCTTAAAGCTACAAGAGATTAGAGTCTTTTTTTTTTTATCTATAGTGTACAAAGAAATTTTCAAGTCATTTATGCAATATTTGAGCTTGGAATTCACATGCTGAGCTCACCATTTTCTGTCACCACTTTTTTCAAAAACGTTAGAAGCAACCAAATAACTTCACTGTATTTGTTAGTCTTCCAGCAATATTTATAACTATGATATGCAGTCATAAAATTTGATTCTTTTAAGTAGATGATTCAGAGTATCCAGTAGAAATATCTTGCATGTCTCTATTGCCACATCATGCCATGGACTAGCAGCACTCTTTCCTACTGAAGTCACTGACCTCTTTAAATTTAATCAGATTCAAAAGCAAATTATAGAAACTTCATAACCAATTCAGTAAACTCATTATTACAATTATGTATTTCTAAAACCACTCTCAGTATCAAGTCTATGTTAGCCTGCGTTCTTCAGAGAAACAGAACCAATAAAATACATACATATAAAGATGATTATTATAAGGAATTTGCTCATGTTGTTATGGAGGCAAAGCCCCAGGATGTATAGTGAGCAAGCTGGAGACCTAGAAGAGCCAAAGGTATAATTCCAGTCCAAGTCCAAAGACCTGAGAACCAGGAGAACTGATGCTATAAATCCTAGTCTGAGTTCAGCTGAAAGCAGGTGAAGAATAGTGTCTCAGCTCAAAGAGAGTCAGCCAAAGAAAGACAATTCTTTCTTATTCTGCCTTGTGTTCTGTTCAGGTGTTCAATGAACTGAATGTGGATCATTCACATTTGGAAAGGCAGACGGCTTCACTCAGTCAACTGACTCCAAGTTTCATCCAGAGACACCCTCACAGACACACCCAGAATATACATATTGTAGAAAAGCAGCTTAATATGAGTTTGATTTTTATTCAACTGACTTCCATTCCTATTTCTTATCATTTTTAAAATCATAAAACCAGATCACAGTCAAATGTGGGTCTGTTTCAGTTTTCCTATAAGGTACGAGATTTCTTGATTCTTGAATTCCTGCTTCAACGCAGGAAACTGTTCTTCATTAGGGTTTTCCTCTCCTCTCTCCTCCAGTCTCTTATTTCGGAGCTCCTATTATAACTAGGATGTAGAGTTAGGGTTCCCTAGAATCTATAGCCACATCTTTCAACCTTGTGGTAGTTACTGTTTTCCTATTTCTTTTAAGACTCAGAATTCCCTCCAGCTGATTATTTAATCTATTTTCATAGCCATTGTATCATTCATCTTTTCTTATGCATTATTTTTATTTTCATTTCCTCTTAGTCATTTGCTTCTTTTTTAAACCATGTCTGTTTAGTTTGCCTAAGTCACTCTTGTAAATATACTGTTTATATTTATGTTAAGGCCTTCTGCTGTTTCAGTTCTTGGGAATTTTTGGTCTACTGGTTTTGTTTATATGTGCAGTGATTTTGGGTTGCCTCTTTGAATTTCATGAAATAAAGCATTCAATCATAAAATATTTGCAACTGAAGTGTTTCCTAAGCACTATTTTCTGATAATAAATAAACATGCATTTTGCCTTGTTTTTTAATACAAGGAAGTCGCTATGCTGACTTAACTGAAATGGTAAACTAGGAATTAGGGAATAGGTGGTGTAAACAGGCTGATTTGCCTTTAGATAAATGGAAAGCATGTTTTTCTAAGGATGCAGCCTTCCTGTGCTTTGAAGTAACCAAAGGAAAAGCTAGGTGCTGTTTGGCTTTTCTGCCTAACACTAATATCCATTCTGTGAATTCCTGTAGTAAATCTTTATTGTATTTTAAAGTTATTATTTTAGCTCGAAGATAAGTGCCAGACTTAACAGCTATAATACTAAGATAATGGTACAATTTTTCCATAGTTGTAAATTAATTGTGAAGACTATTTCTTTGTAGGGAACAGTCTCTAGTTTGTGATTTGCCCAAGATTTTGGTGGGAAAACTCACTTTGGAGGAGTACTGTGTTTTGTCTTTCTTGTATTATTTTTCTATATCATACTGCTTTTCTCCATCACTCTGATTTTATGTGATTCATATTTCCACCAACCTGGCAAAGATGTGGTTTTTCTCAGTGCCCTTTACTGGATATACTTGCTTTACCCTTTTAATACATATCTCTTCCAAACATATTCACTCAACTGGTTTAAATGCAAGACCAGAGTTTTCAGTTCTCTCCAATTGCTTTAAGATATTTCATAGTATGAATCTGAGACATTTTATTATTCATATTAACTTTGTTTTGCTAGAAGTGATATTAACATTTTCAAGATTCCTTCAAAGTATTCTTCATATAGGTTTTTGTACAATTTTTGTTAACAATATTTTGAGATCCTGGGGTTTTTAAGTATAAAAACATCTATAAGTAATAATGTTATATCATCTTTTCTGATTTCTATAATGCTAATTTCTTTTACTATCTAAGTGTAACGGCTAACACATTTTGTGTTTTATAAGTATAATGCTTAATTTTGAACTACTTGGGGATTTTTTCATTACATTTCCATTGCTTTATTTCATTGTGTCAGGGGACACACTTTATATAACACTTTTTTGTTTATTTATATTATTTGGTATATGACCAATAATATGATCTATCTTAATGAATTTTTCATATGTACATGTAAATAATATGTGTTCTATATATGTTAAATGAAGTAATTCTGTATAGTTAGAAAATAAAAAATGTATGTAGTTGTATCATTTTTCTTTTTCCTTATCTATGAAATAATCATGTTTTCTTTTTCTCCTTAGCTAATAATGTGGCTAATTATGTTTATTTACTATATTAAGTTTGTCCAGGATTTCTGGGATGAATCCTAACTAGGTAGCTAGCTAACTAGTTTTTTTATACAATCCAGCCTAAATTTCTTTGATGCTTATTTGAAAATAAGGCAATTATTTATTTACCTGCTGATATGGTTTGGTTGTGTCCCCACCCAAATCTAATCTTGAATTGTAGCTCCCATAATTCCCATGTGTCATGGGAGGGACCCAGTGGGTGGTAAATGAATCATGGGATGGGTTTTAACCTTTCTGTTCTCATGATAGTAAGTCTCACAAGATCCTATGGTTTTATAAAGGGGAATTTCCCCACACATAATCTCTGGCCTACTGCCATGTAAGATGTGACTTTGCTCTTCATTTGCCTTCCACTGTGATTTGAGGTCTTCCCAGTCATGTGGAATTGTGAGTCAATTAAACCTCTTTCCTTTATAAACTACCTAGTCTTCAGTATGTCTTTATTAGAAGCATGAGAACAGGCAAATACAGTCAATTGGTACCGGTAGAGTGGGGTGCTATTTAAAGATAACTGAAAACATGGAAGTAATGTTGGAACTGGGTAACAGGTAGCGTTTGGAACAGTTTGGAGGCTCAGAAGAAGAAAATGTGAAAAAGTTTGAAATTTCCCCGATATTCATTGGATGGCTTTAATCAAAATACTGATAGTAATATGGACAATAAGGTCCAGGCTGAGGTAGTCTCAGATGAAGATGGAAAACTTCTTGAGAACTGCAGTAAATGTCACTCTTGCTATGCAAAGAAAATGGCAACATTTTCTACCTGCCACAGAGGTCTGTGGAACTTTGAACTTGAGAGAGCTGATTTAGGATATGTGATGGAAGAAATTTCTAAGCTGCAAAGCATTCAAGATGAAGCAGAGCATACAACTTTGGAAAATTTGTAGCCTGATGATACAGTATAAAAGAAAAAGCTATTTTCTGAGGAGATATTCAAGCCAGCAGCAGAAGTTTGTATAAATAATGAGGATGAGAACGTTAATCACCAAGACAATGTCTCCAGGGCACATCAGAGACCTTCACAACAGCACTTCCCATCACAGGCCTGGAAGCCTAGAAAGAAAAAATGATTTCTTGGGCCAGGCTTAGGGACCCCCTGCTCTGTGTAGCCTTGGGACACAGTGCCCTCTGTTCCAGCTGCTTCAGCTCCAGTTCTGGCTAAAAGAGGCCAAGGTACGGCTAGAGTGTGGCTTCAGAGGGTACAAACCCCAAGCCTTGGCAGCTTCTATGTCGTATTGAGTCTGAGGATACAGAAGTCAAGAATTGAGGTTTGGGAACCTCCGCCTAGATTTCAGAGGATATACAGAAATGCCTGGATTTCCAGGCACAAGTTTGCTGCAGGAGCACAGTTCTCATGGAGAACATCTGCTAGGGTAATGCAGAAGGAAAAGGTGGAGTGAGACTCCCCCAAAGAGTCCCCATTGAGGGGCTGCCTAGTGAAGCTGTGAGAAGAGTACCACCATCCTCCAGACACCAGAATGGTAGATCCATCAGCAGCCTGCACTGTGCACCCGGAAAAGCCACAGACATTCAACACAGCTCCTGAAAGCAGCCAGGAAGAGGGTTGTGCCCTGCAAAGCCACAAGGGTGGAGCTGCCCAAGGCCACGGAAGCCCACCTCTTACATTAGTGTGCCTTGCCTGTGAGACATGAGGTCAAAGATCATTCCAGAGCTTTAAAACTGGACTACCCTGTTGAATTTCGGACTTGCATGGAGTCTGTAGCCCCTCTTTTTTGACCAATTATCCCATTTGGAAAGGGTATATTGGGTATATCTACCCAATGCTTATACCCCTGTTGTATCTAGGAAATAACTAACTTGCTTTTGATTTTACAGGCTCATAGGCAAGAGGGATTTGCCTTGTCTCAAGTGAGATTGGACTGTGGACTTGTGAGTTAATACTGAAATGAGTTAAGACTTTGAGGGACTGATGGGAAGGAATTATCGGTTTTGAAATATGAGAACATGAGATCTGGGGGGGACCAGGGTGCAATAATATTGTTTGGCTGCATCCCCACCCAAATCTTATCTTGAATTACAGCTCCTATAATTCCCATGTGTTGGGGGAGGTACCCAGTGGGAGGTAATTAAATCATGGGGGCAGGTCTTTCTGGTACTGCCCTTGTGATTAAGTCTCACAAGATCTGATGGTTTTATAAAAGGGGAGTTCACCTGCATAGCCTCTGTCTTGCCTGCTGCCATGTAAGACATGACTTTGCTCCTCATTTGCCTTCTGCCATGACTGTGAGACCTTCCCTGCCCTGTGGAACTGTTAGGCAATTAAATCTCTTTCCTTCATAAATTATCCATTCTCAGGTATATCTTTATCAGCAGCATGAGAACAGACTAATACACCTGCCTTCTAATTAAAAAAATGTATCCAGTAGCATTCATAGCTCAGATAAATGCATTTTTTCATTTGTTTTGATGACAGCATATATTAATTCTGAATTTAATTTTTGGCAATTTATGAATATATATATGCATAAATAATTTTTAATTCACTTTAGGTTCAGAAAAAATTGCTTTTAATTCCTGTTTAGTTATGTGAAAAATCATATTACTTTTGTTTATTTGCAACTTTTAAGAGTTATATTAAATTCATTTTGGGTTGGGTTTTAGATGTATCTCATTTTCTAATCTTGTTTTTGTGGGAGTGGGAAGTGTATGTGTTTTGTGTGCTAAGCACATAAAACCATAATGTATCTAGATAAACCATAATTTGTTTGTAATGCCATGATTTTAGAGACGTCACAGTGAGTATACGAACATATTTGTTGTCATCTAGCTGCTGCTACTGCTACCGTATGAAAAGTATGTATAAAATTACACTGGAATGGTTGCTTTCAGGCAGCCATGTCTACTTGCCACTTTTCATTAAGTTGACTAGAGTTGAGGAGGTGCTGTTAAAATCTAGTTATTTCTACTGAATGTCAATTTTTTTAGATTAAGGAGTTAGACATGTAACCTGAGCAGAAATGACAAGTATAGCTGTCATATTATACAATAAATTACCTAGACACACTCTACACATTATTTCACATGTTGTAAATTGCACATTGTGGTGTATAAAGAGCATAGATTTCAGAGACATACCTATTTTCAAATACCGCTCCACTATGCAGAATATTATCTGCATCATAAAAGTATTTTAGAATATATTGTGGTGGAAATATGCTGTTGTGAAATAATGCAATCACATGTGCTCCCCATGAACATTCTTCATTTTCTATTGACCTACCAGATTAGGTTTTTCTTGCTTATTTAGAAGGCAGATTTACTCTCTATTATTTCATTCAGTTGAATATCAGTTTAAACAATTTAGACATGTTTTTGGGACACTAAAAAAACAGTCCTCCTGTTTGACAAAATTTATGGATTTCCCATCAAAATAATCCATAATTGTTAATTACTTTTTGCTAATTTATTAATTTCACTATTCTTGGTGCTATCATGATATACATTCTTATTCGATATTTTCTTGGAAGTATATATTAATATGAGCAGCATATTTTGTATTGATCCATTCATCACTTTAAATATAATTTTATAAACAGATTAAGAACTATGTGTTAATTTATAATCATTTTAATAAAAATGAATTTTTAATTAAAATAATAACAATATAAAATTAGTGAATTCCTTAGTAATTTACTATCATTAACACCTGCATTCTAGGGATACATAATCAAAGATAAAATGATTTTTCAAATGTAAGCATTGACCTAGATAATTCAGGGGACAGTGTCAAGTTTTCTCAGCATCTTGGATATTTTTATAACGGTTCCTCTGTTTTGGTTGATCTTTTATGTTTATAGTTGCATATCTGAAATGATGAAGTCAAGCTATAAAAATAAGCAATATGTAGCATTATAAATCTATACTGGCTTATGTTTTTTCCTTCCAAGAGAGTTAAACTTCATTTTGTATAAAACTCTTGCAATCCAGTCATCTTTATCATTCACCTATTTCACAAACAAAATTGATTCATAAAATGACAGAACAGTTTACTTCATAGGGAGCAGATGTGGGCATACATTACATGGCATTCCATCTGTAATGATCATATATCTCTAGAGCTCGTAAAAAATCATTGGTTCTTCTAAAGAAATATTTACCAGTTGAATATTCTTCACCAAGAACACAGGCTTAACTATCTGAGATCATTCTCTTTAACGAAATGCTTAGGAATCCCTTGAAGGCCTGTGATTCAGTGTGAGAAGAAGCACTGGGTGTTTCTTGCTTGATGTCTAGTAGTTTACTTGATACAATGGATCTGATGTTATATTTTAATAAGTAAAACAAGTATTACAGAATACATATATGTGTAGATATTTAATAAAATCTGTTAGATGGAAATTTCAAAATAATCTTTGTCAAAGGAAGAACATAAAGTGGAATAAAAATTGGAATGAGTAAGGACAAAAGATTATAAACATAGTAACTGTAATGTCAAACTTAGGCCAACAAGAAAAAAAAAATGTGTTTACTGAAACCTGCAAAAACTTCATCTCGTCTTTTCGTGGATTACATAGTAATATAAGCTATATCCTCAAAAAGAGCAGTGCTAAAATGTGATCAAATGAATAGTATAAAAACTAGGAACGAATTTAAAATCTGATAATTGTTTTATTCAAACTAGTCTCCATAGTTGCTGAGAAAAATTCTAGTGTTAAAAAAATTTCTGATGGAGTCATAAAGGAATAAAATCACTGAGTGAAAAGTTAAATTGTCTGTGATAAGTGGGCTATAAAATGATCTCACCTCTTTAGGATACAGTTTCTCTTTATACATATAAATAGGTGTATTATTTATCTATTGCCGTATAAAAATTACCTCAAAACTTAGCGTCTTAAAACATCACACATTTCTTATCTTACAGTTTCTGTCTGTCCAACATCTGTAAATTACTGATGTATCTACTTTAACAATCTGGATCTACCTCATGGACTCTCACAAGGCTGAAACCAAAGAGTCGGCCAGGGCTGAGGTTGAAGGTTTCACTGAGAAAGGATCTAGCTCCCAGTTTTCATGGTAGGTAGGAGGATTTAGTTCTTCAGGGACCATTTCCTAAGTGCCTTAGTTCCTTACTGCCTGTTGGTCAGAGGAATTACATCATTTTCCTAACACCTGGTCTTCTCCAGCATGGCAGCTTACTTCATCAAAGACAATAAAAGATTGAGAAAAAAAGGTTAATATCAAAAAGATATTATCTTCTATAATCTGATTAAGGAAGTGACATCTCCTCAATATTGTCATGTTCTGCTGAATAGAAGCAGGTCACTAAACAGAAAATCATGGTATAATGGAATATCTGGGGGTTGGGATCACATGAGGTCACCTTAGAGGCTGCCTGCCATAATAACAAAAGCATGCTAAATGAAACTACAGGCTGTCTATATTTTATAACTATGTGCTTTAATTTTAGATTTATTCCTGCTGCTCTCCTCTTGCCCAAGTCTCTGCTGATTGTTAATTTACTAGAATTTGGAGGGTACTTGAAGATAAAATCAGGTTAGTCAATGATCAACTCCAAGAGAATGCTTAGGGAAAAACTGAATAGTACTTACATAATAGAAAACTTGTTAAGAAGGATTATGGCTTGGGCATATCTTGCTATTCGATTCAGTAACTTATAGTAGTGCTTGTGGTTAACATTATGCACCTAATTGAATGGCCTAAGGTTTGGATATTGCATGTATATTTGATTTTTCTATTTACTTTTTCACAAATGTGTTAGAAATGAATGAAACTGAATAGAATAAAATGTAATGCTATATTATAGTCTTCTTTCATTTTTTCTAAAGTCATAAAAGTATACAATGGTAATTTTAAATACAATCATCCAAATTCTAAATATGCAAACAAAACACCTTATTAAGCTGCCAAGAGAAATGAGGGTTCCTGAAATTTGTATAAACAGTTAGTAAGTAAGTGTCTCAAGAGTAAAATGGACATAAATTGTCTTCTAATCTAAGATCATCCCCGGTGCCCAGAAGGTGGCTCCAAGGCTGCTGAACAGATTGCGCCTTCATACATGCCCCCTTTCAAGTTTTTTTTTTTTTATATTTTCAGAAAAAAAAAAAGTTATTAAAATAGTAAGTTCTGATGAAAGATCTAACCTACTGATTTAAGTTCACATATGATTAAATATTTGTATTTAAAAATTTCTGGTGAATGGTTATAAATATTTAAAAGAAGAAAGAGAAATAATATAATGAAGAATAGAATTGAAAGAATGGATGAAAAAAGAAGAGAGTAAAAGAAAAGAAAAAGGAAGGAAGAGAGGAAGGGAAGGAGGGAGGGAGGTAGTGAGGGAGGGAAGTTATGCTATAAATATAGAATTAGTTACAGATGATATAGATGTAAGAGAGAAAATATGATGTGATGATATGAGGGAAAGTTGCAAAAAGATTCCATCTGAATTCAAATGCATCAGATGGGGGAACATCTGATAGGCTCTCTCTCTTCATCTCTGCCAGATGTTCTTCTAGGTGTTGGATACTACAATCATGAGCAAGAAAAATACAGTTCCTGTTGTCTCAGATCTCCCTTACCACTTCATATAGTATTGCATATGAATAATATAATTTCCGTAAGTGCTAAATGCTCTAAGGATCATTAAACAGGTGTTGGGATAGAACAAGTGTCTGGGGTGGGGAGGCACAGTGCTGTGGCCATAGGAGACATGTAAAAATCTTGGGGAAGAGCATTTTGCCTAAGAGAAGAGTAAATACCAAATCTCCCAGACAAGAATAAACTCAGTCTGTATAAATAACTAAAACAAATTGAAAGTTGTCAAAATACTGGGAGCTAGTATGAGGAGGAGATACGGTCTTGAAACAAACATGGGACAGATTAAATGGAGCCATTGTAAAGGGTTTGCATTAAATCATACTGCATTGGGAAAACATTGATGTTTTCAAAACAAAAAGGTTGTATCATCAAATTTACAGCTTGAAAAAAACACTGAGGTCTGGGAGATCTGAAGAGAATCCCTTTAGGAGTTGCAGGAGAAAGCTACAATTTGTCATGACAGAAAGTCACGTAGAAAGAGATGAAGATGGAAACGAGTTGTTGCCACAGAGAAGGGTAATGTTAAAAATCTGAGAAATATTTTGGAAGCAGACATAACTTGAGGACTTACTGAAATATACATAGAAAGAGAAAGACATTTCAGATGACAACCCTAGAGGTTTTAGCCTGAGCATGGGCAATTCTATTGACTGAAACTCTGTTTTATCTATTAAGATATCAGAACGAGGAAGGATCAGTTTTTGGTAAATGGGAGTGAAATACAGAATTATATATTATAAAGCCAAGTCTGAGAATCTTACAAGGTATTAATTATAAACCATTCCACAGCAATGACATCTACTAGGGAATTAGGACAGAAAACCTGCAAGGTAAAGCTTGTATGTGATTATTTTTGAAAATTTCATAGGAATAGTAGCATTGAACACATATTTTCTTTGTTAAATTCAATATACTTTTTCCCAAAATATTAGAATATTTTACTTTTTTTTTTTAGCTCCAGATAAAATTTTTGGCTTTCATTTTGATTATTTTCACATAAAAATGTATATTAACAGTAGAATCATAGTCAGTATATTAAGACACTTATGTTTGATAAGGCATGCAGGAACTGAGAACAACTAGAGGATAGTAACTTTATGTTACCCAAGTCATTCAGGGCATTCATTCAGGAGCATATGCTCATTCCGAACATATGCCCATTAACAGAAATGATTGGCAGTATAATCTGTGCTAATTTAAATCAATTTTAGCAAGATGGTAGATGGTAGGATAGGAGGCAACCCAATCATATCGCCTCACAGCAACAAGAATTCTTAATCCATCCATAGACAAAAGCCTCTCTGCAGAAACCTCAAAATTCAGGTAGGAGGTTATGAAACACCAATGATGCCCAAGACCTAGAAGAGTTATTTTGAGTGCAGATTGATACCCAAGTGGTTGATCATCTGATTATGCACCCAGGTTCAAGCCTGGAAATAGCCCCATTCTCCAAGGGGCTTGGCTAGAGTCACATTTGGCTTTGATCAAAACCATCTGCCAAGGGGTCCAGAAAAAATTATGCACACTAATGCCTTGATCAAAAGACCCATCTGCCTGCAGACATTGGTCTTGGCAGTGAACCAGAAAGTTGTCCTGTGGCTTGGCTCCAGCCTACCTCAGTTGAGGTCCCAGCTAAGAATATTCATTACTTCTGGGAGGGTAGAACTGGTGGATTCTGAACCTCCAATTTGTACTTCGAGACTTCTTGAACAATACTTAAACAGTGCATAATAGATTATCCTGTGCATTTTCATATAGTAATTTGGGCTTTTCTGAACTTGGGATTAAATTTGGCTGGCATCAATCTAGACCACTTGTGTATCATCATTAGCATGACAAAGATCTAAGTGATTTTGGTTCGGCAGACAGTTGTTAAATCCTATGTTAGATGGTCTACCTACGGTATCTCAGTGCAAGCTCTTTGCTATAATGTGTTCAAATTCCACAATTCTTTCATTCATGTGTCCCTATTGAATTTCAAATACAATGCTAATAAAATCAGTGACAATAATCTGCCATTAATTGTTTGTCTCTCCAAGACAATTAATATATAATTGTGAACAATTCCAGAGCAAGCAAAATAATTCTATGTGGAAGAATGGCAGCAAAGTCATTGTGGGTATCTGGAAGTAGCTAAGAAAAAGAATTAAAAATAATTAAATAAGGAGAGACATTTATCTTTCTTTGTATTGTTCTTGGCTTGCTATCTCTTAGAAAAAAATGGGGTCATAGTGTACTTTAAAAATCAATGAAAGGAAGAGTAGGGGAATTTAAGTTCTAAAATTTCATTAAATTAAGAAGATATCTGGAAAAGCTGGTAAAATAAAAGCCCAATAATTTCAAAGAGATTAATTGCTATCAAGAATTACAAGAGTAAAAAATACATCACAGTAAATATATATATATATACCTATATCCATGAAGCAAAATTTCTTACACTAAATAAATTCTTGAGGAGAGAAAAAGTTGAGACTCTGCCAGGATGTGCATTCTGCTGGAGTCAGGATGCATGAAGCAGTACATTGTAAGGAACATTCTGACTTACTTAAGAGTCATGAGAGCAGACGATTGGAGGAGAATGGGGGAGGACTGACTAAGGGAAGATGGCAGTAGAACTCTAGGGAAAACAACCCATGGAGAACCTTTGAAGCAATTATTTTAAGATACTATAAAAGGTGCCCCTGAAGCTGGTATATTTAGAAATGAAATACTCATACAGCAAAAGGTAAGATTAGGCAACATGTATGAATGAACTAGAAAAGTGATGAAGAATGCTATTTTTTTATATTTTGCAGATGTGAATGCCTATCACTGCTTGAGAAGTTACCAGAAAGTATTTTTTAAAATCAAAAATATAAAATTAGAAAATATTTTCCTTTTGAGATCATCCATCATCACCTACAATGTATACAAATAAAATAGAATAAAGGGATTAAAATCTTAGAAGACATAGAATACTAGATTAATTAGTCAAAATTGATGATTTAATGAAAACAGGATTGGAGAAGCTGAAATAAAGAACTTGAAGCATGGGGCAGATGAAAAATTTTAATTTAAAAATTAAGCTATTGGGTTCAGGATTATTTTGATTAAGGAGACCTAATCAATTCTGCCTATTATAGCCTGCAATTACTTATTGATTATAGTTAGTAATCACCAAATGCAAATGGTCTTGGATGCTAACTTGGTCCCTGTAAACTATGTACTCATTTTATAGTATATTAAATGGTTGCCCAGGACAAAATTGCTCAGCACATTCCCAAACCTACAGAGAAAAAGTCCTCTTACTGGAAAGCTGGAAATCATTGCTAGAACCACCTATGGGGGAAAATAAATTGTGGAATTCTAATTTTTAAAATCTTATCTTTGTTGGCAATAAAATATAAGCATTTGTACTCTTACCTACATAGGTATATGTTTATGATTTTACATGCAAAGAACAAAGCATGAAAATTAATCAATATCAATGTTAAGTTCATTTTCCTGTATAAACATGCAGCATCAACTTGTGCAGGTAGTTATAGCAAAGTCATGGCAATTCTTCTTGAAAAAAAAAAATCAGTAAAATTAGAAATAAGATAAAGGAAAAAATGCCTACTTTAAAAAACTAATGGTTCTGAGTTGACTTAAGGGTTAAAGATTGGGGCTGGAAATGGTGGCTCATCCCTGTAATTCCAGCACTTCGGGAGGCCAAGGCAGGTGGATCATTTGAGGCCAGAAGTTTCAGACCAGACTGGCCAAAACAAGGAAACCCCATGTGGGGATCGCTCCCGTGTAAGGCCCCGTAATGTGTGGGCCTCACCAGACGGTGAGCTTGAGCCCAAACACAGTTTCCTGCTGGAGGCAGCCAGCTATGGGAAAGAAAGAACTAAGAAATGACTGATGTTGCAAAAGTTTCTACTTTTGACTGCAGTGACGCTTGGGCAAGGGTCGTGTGGTTTTGTCAGACATTATGTCTCCACTAGGCCTCTGCATGACCTTTACGACTTTACTTTTCAAGAAGTTTAACTTTTTCCACATGACTGCCTTGAACCCTAGATAATGACTTTATGGCTTAGCTTGTGACTCTTAGGTGTTGTTATTCACAAGTGTGTTTTGGTAAAAACAGATAAAGCATACCACCTGACCACTTTTACGATCCTTGAATGTCATGCTTAAGATTGTTTTTGTGATCCTATATTTTGTAAATTTCCATTCCTCTTATTGTTGATTGTGTAAACACCTTTGATCTTAAGGTATATATTGAGACCCTGGACAAAAATAAATTCGCTGTTTAGGCATTGCCTTTTCAGTCCTCCAGACTCCAGCTTTTCTGTCTCTCTTTATTTCCGCGCATCCCCTCTTTCAGGTCGGGACCCTCTTGCTGGCCAAGACTCCCCAGCGGATCTTCCGTTGCCCACAACCCCGTATGTATTAAAAATACAAAAAAAAAAAAAAAAAAAAAAAAAAAAAAAAAAAAAAAAAAAAAAAGCAGGTATCAGGGTGCATGCTGGTGCTCCCAGCTACTAGGGAAGCTGAGGCATGAGAATTGCTTGAACAGGTAGGCAGAGGTTACAGTGAGCTGAAACCATGCCACTGCCACTTCAACCTGGGTGACAGAGGGAAACCGTCTCAAAAACAAAAACAAAAAAATAGAGATTTGTAGTAGTATTATTTACACCATTTATTGTTTTTTTTCTAAGTTAATAGCATTGAAATTCCAAGTATTTTTATTATTTGGTTATACTTTTCTTTAGATAATAGTCCATGGTTTTCTTCTATTTCATAGTGCAATTAAGTTCTCAAGTTTGAATAACATATACCTATATAACAACACGTTAAAAAATGAAAGCTATTTAATGTATTAAATAACTTTAGCCAAAATGGTAAATTAAAAAACTGATACCCTGATGTTTTGAAAGAGTTAATACAGCTTTTCAATATATTCCATTTGTTTAACGGGAGAGGTTACCTAAATAATATAAAAATTTTACTCAACAAAACATTGTCATTAATATTAATGGATTATATGATGCTTGACAAATTTATTTGTGTGACTAAAGGACAAAGCCTTTTTCAATCCAGAAAATGTATTTAAGAAATATATGTGATAGGGAGGAAGGCAGCAAGTCACACTGCCATGTGTGTACCTATACAACAATCTTGCATGTTCTTCACATGTACCCCAAAACCTAAAATGCAATTAAAAAAAAAAAAAAAAAGAAATATACTCTGGCAGTCATTGTAACTGTCCAGGCTTTTCTGAATATCCTACAGATTGATGATGAAATAAGATATTTGAATTAACTGAACTCTTTTCCTACATATATAAAAATTTTAAGAATCTTTTATTTTATATATTAAAAATTATTTTTTAGTGATTGACTGATTGAGACAGAGTCTCCCTCTGTCACCCAGCCTGGAATGCAGTGGTACAGTTTCAGCTCACTGCAACCTCCATCTCCTAGGCTCAAATGATTCTCCTGCCTCAGCCTCCTGAGTAGCTGAGATCACAGGCATGCACCACCATATTTGTAAAAATACCATTTTTGTATTTTTAGTCAAGGTGGGATTTTACTATGTTGATCAGGCTGGAGTGGAGCTCATGGCCCAAAATGATCTGCTTGCCTCAGCCTCCCAAATGCTCTCAAATTACAGGCCTGAGCCTCTGTGCCCAGTGGCAAATATTTTAAATTATTAATATTCTTAAAACTATAACAGCATTTTCATGAAAACATGATAATGACCTTTTTCTACCTTCTTACATACTTTCAGTTATATGCCCAATTTTCCTATATATAACCAATTTTAAAGAGAAATAAAATAATATATGTTTTAACCTTTTTCATTTTCCCCTACCTCCTACATGGTTTTTTAAAAATGCAATCATAAACTTTAGCTTCACTCCACCAGACAGTTTCCACATAGTAAGATTACCTAACTATGAGTTCACTTAGAAGTTCTGGAGACCGAACCTTGCAACAAACCAAGCACCTACGCACAAGGAGATGTCAATTTACAACTTAGCTCTGCCTGCAATGGCACCAGCCAGCAAATCACGCAGACCTTGCACCTCCTCACCCACTTCCCTCCATGCTTTTAACTCCAAGTCCCTATTTAATAGCTCCTGCTTTCATGAGGGAACACATCACACACTGGGGTCTGGTGGGGAAGAGGGATAAGGGAGGAATAGCAGAGGGTAGGGAGATTGGGGAGGAATAATATTAGGAAAAATACCTAATGTAGGTAACGGGGCGATGGATGCAGCAAACCACCACCATGGCATGTGTATACCTATGTAACAAACCTGCACAATCTGCACATGTACCCTAGAACTTAAAGTATAACAAAATTTTTTTTTAAATAAAAAAGCCCCTGCTTTCTGCCCAGAAAGTGGAAGCAGCTCCCTTTAAGGAAGGAAACTGTAACACTTCAGTTTAGCTCTGGAATAAAAGCTGCTTCTACCAGATCTCATTCTTGTTCATTGGACTCAGCAAGTGACTAGCAGCTTAACTTGTGTTTGGTTACATGATCTTAGTTGCACATGGAAATTTTTATAGTATTGATGTTTCCTACAGAATGGGACATTTAGATACAGTTTCTCAATTTATATGCATAGGATTGTCTATATGGAGAAGTATATTACTAAGTGACAAAGTAATACAATTGAGTTTGGAAAATACATTTTTATCAGGTGCTTTACTTTTTAAAATTATCTCTGGTGGACATGGCGGCTAAAAGATAGTGCTAAGGACAACTGATATTACATGATGGAAAAAAGAAGTTTTACTCTCCTCACTGTGTTTTGAGAAATCACTTTAAGACCAATTGTGGAGTATAGACCATGGTTAACAGAGTACACATGGGTCCTCTGAACTGTGATTCATACTCCTATTGAACGAGCTCCCAGATGTCTGTCTCCGTGGTCATAACTTTTGAACTGTACATTTTCAGGAATTCTTGGGTATACAGGGAATCATTCTTTATGAACGGTAGCAAAATTCTTTATATACAAGATATAAAATAATTATACTAAGTGCCATTTTAAAGTTTTATCTTATATCACAGTGATAGTATAATATCACTATGTAGAGAATCTATAGATTCTAAAATGTTAATGAAACATAATAAATCAATAGGATAATAAATATGACAACTTAGAAGTGGAAACTTCCTAGAAAACTATTCCTTAAAAAAAACTGACTTAGGAAAACAAACAAAAAAAAACTTGAAAAGCCCTAAAATTGTTGAAGATGCCGGGCACGGTGGCTGTAATCCCAGCACTTTGGCAGACTGAGGCAGGCAGATCAAGAGGTCAGGAGCTCAAGACCAGACTGACCAACACGGGGACACCCCATCTCTACTAAAAAATACAAAAATTAGCTGGGCATGGTGGTTTAAAATGGTACTTGGAAAGGAGTAAATTTTTGTTTTATCATAGTCCAAATGTACTACCCCATGAGTACTTCACTCTCTTTTTGAGGATCACCAAAAATAAGTGCTGAGTCTCAGGCTTTTAAAAAGAAAATGACTTCCTAAATGGAATCTGAACTCCAATTGGGTCCCCTGTTGAACGTACACTTGAGTGTAAGGACATACACTGTGCTAGGGCAGGAACAGCTCTGAACAGCATCTTCCACTGGAACAGGAAATCAACTACCACTTTTATTGTGAAAATGTTGCCATAGTGGATCAAGTTAACCACAGGTACTTTTCAGGACACCTGACTATATAGAGCTTGAATACCTAAAGTAACACCCTGGTACCCTGTGGTTTCCAAACTTCTTTAACCAGAGAACCCTCTCTTCACACTGTGTACTAATGACAAAAGGAATACTCCAGTGTTCCTCTGACAGTACTTTGAGAAAGGCTAGTTCAGGACACCAACTTAGCAAGTATTAAGTACCTAATCTGTACCAGGATACAAGTTCTAGGACTGAGGATGCAGTAATGAACAAAATAGATAAAAATCTCAACTCTAAAAAAGCTTTTATACTTGTAGAAACTTTTTTTTTAATATTGAGGCAATTTAATGGCTTGCTAGCTAAAACTGTATTAAATTCAGTCTTCTGAAGTGTGTATGGGTTTGTAATATTTAACTGTAACACGAAATAAACTTTACCTTAAGAATTATTTAATGTTACCATAATTCCTGAGGAAAATAGAATGACACTGGTAACATCATAATTCCAGTGACATCATTTACAATTGTGATTATGTGAAATGTAAGGAAATAAAAAAATATATGTTTTCTGTCCTTTTTTGTTTCTTCTCCATATTCTCTTGTTTACAATTTTTTCTTTTCATTGATAAAGTCAAATGTTTTATATTATTATATGTCCTACTATGCTCCTCCATAATATTTAATATGATTGGGAATCATTCTAAGTATTTTAGACCTGTTTTTCACAGAGATTCCTTTTAGAGATCAAGGGAAGTTTATTTCTGAAGTTTTTGATAATTTGAATCTAGGAAACAGAATAGACAGTTGAACAGGAGAAAAGATATACATATGTATTACATGCACATAGAAATCTCCCACACAAAAAGATAACTTTTTAGAGCTACTGAAGTGCCTGCAAGCCCTCTGAATAGCCATCTCAAAATATGCCAAAAAAAAAAAGTATACCTTGGGGTAGCACATTTTGGTTTCCCATGATTCTCTAGTATTTTCTGTTAAAGCTACTTCTCCTTTATTTTATTTTAAGATGGAGTCTTGCTCAGTCACCCCGGCTAGAATGCAGTGGCACCACCTCTGCTCACTGCAGCCTCCACCTTTCGGACTCAAGCTATTCTCCCACCTCAGCCTCCTGAGTGGCTAGGACCTGTCTAATTTTTGTGTTTTTAGTAGAGATGGGTTTCCCATGTTGGCCAGGCTGGTCTCAAGCTCCTGACCTCAAGTGATCCGCCCACCTCAGCCTCCCAAAGTACCCGTATTACAGGTGTGAACTATCATGCCTATCGCTTCTCCTTTTTTAGAGAAAGAGAGGGAATTTTAGGTAAGAGAGGGAAACTACTAAATAGATCCACAGTCTTAAAAACCTCAGAAAGATAGCTCTTAAAACGTACAACTTGCTAACAAGCATAAAAATGAAGGATCTGCTGAAAGGTCATTTCCACTCAGCTTTTATCTGTTCAAGGAATAGCCCTGTGGGAACATAGGTATCTTAAAAGACAAGAATATCTTTATGACTCCAGGAATTAAGTTGGAAAGGCAAAAAAACTAAAAAACTCTCTAATGACATTTAATTCACAGTAAAGCTGAAGACAGCAACAGTCCATATGCTTCAGCACCTATGTAATGCCTTTAAAGTACGAAAATATATGCTTATCAATGACACTAGAAGCTAGTATTTTCTAGTATAGAGAAAGAAAATAAAGGAGAGAAAAGATAAACAAATTGATGGATTAATCCCTACACTGTTTTATTTTTAATGTTTGATTTGAGTTTCTTCAGTTGACTCTAAGCTAACAAGTGAAACAGACATAAAAGGAGACAGAACTGTCTAAGCAGTAGTGGTTATTTCTTGGAATTCTCATACTGTTTCATTTCTGTCTTAGTAAAGAGAAATTATAATGTGTCAACTAAAGCTTCTTCTGGTCTGGAGAGAAAAATCTTAGGCACTCCAAAAAAATTAGGTACCCCCAAAAAATCTTTTTGGGTCACCTTTTTGTGAGTTTTATGTTAAAGTCATGTTTGTTCACAGAATGTATCTTTTATTTGAAGTATATGCATCACTAAATTTTGTTGGTGAAGCTTTCTTTCTGTAGCATGAATAGCACAGGGTGTTGAAGAGTTAGAAGAACGTACTCTCTTCCAGTGTAAAAAATTCCCATGCTGCAGAAAGAAATTCCACTGAGTTTCATATATGAATTTTTAAAATATTACCTGTATTTTTTAAAAACAACAACAACAAACAAACAAACAAACAAAAATATGTATTCCTAGACAGAGTGACTCTTGAAGACTATAAAACTTCAGCATGGATGGAATTATAAAATCTTGGATCTATGTGATACCTCATGGAAGCACAGAATCATGGGGCGATATAACAAACTACCCAAACAGAAGAAAAATGTCAGAAATGGAAAATAATAGGAAAGTAATAAACTAGGATTCTGTGATTCCTAATTTTCACTTTTATTTCTATCTTTCACTGTGTGGCTCAAAGAAAGTCACACATTTTCTTCACCTGCAAAATAAAAGAATGGAATTATGTAACCCCAAAGATTATTTTCAGCCTAAAATTTTTTGAAGTTAGTCTACTTCCTTATATTTTCTTGGGCTGACTCTGTTGTCCTCAAATCTCTATAGGTGAATTCAGAGTGGGAGGTCAGTATACACTCAAGTACTGTGCCATGAAATGAACACAGCCTAGCTGAAAAGCAAGTACAGAAAAGGCTCAAATGAGCTCTTACCTCTAAACCTGTATAACTTAAATTATGTTACTTTACCACAAGGAAAGGAGTATAATGTTAGAATTTACTAAAAGGCAGACAAATGTACCTCCAGTATATTACAGAGTTAGTTCCTTGGTGGTGAAAAAGTTATTGCTCATTCTAAATGAAGTTACATACAAGAAAATAACATAGAGGAGACTAGCTCAATGATTTACAGAAGGTCGGTCAATGTACTTATACAGAGTTTAAACCAATTAATTTCAGCTTTTTGTCAGTTTTATTGAAATTGTGTTCTCCAAGTGTTTTAATTGCTATTACAAATAATACAGTTATCCTTACAAAAAGGAAATAAAATGTTTTAACAAATTTTTCCATCTCTGAAAAATATAGTTCCCTGTGATTTTGGCAAGGTGAATTTGAGCAGAGGAATGTTTTGTTGTCCTTGTTGTTTAAGAGAAGTCTCTGTCAAAGCAAAAGTTGCACTTGACAAAGTTAAACAGTAAAGGAACACTTTATTTGAAGGTAATGCAATAAGAGAGAGCAGCCAAAAGTCAGTCTCAGCTCAATTCCACTAAAATAAAGGGCTAGGGAGTTTTTAAGAGCTGATAATTTGGGGGAATTAAGTAATTATAAACCATCTAAGTGTGCCTTATGCAGAGGAAAAGTAACTTTTTTGTATCTTCCTGACACGAGGTAAATTTGCAACTTGGAGCCAGATACCCCAGGGAAGTTAGGCAGGACCCATGCCACAGAAGACAGGGATGGGGCACTGCTTTTCTTGATTACATTTTAATCAGATGGTTACTAGGTCCTTGAGAAAGATAGTTATGGGAGCTAAGAGAAAATGTTCCTCTTACCACTGAAAGTTTGTTGAAAATCAAAGAAAAAAAGAAAGATTAGGAGAAATGGTATACAAATTTACCAATGTTCATGGAGGAGAATCACAGAGTAATTACCTCATCACGCAATACCGTAGAAATGATTATATACCCTTATTCTTAGAGGAAAGGGAGATGGAATAGTGTGGATGTAATGTGTAACCACTCAATAGGTTCATTTTGCCTGCTGCCCACATAGAATCAATTTATCAAGACAGGACAACTATAATAGAGAAATAGCTTATTTCAGGCAGAGCTGGCTGAATGGGAGAATAGAGTGTTATTATTACTCAAATTAGTCTCCTAGAATATTTGCAGACCAGTGTTTATTAAGAAAAATTTGGTGGACAGGGGTTAAGGGAGTGGGGAGGGCTGATTTGTTAGGTCTAAGATGCAATCATCGGGAGTCAAAGCTTTCCTCTTGCACTCATCCAGTTCCTGGGTGAGGATCATAAGATGAGCTGATTTACTGATTTGGATGGTATCACCTGATCCATCAAGTGCAAGATCTGAAAAATACTTCAAGCACCAATATCAGGATTTAATATATTGACTTTATTCCTAGGAGCAATTGGTGAGGTTTGGAATTTGGTGACCTCTATTTGCATGACTCCTAAATCATAATTTCTAATCTTGTGGCTAACTTGTTAACCTTACAAAAGCAGTCTGGTCCTCAGGAAAGAAGGGGGTTCATTTCATGAAAGGGCTACTATCATCCTTGTTTTAAACTATAAACAGTTAGTTCGGCCTGAACCGAGGAATGAACAAGGACAGCTTGGAGGTTGAAAGCAAGATGGGGTCAGTTAGGTCAGACCATTTTCACTGTTAGAATTTTCTCACTAATACAATTTTTGCAACGGTGCTTTCACATTAGGGAGGTGGTAAATGATTTTTAAGGAAAATAAATGTTTTTTAAGAACATACATGGCCTGAGAAAAAGTCTGCTGTTCTCATAGAGTACACAATAGATGTAAGTAAAGTCTGTCCATGTGTGTTAACTGACTTTAGTCTTTCTTTCTTCAATATGAGTTCACGTAATGAAAACTCAGGGAAGGGACCAGATTGTTTTCATCTTTGCAGATCTCGACTGTATACAGATAAAGGAACTTTAGAGAACGACTTCATCCTTTGCTCTGGGGGAGACAGAGGATTGAAAGACAAATGGGGTGGAAGGAGGAAGGTCAGAGGGACCTTGTGGCTTTTTCTCTCATCTAGTATCTGAAAGTGCCATATTTTGGGATGATTCCTGAGTCCCACCATAGTCCTGGGTAATAACACTATCAAGGGGCTTTTTAAATAGATTTACACCTCAAATGGGCAGAGAAATGATTTATAATTACAAGTTTTCTAAAGTAAATTATCTTTAAAGGGAGAGATCAGGACCTTGGTCACGGAACTAGTCAATAAGAAATTGGATGAAGTTTAGCCAAGATGAAGGGAGGGTGTCAAAAACTTATTGGCCACCTGGTAAAGTGTAACTTGAATATTAGCAAAAATTTAAACCCACACTTTACTTAATATCACAAAAACAGGAATGGGGAGAGAGGGCATCCTTGGCTAGTGCCAGTTTTCAAAGGCAATGCTTCCAGTTTTTGCCCATTCAGTATATTGGCTGTGGGTCTGTCATAAATAGCTTTTATTATTTTGAGATACATTCCATTTGTACCTAGTTTATTGGGAGTTTTTAGTAAAAAAGGGCTGTAGAATTTTGTCTAAGGCCTTCTTCTGCATCTATTGAGATGATCGTGTGGTTTTTGTCTTTGGTTCTGTTTATGTGATGGATTATGTTTACAGACTTGTGTATGTTGAACTAGGCTTGCATCCCTGGGATGAAGCCTACTGGATTGTGATGGATAAGCTATTTGATGTGCTGTTGCAATCGGTTTACCAGTATTTTATTGAAGATTTTTTCACTGATGTTCATCATGGATATTGGTCCGAAGTTTTCTTTTTTAGCTGTGTCTCTGCCAGCTTTTGGTATCAGGATGATATCAGTCTCATAAAATGAGTTGGGGAGGATTCCCTCTTTTTGTATTGTTTGGAATAGTTTCAGGAGGAGTGGTAAAAGCTCCTCTTTGCACATCTGATAGCATTTGGCTATGAACCCATCTGGCCCTGGACTTCTTTTGCTTGGTAGGCTATTAATTGCTGCCTCAACTTCAGCCCTTATTATTGGTCTATTTAGGGATTCAACTTCTTCCTGGTTTATCTCAGGAGGGTGAAAGTGTCGAGGAGTATTTCCATTTCTTCCAGATTTACTGGTTTATGTGCAAAGAGTTGTTTGTGGTAATCTCTGAAAGTAGTTTGTATTTCTGTGGATTTAGTGGTGATAGCTCCTTTATCATATTTTATTGCATATATTTGCTGTTTAACAAATGATGTTGGGAAAACTAGCTAGCCATGTGCAGAAAGCTGAAACTAGACTCCTTCCTTACACCTTACACTAAAGTTAACTCCAGTTGGATTAAAGATTTAAACCTAAGTCCTAACACCATAAAAACACTAGAAAGAAACCTCAGCAACACCATTCAGGACATGGTCACGGGCAAGGACTTCATGACTAACACACCAAAAGCAATGGTAACAAAAGCAAAATAGACAAATGGAATCTAATTAAACTTAAGAGTTTCTGCACAGCAAGAGAAATAATCATTAGAGTGAACCGGCAATCAACAGAATGGGAAAAAATGTTTGCAATCTACCCATCTGACAAAGGGCTAATATCCAGAATCTACAAATAACTAAAGCAAATTTACAAGAAAAAAAATGAAAAAACATATTCAAAAGTGGGCAAACGATATGAACAGACACTTTTCAAAAGAAGACAGTTATGAGGCCAACAAACATATGAAAAAATGCTCAACATCACTGGTCATTAGAGAAATGCAAATCAAAACCACATTGAGATACCATCTCATGCCAGTTAGAATGGTGATCATTAAAAAATCTGGAGACAACAGATGCTGGAGAGGATGTGGAGAAACAGGAACATTTTTACACTGTGGTGGGAGTATAAATCAGTTCAACCATTGTGGAAGATAGTGTGGTGATTCCTCAAGGGTCTAGAAACAGAAATTCCATTTGACCAAGCAATTCCATTACTGGGTATATACCCAAAGGATTATAAAACTTTCTATGATAAAGACACATGGACACGTATGTTCACTATGGCATTGTTTACAATAGCAAAGACTTGGAACCAACCCAAATGCCCATCAATGATAGACTTGATAAAGAAAATGTGGCACATATACGCCATGGAATACTATACAGCCATAAAAAAGGATGAGTTCATGTCCTTTGTAGGGATATGGATGAATATGGAAACCCTCATTCTTAGCAAACTGACACAAGAACAGAAAACCAAACACCACATGTTCTCACTCATATGTGGCTGTCGAACAATGAGAACACATGGGCACAGGGAGGCGAACATCACACACTGGGGTCTTTTAGGAGGATGAGGAGCTAGAGGAGGGACAGTGGGGGGTTAGGAAATTGGAGAGGGATAACACTTGGAGAAGTGCCAGATATAGGTGACGGGGGGATGCAGGCAGCACACCACCATGGCATGTGTGTACTATCCAACAATCCTGCAAGATCTGCACATGTACCCAAGAACTTAAAGTGCAATAAAATAAATAATATCATAAAAACAGTGAAAAGAAATCATGTATGGAAACATAATTCAGTTAAATCCAAAATTGTTTCCAGAGATTTTTTTCCCCAATATCTGAAAGTTATTATCACTGTAGACGACAGAAACAAACACACACAGAGAGCTTAGTAAATGCTGTCCAGTGTTCTAAGTGCTGGAAGGCAAACGGTTATAAAATTCAGTTCCTGGTCTCTAAATGTCTCTGGTCTTGAAAATAAGGGGGAAATTAAGTAATAAGGATCAATAAAAGTTGCTACATTGAAATGACAAATGATATATACTAATACAAAAGGCTCCCAGAACTCAGCAAGGAAGAGATAGCTCAGGAATGAAAACAGGCTTGCGTGTGTGAAGTTCTGTCAAATTAAACTTTTTTTTTCCAATTATTTACGAAGTGAGAAGTTCTTTTGACAATATGTATATTTAGCAAGGAAAATAAAGCATAAGATTCTGGGTGTGAGTGCACTGTCTTGAATACAGTTAGCAAATTTGGTTCCTGGAACTCTAGGGTTTTACAAAATAACCTAAGGGTCACAGGGGGACTTGGAACATAAATGGCCTCATGGAGCTTCAGTTCTTCTTCCCCACAGCATAACACCTCCATATTCTTGTATTCAATATTAAGGGGATTCTGTTTGGCAAAAAGATTTCCCTACGTTAAGAAGGAGCTGAGCGTGGACAAGGTGGTTCACACCTGTAATCCCAACAATTTGGCAGGCTGAGACAGGAAGATCACTTGAGGTCAGGAGTTCAAGATGAGCCTAGCCAACATGGTGAAACCTGTCTTTACTAAAAATACAAAACTTAGCTAGAGAGGTGGTGCAAGCCTGTAATCTCAGCTACTTGGGAGGCTAAGACATAAGAATTGCTTAAACCCAGGAGGCACAAGTTGTAGTGAGCTAAGATAGCATCACTGCATTCCAGCCTGGGTTACAAAATACGACTCTGTCTCAAAAGAAAAAAATAAAAGTAGTAGTAGCAGCAACACCAGCAGTAGCAGTGATCAAGGAGGAGGAGGAGAATCTGAAAAGCTGTAGAAAACAAAACAAAACAAATCAACAGAGGGAAAGACAGGTGTAAAAGTGATCAGGTAATAGACTATTGCTTAATTTTTACTTATAGACATTTTCACATCTCTAAGTCTACCCCTCCACACTGCCGCTCTTACACAATTACCAAACAATTATTTGCCTCACAATGAAAAGTAGTTGTTCCTCCATCATACTTCATATCACACTGTGGTGCAATGATATTATCTTTCTCATGGTCCTTTGAGAACTTAGAGCGGAGAATTAAGGCCAAAATACATAAGCAGAAGTAAGAGTGGAGAATTAAGGCCAAAATATATAAGGAAAAATTTCAGAAAGGATATACTCCCCAGTGGGCCAGAATGTCCAGATCATTCTAAGCCTTATTGCAGTGTAATACACAGGGACAATTGAAACCAGGGAGAAAGAGAGGTTCACAGGAATCTAGCTACTGCAACTCGGGAGAAGCAAAGATTCTCAACTCATCTAGATCCACGCACACTTCAGACATGGCTTGTGCTGACAAATGAATTGAAAATTGTAAAAAGGTAGATAAGATGTGAAGTCCCAAGAATAGTATTGGGGTTCAAGTGTGCTTCTCCAGAAATCCAACTCGACTTTCAAAATTCTCAGTGAGTTATAAAGTTACAGATAAGAGTTTCGGAAATGAAGTTTGGTGGTTTAAAATTTACACTGATTTTACACTGCTATTTAGCCTTTAGAGCAGATTTGAAATAAAGGAACAACCAGAAGAGATGGAAGGGATGATTCTGATGCAGTAAGCACCTCTAGTTAGAAACTTTGTACCTGCCCACTCAGTGGCTTTGGAGAAGAGCAGTTAAGTCAGTGACTCAGCCAGAGGTTAATTAATTATACTATCTTAATGGGCAGACATGAGACTGCAATGGGATCAAACATTAATCCAAACCCCAACAAAAAAATCCATCCAGAAACATAATTTTAGGTTTATGTAATGTCTTAACTTTCTTCCTGTTCATATTTTCTGCCTGATATTTATTTTCTTCCTTAAAAATGAGAGAAAAAGGAAACACCAAATATTTACCACTGAGCAAAAAGAGATGAGATTAACCTGGTTTCTCTCCTCCTTCCCTCCCTCCCTCCCTACTCCTCCTCCTACTTCATTTCCTTTGCGAGTGATCATATATTTCCTCCAGCAAGCTACAGGCTGGAATTTCTCAACTATCTTTATTTAAGTCCTGAGGAATATGAGGAAACATAAACTCCAGGAGGGTTTGCATTTTGCATCATTTGTTACCAAATCTAACTGATTTCTATGGCCACAGAAGTACATGGCCATTTCAAACTCATAGATACATATTTTCTTATGCATCATCACAGACTTTGAATTGATACTAGCAGAGCCCAGATCCCTTGACTAGAGAGGCTGCAATTACAAGGCAAATTTTATTTGCCAGCATGATTTGACAAAGTCCAGATCCATTTACCTTTGCAGGAAGTTCTCACATGTACCTTTAAAAATACGTTTTTTTGTTTGTTTGTTTTGTTTTGTATTTTTTTGAGATGGAATCCCGATCTGTGGCCAGGCTGGAGTACAGTGGCACCATATCGGCTCACTGCAATCTCCACCTCCTGGGTTCAAGCGATTCCCCTGCCTCAGCCTCCCAAGTAGCTGAGATTATAGGCACACACCACTAGACACCCAACTAATTTTTGTACTTTTAGTAGAGATGGAGTTTCACCATGTTGGCCAGGATGGTTTCAATCTCCTGACCTCGTGATCCACCCGCCTCGGTCTCCCAAAGTGCTGGGATTATGGGCATGGGTCACTGTGCCCGGCCAAACAACCTATTTTATAAGTTATTTCAACGCTCTTTGATATTGCTTGTTCCATCACATGTATCCTTTGATATTGCTTGTTCCATCACATGTAGTCTTTGGTATTACAAAGGTTGTCATGTAAGAAGAATCCAATAATGAACTGACCAGAATGTGGTTGAGACCTCATTATCTACACGTATTTTAATGGTGTTGGAACTTAGCTTCTGTACCCTGCTCATTTTCAGCAATACCTTTAAAGGACCTGAGACACTTTGATTTTAAAGTTATAATCAGTGAGAGATATATTGTCCTTGTCTCTGGTTCTCTAAAGCATGGAATGGACAGCACTGTGTGTGAAGAGATAAGATGCTGCCTGCCCAGAGAGCAGACCTCCTCTAACACAAGGGGCATTTCTACAGAAAAGATCACCCATCATGACCTTTTCATTTTAGAGGATGGACCATTTGGGTTCAGCTCTTATCAACTGTCACTATGACTGAGACAATTTCAGGAGCCCTGTTTGTACCTAGAGACATGCTCAGGGTGGCTTGGTATTGCCTAATAGGTGCCTCTTTTTATTGTGCACTGGAATTACCTTTATCAGGGGTGTACTCTTCACACAAGTAATTTCATGCTCAAAGTGAATTCATGGTAGGGGAGTTAGAATAAGGAGATATGGCTCTAATGCTTCCCAAAGCATTTCTTTTGTACAAAGAAAGACTCAGCTCTAGCCTACAGCAATGATTTGTTCCTTCACTATCTCATTTCCTTACTTCTTAAATACAATTTCATTGGCTGAGTTTAGGCTTATGAAAAATCCTACACAAAGAGGAATAATGAGAAAATATATGTTAATTAGCTTTTATTTTCTATTTTAACTCATCCACTGTATATTCCCAACTCTGTCATAATTTGTATAAATACAAATTGAGAACCTTAATTTGCCCTGTTGAAAATAAGGGAAGAGATTTCCCTCCCCCTATTTTTCTCAGAGCATTTATTTTAGAAAACTTTTAAGTACTGTCTCCACTCTTTGAAATGCATAAATCCTTCTGAAAACTAGATAGGCCTTTTTACAATTTTATAACCTAGGAATGTCTTTCTTAAGGACCTGAAGCCATCTCTTTGAAATATAAATATCAAGGTACTGCTCCTATCTCCCTGTTTCTGGGGGAACACAGGAGACTTGCTTCAAGTTACAAAACTGTATCTCAACATGAAGACACAAAATATTTTTTTTTGTATCTTAATAAAGCCAACTAGCTGTCTCAGTTTGTGACCCCAATTACCAAGGGCATTTAGAATAAACTGTGTGTGACAAATGGGGTTGTCAAGTTCTCTTAGGAGAGGGTTACTTACTGTTTGTCTTGAAAACATATAGACAATGCGTTGTACCTGCTTGTCTATATTGAAAAGTGAGATCTCCTTCTGCTTTTGCAATCTCTTTTTTGCTTGCCTGTGATCCTCATCACATTCAGGGTTTTCTTTGTTTTGTTTTTGAGACAGAATCTCACACTGTCACCCAGGACAGAATGCAGCTACATGATCTCAGCTCGCTGCAACCTCTGCCTCCTGGGTTCAAGCGATTCTCTAGCCTCAACCTACCGAGTACCTGGGAATACAGGTGTGTGCCACTGAGCCCGGCTAGTTTTTGTATTTTTAGTAGAGATGAAGTTTTACCATCTTTTTCAGGTTGGTCTTGAACTCCTGACCTCAGGTGATCTGCTTGCCTCAAACTCCCAAAGTGCTGGAATTATAGGCATGAGCCACCAGCCTAGCTGATTCTGGTTTAATTCTAATTCAATAATAAAACTATTTGCTTTCTCACACTTATAAAGAAGTTTTCGACTTAGAATATACTCCTTCGCATACTATTTTAAAGTGAAGGAAACTGAGAACACTGTAGAAGTGGGAATGTTACTCTCTGATATTCTCTTACCTTTCGCCCCTGAAGCAGGCTACAAAAGATTTGTCTGACCTTCCCCTGAAGCAAGTGTTCTCCTTATACCCAGGGGAGAGAAACCAAAGACAGAGAGAAACCAAGAATCTAAACAAACAGGACTTGCCATTTTCTCGGAGTTTATTACAATTAGATCATACTTTTTGCCTTTCAATACTTCTGCATGACTGTTCATAAAAATACATATATTTCTGTTTGTGTCTTCATTGCTGAAGGCTTGCCTGTCATATAAAACATCAAATAAATTAGGATGATTTTCTCTTATTAATCTGTCTTTAGTTATAGTGGTCTCAGCCATGAACTTTGTGATAGATTAAAAAAAGATACTACCTTTTCTCCCCTATTCTGAGTTGGAAGAGAGTATTTTCCCAATCATACAAACCACAGTTTGCTAGTATGGAGACAAGTAAAGGGGCAACCAGTTATTTCCCATGGATTATAGAAGGCAGGCATTTGATAGCGACCAGTGCTCTTAACTCTCAGGATGTTTTCTCATATTTAATTGTTTGCTAAAATATTTAGGTTAAAATGTGTCTTTTCGGCATATATTGAAGTTCATAAAAAATATGTGTAGATATTTTTGTAGTCAACTGAATTTGGGCTAGTAATGTGCTTCCATTGACATTTCAGTCCTAATTCTGAAACTTAACACTAAAGGTAAACACCATTTTTTTAATCACCACTAATTAAGTCTACCCTGCCACACTCTGCAAAAGATGAATTATTGAAAGTACCTGAATTCCAGTTAATTCTGGAGCTAATTTGTGGTGTAACTCTGAATAAATTGTGGTTCTCCAGTAAATGCTTATGATTTGCAAAATTAAACTGTTGAAAGTGTAAAGTAAAATACACACAGAAATCATGAAATCTTTTATGACTATCCCAGTACACAGCTGCCTTGTGTACATTGTTAGAGAATCATAATTAACATTAATTGGTAAACATAGTGTGCAGCTTTGCAGTTATTTTTAAAGTTTTCAGTATACATATGTTCTTTAAGATGGAATTATGTCCCAATAAACCCACCATAAGTCAAAAATATCATAAGCCAAAAATGCATTTAATACACTGATAAACCCATCATAAAGTTGAAAAATTGTTAAGTCAACCATCACAAGTCCAAATGCTCCTAGACTTACAATGGAGTCATGTTCTGATAAATCCATAGTAAAGACAAAAAACTGTAAGTCAAGCACTCTTATATCAGGGACCATCTGTATCTACATTAGTGGTAGTTTAAAAAACTCACTGTATTATTTTTTGATGTGATCACTTGGAGAATCTATACAGTTGCCTCAGAAATACTGCCGTCACTTACAAGAGTTTTAGAATATCAAAGAATCCACTACAAGTTCCTTTCTGGTATTTTTTTTTTAACCTATTGACATGCTGGAGTCAAATGTTCACCTATTCAGTAAATGAACCTTCAGGAAAAAACAAGATCAAGGAGGACGACAGTTAGCGTATAAGGGCAGCAAGATAGGCAATATCCTTTTTTAATGAAAACCATTTTCAACTGTGACTAAATAGCAAAACTTTTTTTTCCTCATGTGGTCCTACTGTTACCGGCTGAAGGCGTCTAGGTTCTGGACATCTTGAGCAAAGAAATGAACAAAACACAAATACAAAGCAAGGAACGGATGAAGCAACAAAATCAGAGATTTATTGAAAATAAAAGTACACTCCACAGTGTGGAAGCGGGCCTGAACACAGGGCTGAGAAACCCAGGTAATAGAATTGGGGTTTCAGTACTCTCTAGAGGTTTCCCATTGGTTACTTGGTATGTGCTCTATGTGAATGAAAAGAATGAAGTAAAGTGACAGAGTCATTTACTTGGTATGTCCTCTGTATAAGTGGAGAGAATGTTACATCACAGACATGCATATGTTTGTGTGTCCTATGTAAATACGGAGGATGAAGTGCAGTTACAAAGCCATTCACATTCCTGTCGTTGCTGAAGTGTTTCCATATTATTTAGTTCTAGGAAGTCAGTGTGAATTGGACTTACATTTCCTGCCTCTAGACCCTGTTCTCCTGTCTCTCTGTAACCGGCTCTGAAGCCAGTAACATCGGTGAGGGCCACTTAATAGCCTTGACTTAGGTCCTCTCAGGGTAAGTTGCACCATATTGTTTCATAGGAATTGAGTGAAGAAATGAATAAAGTAAAATTTCAAGACCTGCTAAAAATGGCAGGCTAATTCAGATCTTCATATTCAAGCTTTTGAAAAATATATTCACAGACTTGTAAAAAATCATATTTGAAGTTTCTGATTTCCATTCTGGCAGGTAAGATATTCGGGAGTCATCACTCTGTACTAACAGCAAGTAAAAACTAAACAAACTAAAAGTCAACTTTTATTAGATCCCTCAGAGAAGGGAGGCCCACAGGGCAAACTCAAGAACCATGTTAACTTCTCTTCCCGGGGTCCACAGGGGTGTGGTTTCAAAGGCAAGAGCTTCCCAGCACCATGCCTCCATCCACCTCCCCATCCAGGAACTTAGAGTTCTTTGACTAACTTTCTCCCAGGTGGGCTAGGTAAAATTTCAGGTGTCCTCCTTTGTTTAAAAAGATCACAAAAAGCCCTGGAAGAAGGGGTTCTGTTTTGGGCCCAAGCAACCAATCTGGGATCAGAGTCAAAGATTATCACTCCAGAAGAAGTTTGAAAGAACTGCTCTCACTGGACAAGAACATGGATGGTAATAACTTCAAAGTTAAAACTCCACTGCACCTTACCCCTAGGGATTTCCCTCTCTGGGATCCCCTCCCACAACAGCGTGGGAGCTCTCTCTACCTCTCTCTCTCTCTCCCCACCACTTCCCCAGTAAATCGCGCTCTGCAAAACTCCTTAGGTCCGTAACATTTATACACCATAAGCCCACCGCACCTCCAGGACCTCTTCCCCATTCCTGGGGCAGGGGAGGCTAAGAACCTGGGATGCTAGGTTACAAAACCACTGTCTCCAAAACTGGAGAGACAGACAGGGAGACATGGAGAATCCCAGCTTGTCAGCAGCAAAAACCCACAACCAGTACTGTGGTAGGAAAATGTAAACTCTAATACATGAATTTTTGGAAACAGAATATGGACAAGTCTGAGACATAAAAAAATCCAGGGGAGGTAGTCTAGTCCTAGGGGGAATCCCACACTTGTGTGAGTTTTACTTCCAGGGCCTCTGCCGGGTTCTCACAGTGAAGATCATGCAAAAACATCCTCTGGTGTCTCTCAGGAGGAGGGGAAAAGGAGCCATTTTGAAATACAACAGAGGATACTGTTCTTTTTACTTAACAAGGCCAGTCTTCAAAAGAAACTGTTTTACCAGGGCCTAGCCAACAGGGATTTTATCAATGTCTAATTGACTTAGGAGAAGTGGAATTACAAACTCTAGCCCCCTGTAGCCATCCTGTCCTGCCTGCGAAGGGGAATAATACTGAGGCTCACTTGTGAAGTTTACAGCCCAGCGGCACAGGCTCAATAAAAGACTGTGACCTAATCAGAGGACTGCAGAATGTGTCTTTTCTCCTACACTCTACAACCGCATCTTGAACAGTCTATTTACTGGAAAGCCTATTGTCCAAACCCATATAATGTGCAACGCCCAAAGTGAAGCCTACTGTAAATTATGGACCTTGTGTGATAATGATGTGTCCATGTAGACTCATAAATTGCAACAAATGTTACAATCCCCTTTGACAGGGGATGTTGATGATGGGAAGGTTATGTATATGTGGCAGCAGAGGACATCATGTGTGACTTTTGTAAAAGGAAATTAAATTTCGGGCCCAAAACTCATTTAGCTAAAGGGAAAAGTCAAGTTGGGAAGTGGGTCACACAAACCTGCCTCCACCATTTGGTTCCTAAATAAGTGGCTACAAAATGAAAGCTACCTGCCTTACCCATATTTTGCCAACAAGGAAATTCCTGGTGAGCTGTTAAAATGTCACCATGGCGATGCTAATTGATAGCTTATCTTTACAGGTGCAGTTGCCCAGGCCTACTACACAAATCTAATATGTATTAGATTGTTCCCCTATTTCATTTTGCCTGTGTTATCTTATGTTAAATGCAGATTCCCCACATTTTTCCTTTTTCCCCTATATTTATGTGAAAACCGTGTGCTTCTCAGTATCTCACCCCTTTCCCCTTTACATTTAGAACTCTCAAAATCATATTTGGAAAAAGGCATAGACCTGTTTCCGGGGTGGGTCCTTAACTTTGGCAAATAAATCTCCAAAACTAAGTGAGACTTGTCTCTTCATTTTCTTCATTTGACACTTTGAACAAGAATTACAAGGCTTACTAAAAGGCAAAAATTAGAGAGACTCTGATACAGCAGAAAAGTTGGAATTATCAGACCAGGAATGTAAAGCAAGTGTGAATAGCATGCCAAGGGATCTAATAGGAAAAGTAAACAACATACAAGGACAGATCAGTGATTTTAGCCAAGAAATATGAGTTCAAAAAAGAATTTAAAAGTTATATTAGAGTGAGGATTTCAAGCAACAGAAATTTTCTTTTCTTCTTTTTTCCTTTTTTTTTGTTTTTGTTTTTTAATTCAGGCAGAGTCTCGTGCTGTCACACAGGCTGGAGTGCAGTGGCGTGATCTCAACCCACTGCAAACTCTGCCTCATGGGTTCAAGCAATTCTCTTGACTTAGCCTCCCAAGTAGCTGGTATTACAGGCATGTGCCACCACAGCTGGCTTATTTTGGTATTTTTAGTAGAGACAGGTTTTCGCCATGTTGGTCAGGCTAGTCTCTAACTCCTGACCTCAGGTGATATACCCATCTCTCAGCCTCCCAAAGTTTTGGGATTATAGGCATGAGCCACCTCACCTGGCCAGGAATTTTTATTCATTGCTGGTAGGAATGCAAAATGGTACAACCACTTTGGAAAACATTTTGATACTTTTATTTTTTTATAAAGGTAAATATACTCTTGCCATATAATCCTGCAATTGTACTCCTGGGAATTTACCCAAAGAAGATGAAGTAAGTTTAAACAAACACCTGCACACACACGTTTATAGTTATATACTAAATAGAGTACAATTATAATTACCAAACTGGAAGGCAACCCAGTTGTCTTTCAGTAGGTGAATGAATAAATAAATGATGGCATATTCAGACAATGGAATATTTTTCATAGGCAAAAAGAAATGCACTTAACAAGCCATGGAATACACAGAAGAAACTTAAATGCACATTACTTAAGAACCCAGTCCGAAAAGTCCACATACTATGGTTATTCCAAATATATGACTTTCTAAAAAGGCAACAGTATGAAGACCAAAAAAAAAAAAAAAAAAAAAAAAAAAAAAAAAAAAAAATCTGTGGTTGCTAGAGATATAGGAAAGGGAAGGATGAAGGGATGAAGAGGTTTAGGACAGTGAAAGCATTTTGTGTGATAACTATGATGGTAGACATATGCCATTAAAAATTTGCCCAAATCCATAGAATGCAACACCCAGAGTGAACCCTGCTTATATTATGAACTTCATGTGATAATGACGTGCCAATTTAGGTTCATAATTTGTAACAAATGTTACAATCCCCCCTGTTAGGGGATGTTGATAATGGGGAAGGTTACGTATATGTGGGAACAGAGGGCAATTAAGAAATATCTGTAACTGCTCAATTTCACTGAGAAGCAAAAATTTCTATAAATAGGCTTTAGTCTATTAAATAATTGTATCAGAAATGAAGAATGCTTTTTATTTTTCATTAATATTGAACATGGCTGAGAAAACAACATCTGAGTTTCAGGAGGCTAATAGAAACTTGCAAAACTGAAAAACAAAAAGAAAAAAAATGCTGAAAAAAAGGAACAGAGTATCTTAGAAATCGGCAACAATTGGTCAGGTGTGGTGACTCACACCTGTAATTTCAGCACTTTGAGAGGCCCAGGCAGGAAGATCACGAAGTCAAGAGTTCAATACCAGCCTGACCAACATGGTGAAACCCTATCTCTACTAAATATACAAAAATTAGCCAACCGTGGCACGGGTGCCTGTAATCCCAGGTATTCAGGAGGTTGAAGCAGGAAAATCACTTGAACCCAGGAGGCAGAGGTTGCAGTGAGCCAAAATGGCACCACTGTACTCCAGCCTGGGCAACAGAGCAAGACTCTTCATGTAAAAATAAAGAAAAAAAAAGAAATGGAACAATTACAAAACATGTCACATGTCCAATTATGAGCACACCAGAAGCAGAAGAAAAACAGAAAGGAACAGAAAAAAATATTTGAAACAATTTTGACTAACATCCCAAAAGTAATGACAGATATGAAACAATTGATCCATAAAACTCAGAGAACACCAATCAGGATAAATGCCAAAAAAGCTACCTAGGCATATCACATTCCAACTGCAGAAAATCATAAATATAAAAAGTCTTGAAAGAAGCTGGAGCAAATGGAAGAGGGAAAACCTTTCCTATAAAAGCATAAACATAAGAATCATGCTCAACTTTTCTTAAGAAAACATGCAAGTGAGAGGGGAATGTACTAAAAATTTGAAGTGTTGAGAGAAAAAAAAAAAAACCTGGAATCCTTTATCTTTTCAAAGTAAACTAGAAATAAAGACATTTTCTTCAGACACTGATAAATGGAGGGAGTTTATTGCCGATAGGCATGCCTTGCAAGAAACATTAAAAGACGTTCTTCAGAGAGAAAGAAAATAATAGAGGTCAGAAACTTGGCTCTACAAAAAGAAAGAGTATTAGAGTAGAAGCTTATATTTAATTTATGTACAAAATAGTTTGTTCAAAATAATAGCAACAATGTATTTGATGACTACAGTTTACTCTATGTAAAATGAAAAGCAACGATACAAGAGATCAATGGAAGGAATTAGGAATATTTTGTTCTTATAAGCCACTTGCACTACTCATAAAGTGGCACAGGATTTAAAAATGGACCTGAACTTGTTATAAATGCATATGCCAACTCTACAGAAACATTACAATGTAAAAAAAGAAAAAATAAAGATATAAATTCCATGCCAGGGAAAGAGAAAAAATGAATAACATAAAATGCTCAATTAAAATCACTAAGGCAGAAAAACTACAGAAGACAGAAATAGAAAGAAAGAAAGAACAATAGTAATGAATACACAGCAAGAAATATGGTACATATTAATCCAATTGTATCACCAGTCATCACAAATAGCAATAGTTTAAATGCATCCGTTAAAAAGAAGAGATTGTCAGAGTGGTTTAAAAAAAGTACCAATTATATGCTGTCACCAAAAAAGAACAGACTTATTTTAAATATAAAGATACATATAGTTAAAAATAACGGGATAAAGGGAGATATACCATACTGACACTAATGAAACATTAGCTTAAGTAGCTGTATTGATTTCAGGCAAAACATACATCAAAGAAAATTATCAGGAATAAAGAGTGGTCTTACATAATGACTAAAAGATCAACCCCTTAAGACGACATAAATATTTTTTATTATGTATGCAGTTAACAAGAGAGCATCAAAATATGTAAGGCAAAAACTGATAAAACGGCAAAGAGACATAGATGAACATACAATTAGAGTTGGAATCCTCAACACCACTCTATCAGAAGTGCACAGATCCAACAGGCAGAAAATCTGTAAGGACTTAGCTGAACTTAACAGCACCAGCAGTATCAATCAACTGGATACACCTGACATCTATTGGCTACCTCAGCTAGCAACAGCAAAGCACACATCCTTTTTAAGCTCACAGGGAACATTTACCAAGACCATATTCTGGGCCATGAAACACATGTTAATAAATTTAAAAGAATATAAATCATACAATGTCCACTCTCAGACAACACAAATCAGCTGAAATATCCCAAAATACTTGGAGATTAAACAACACACACCTGGATAAAACAAGGGACAAATAATAAATGTCAAGAAAATTTGAAAACATTTGGAACTAAGTGAAAATGAAAATACAACATACATTTTGTGGGATTCAACAAAAGCAATATGTAGAGATAAACTTATAGGATTTAATACATAGTTTAGAAAAGAAGAAAAATCTAAAATCCACAACAAAATTCCACCTTAAGAAGCTAAAAAAAGAAGAACAAATTAAATTCAAAGGAAGCAGCAGAAAAGAAATATTCAAATTAGAGCATAAATCAATGAAATCGAACACAAAAGAAAAATTAACAAAATCAAAGATGGTACTGTGAAAAGGTCAGTAAAATTAATAAGCCTGAAGCCAAGCTAAGAAATAAAGACAGAAAGTACAAGTTATTCATATAAAAAATGATAGTGGGATATCAGTATAGATCCCACAGACACTTAAAAGACTATGAACAACTCTAGGCTCAAACATTTGATAATCTAAATGTAATGGTCCAATTTCTTGAAAGGTACAACCTACCACACTCTAAAAAATGCACTATTTGAATAGGCCTAAATCTACTAAAGAAATTGAACTAATGACCAATAACTTTTCTAAACAGAAAGCACTAGACCTGGATGAGTTTACTGCAAAATATATAAGGAAGAAATAACACCAATTCTCCACAATCTCTTTCAGAACATAAAAGCAGAGGGATTACTTAGCTCTTTCCATGAGGCCAACATTACTCTAACACAAAATCAGACCAAGGCATTACAAGAAAACAAAACTATATGCCAATATCTCTGATAACCATAGATGTAAACATCTGCAATAAAATGTTAGCAATAAGAAACCAACAATGTATAAAAGAAACATATGACCAAGTGAGATTTATCCTGGGAATGTAAGACTGATTCAATATTTGAAAATCAATTAATGTAATCCAACAAATCAACCAGCTAAAAAAGACAAATCATATGATTAAAATATGAAGAAAAACATCTGACAAAATTTAACACCCATTCATGTTAAAACTTGTCAGTATAGAAGGGATAGAGAAGAGTTTTCTCAACTTGATAAAAGACATTTTTTAAAACTTACAGCTTATATATACTTAATGCTGAGAAACCTGAAACTTTTCCAAGGCAAATAAGTGTCCTTTCACTCCTCCTTTTTAATATTGCACTAGAAGCCCTTAATAAGACATTAAGAAAAGAAAAAGAAAGGTATGGTGATTTGATAGGAAAAAAATAAAACTACTGATCACATGATTTTCTATGCAGAAAATTTGAATGGAAACAAACAAAAATCTTCTGGAACTACTAAGCAGTGATAGGTTTTAGTATGCAAGGTTAATGTACAAAATCAATTGCTTTCCTATCAATCAATACCAGCAATGTACAAGTGGAATTTGAAATTTAAAACACAACACCATTTATATTAGCAAAACCAAGAAAATGAAATGCTTAGGCATAAATTTAACAAAATATGCCCAGGATCTCGTTAATAAAAAGCATGTAACTCTGATGAAAGAAACCAAAGAACTAAATAAACTGAGAGATAATTCCATATTCATGGCTAAGACTCAATATTGTCAAGTTGACAGTTCTTTCCACCTTTCTTACAGCTTCAATGCAACCTCAATCGATATATCAGAAAGTTTCAAAAGAGATATTGACACATGGATTATCAACTTTATGTGGAGATGCAAAATACCCAGATTATCTAATGCAATGTTGAAAAATAACAAAGTTAGCGAACTGACACTACTCGATTTCTAGATTTACTATAAAGCTACGGTAATGAAGAGTGAGTGGTACTGGTGAAAGAATAGACAAACAGATCAATGGAGCAGAATACAGCCTCAAAACACAGAGCCACATACGTTTATTCAACTGATCTTTGATGAAGGAGCCAAAGAAATACAATGGCACAAAGACAGTCTTTTCAACAAATCATTCTCAGTCACACACCTACATGTAAAACAAGAAAAAAGAACTCAGACACAGACCTTATATTCTTCCACCAAATTAGCTCAAAATCAGTCAAATAACTAAATGTGAAATGCAAAATTCTGAGACTCCTAGGAAATCATGTAGGAGAATAATTACATGACCTGTGGTATGGTGATGAATTTTTAGATACAACACCAAATGCATGATTCAAAGAAAAAAATTGGCAAGCCAGTCTTCATTAAAATTTAAAAGTTCTGCTCTGTGAATGACACTTTCAAGAGAATAGGATAGATCAAACCTGGGGAAAAATATTTGCAACGGATCTATCTGCCAAAAGACTTGTCCAAAATATGTGAGTCTCATGAAACTCAACAATGAAAAGATGTGTAGCCTGATTCTAATAAGAAAACATGCTCTCCATCATATATCATTGGGAAAGTACAAGTTAATATAATGGTAAAATGCCACTGCACACTTATTAGAATGGCCAGAGTCCAAAAAACCGAAGGTATCAGCTGCCGGTAAGAATGTGATAGGCAAGAACTCTCATTCATTGCAGGTAGGAGTACAGAGTGGTACAGGCACTTTGGAGAACAGTTTGGCAGTTTCTTGTAAAACTAAACATGTGTTAACTATATGATCTAGTGGTGGCACTGCTTAGTATTTACCCAATGTGTTGAAGACTTGTGTCCATAGAAAACTTGCACACAAGTCTTTGTAGCAGCTTTGTTTATGATTGACAAGACTTGAGGAAGAGAGATGGTTTATCAAGCCAGAAAAAGACAAGAAGGAAACTTTGGTTCATACTGCTGTGTAGAGGAGGCCAGTCTAAGAGGGCCGTATACTGTGTGATTCCAACTATGCGACATTCCAGAAAAAGCAGGACAAGGGAGACAATGAATAATAGATGACTGATGGCAGATTAAAGAAACAGAATGGAGGGAGAAACAAATAGACTGAACACAGAGGAGTTCATAGGAAATTAATTCATTCTATAGAAGGCTCCACCGGTAGACATGTGCCATTATATATTGAGACCTGTAGAATGCACAGCACCAGGAGTGAAAACCTTAGCATGAACTGTGGACTTTGGGTGGTGATGACATGTCAATGCATGTTCATCAGTTATAATAAATGCATCACTCTGATTCAGGATTTTAATGGTGGGGTGACAGGAAGGGGTTTATGAAAATCTCTGTACCTTCTGCTCAATTTTCTTCTGAATCAAAAACTGCTCTAAAAAAAGTCTATTTTAAAAAATTAAATTTGGATATACATGGCTTTTTAAAAATTCTAGTGTTCTCCAGAATAAAGTAGAAAAAAATTTTACCTAAGGAATATATGTTGCCATACTAAACAAATTGTTTAAGATTACTAAGATTGTGCTTACAAATAAATTCAACATACGTAATTGCAAAATATTTTGTCTTACTGTCATTTTGTTTTAGAGAAAATAGAAAATTGTGAGCTTCTTATGATTTTAATTTACACAATTAAAAATTTCACTTTCTAAATCTACTGCCCATAGTCAGAAATTACTCTGTATAAATATGTGCTTTTAGAAATGTTGCTTAAAGGATTTTATTTTCAGTCATGGTCCAAGATAAAATCTGTGACTTTTAGAATGGAATAGAAGTATCTGATCCTCAGAGAATAGAATTTAATCAGATTGAAGCAAGATAGATGTGATGGATAGTTATTTATTTAAGAGTAATATGACTTTTCAGTCTTGATAAGCAAAGTGCTCTCTTTAATATTAAAGTTGACAACTGAAGAGAACTAAGCTTTAAGTTCAGAAAGTCAGATAAAAGCATTTTTATATAACCCTAGGAAAATTTTATGTTTTACACTGTGCATTAGTCCATTCTCACACTGCTATAAAGGAATACTTGAAGCTGGGTAATTTATAAAGAAAAGAAGTTTAACTGGCTCATGGTTCTGCAAGCTGTATAGAAAGCATAGTGGCTATAGCTTCTGGGAGACCTTAGGAAACTTACAATTATAACGGAAGGGGAACAGGAAGCAAGCATGCCTTACATGGCAGGAGGAGGAGGAAGAGAGAGGGACGTAGCTGCTACACACTTTTAAACCACCAGATTTTGTTAACACTCACTCGCTATCACAAGTGTAGCACCAAGGGTGAAATCCACTCCCGTGATCCAATAACCTTCCACTGTCTCACCTCCAACATTGGAGATCACAATTTGACATGAGAGTTGAGTGGGAACACAGATCCAAACCATATCACTCTGTAAATGAGTCATTAGATTACCTAGGTACCAATAAGACTCCATCACAGAGTTATTTTCTTTCTGTTTTGACACAGAGTCTCGCTCTGTTGCCCAGGCTGGAGTGCGAGGGTGCAATCACACAGCTCACTGAAACCTCTGCCTCCCAGGTTCAAACAATTCCCTGCCTTAGCCCCGAGTAACTGGGATTAAAGGCATGCACCACCACACCCAGTAATTTTTGTAATTTTAGTAGAGACAAGGTTGCACCATGTTGGTCAGGCTGGTCTTGAACTCCTGACCTTACGTGATCCACACACCTCAGCCTCCCAAAGTGCTGGGATTATAGTCATGAGCCACCACACCCGGCCTCAAAGTTATTTTCATAGAATTTTAAAGCCACTTCACTGAGTACTGAGGTCTGCCATCCATTCCCATTCCTTTTTGTGTTTCTCAGTTACTCACACAATACCTGACTCACAGAATATATTCAACAACAATTGTTAACAAAAAGCAAACAAACAAAAAGGTATAGGAGGAACTCTGTAAAATAGGTCATTCCATGGGATGTACTTTTGTCACCAGTAGTAACATACTTATTTTCTCTTCCATAAAATGTTGTTTCTAGGAGTCAAAAGAGTATTTACAGGTTGTTAATAAAACTATTGAGTAATTTCTCCCCACCAATCAATATGCATGGCTTTGCAATCAGCCATTCTGATTCCAGAGGCTGGCTCATACCCACCACCTCAAATTGCATCCCAATATAATCAATTCCTTCATGCTGATGAAAATGGTTTTAAGATTGAATGATTATATTAAAGTTTAAGGTTAAATTGATAGTCGATTTTAAGACTACAAAATGAATGTACATACATGTTATTTGCCTAAGTTCATCGAGTTTCAAAGAAGCCATAAACTTTGGTCTGAAAGGTAATCCATATATTAAAAGTTAAAAAAAAAAAGTGGAGAAATTATGAACCACATAGTTTTTTTAAAGTATTCTTATGACTCTCACTAAAGACTCTGCTATTCATAAGGTTTTTTTTGTATCTCAACTAATTATATTATGCTGACCGATTCCTCACCAAACAAGCAATTGATAATTTTCATTTTCTAAGAATAGCCACAATAAGAAAGGTAGTTAAAATGAATGGTCCTTTGCAACATTTTCCCTCCATCTCTCCAAAAAATCCTGTACAGAAAGACATTGCTAAGCTTGAAATGAAAAAGACACTGTGGCTCCCATGGAGAAGGTTCTCAGTGGGGGATGAGATGGAAGGTGGGCATCTACCTTGTCTTCAAGTAGCTTCACTGCTGTGTGTAAGGTGGAGATTTTAGGTATGATATCCTAAGTTATGAAATCCACTTTTATAAATTATATGGTTTTGCTCCTTCCTGATTTATTATTATTGAGGCAGAGTCTCGCTCTGTAGCCCAGGCTGGAGGTCAGTGGCGTGATCTCAGCTCAATGCAACCTCCGCCTCCTAGGTTCAAGTGGTTATCTGGCCTCTGTCTCCTGAGTAGCTGGGGCTACAGGCACACTCCCCCACGCCTAATTTTTGTATTTTTAGTAGAGGCAGGGCTTTAGCACATGTGCCAGACTGGTCTCAAATCTCCTGACCTCAGGTGATCTACCTGCCTTTGTCTCTCAAAGTGCTGGGATTACAGGCATGAGCCATCTCGCCTGGCTCCCTCCTGATTATTGAAGAGACATTGGTAGTTGAAACATGAGACTCCAAACTGGAAAGAGCACTGTCTCCATTGAAAAATGTCTTATCTACTTGGTAAAATATAGTTAAGACTGATTTCTCCAATTAGAGTCTCAGTGAGATCCTTTCCTCTGAAGCTCATATTTCTGGTAGACATAAAAAGCAGGGCGTTAAAAGTCAAGTTTGTATAGATTCATAGGTCAGGGTCCTTTCATACTTCAGATGTTTGAGAAGTATACAGAGCCTGATACTAAAAATCTTCTACTTATGTTCTTTTACGTCATGTGGGTCATTTAATTTTTCTAGGAATTCTTCATCACCCTTAAAACACAGTTGGTGATTTGGATAACTTCTGAGACCTCCCATTATAGTAAACGCTCTAGTTTTGAATAGATATGCAGCCAGAGATTCGAATACCTTTTCTTATACCCAACTCACATCTACTCTAACTTTAAATTACTTTATCAGCTTGTCCCCTAGTTTCATACAATAAACTACATTTCTCTCGAAAGTGAGTATTCATCAGACCCAGTAACAACCAGTCTTTCAGAAAAAAATAGGTTTCATTTGTATAGACTTATGCCTAACTCCTGCCTTAGCACTTACATTTATAAAGCTTTTTCAACGATATGAATCTGAAGTGTAGTAAATGTAAGGCATAGAATGATAAAGTTATTATTTGCCGTGATTTAAGAGTATTCACAGACTTTAAGATTAAATGGTGTATAGTTGGAATCACATATTATGTATCCTTTTCAGACTGGCTTTCTTTTACTCAGTAATAGGCATTTAAATTTCCTCATTGTCTTTTTTTTTTTTTTTTTTGAACCTGAGTCTTGCTCTGTCGCAAGGTTGGAGTGCAGCGGAGCAATCTCGGCTCACTGAAACCTCTGTCTCCCAGGTTCAAGTGATTCCCCTGCCTCAGCTTCCTGAGTACCTGGGTCTACAAGCACACACCACAATGCCTATTTTTTTGTATTTTAGTAGAGATGGGGTTTCACCATGGCCAGGATGGTCTTGATTTCCTGACCTCGTGATCTGCCCACCTTGGCTTCCCAACGTGCTGGGATTATAGGCGTAAGCCACTGCGCCCAGCCATTCATGGCTTTGTCAAGGCTTTATCATAGCTTGATGGCCATTTTCATGGCTTGATAAATGCATTTGTTTTTAGCTCTGAATATGGCAATTTTCATGGCCATTTTCATTGCTTGATAAATGCATTTGTTTTTAGCTTTGAATATGGCAATTTTCATGGCCATTTTCATGGCTTGATAAATGCATTTGTTTTTAGCTCTGAATATACTATCATGTATTCACTCATTCATCTACTGAAGGACAACCTGTTTGCTTCCCAGTTTTGGCAATTATGAATAAAGCTACTACTAAAAACATTTGTGTGCAGGTGTTTCCTTGGATTTATTTCAACTTCTTTGGTAAATGCCAAGGAGTACAACTGCAGGACTGTATGGTAAAAGCATGTTTATCTTTGTTAAAAAAAATAAAAAGTATCAAATTGACTTCCAAAGTGGTTGTACCATTTTGCATTCCCACCAGCAATGAATGAGAATTCCTGTTGTTTCACGTCCTCATCAGTATTTGATTGTAAATGTCATAGATTTGGGCCATTCTAATAGATGGTACAGTGAAATGTGTTACTTGTAATTTTACTGTGTAGGATTTAAGTATATTTTAATTTGTAAATCTATCAAAATTATTGACTTTATTTTTTTCCCTTTAACAAAAATTAAACATCCCTTGGTCCTATTTCAAATACTATGTACTTTCTTCCTAGAAATTACAAATTTATGATTACTCCCAGTAGTCATAGTGTATTTCATATCTTATCTAATGTATATGTAGTTAGAATGTGACCCACTATCTTGCTTGTCATCTTGTTTAATAAGGCTTGGGATGAGATGGACAATTTATTTCACTTCTAAAATTACATATGTTGTCTTTAAATATAATAGTTTACTAGAAAGTTAATAATGACTTTATAATTACAGAATCTGTGTCTATTTCATGAGCATTTTCTTTCCAAACTAAGAAGAAAATCCACCTCTTGAAGTCTCACTTTGACATCTCTAAATGAAGTGAGTAACACAAGGCTGCTTTGTTTACTAGTGAGGTTCCCGGGGGAAGAAGTACTGGCAAGGTAACAGAACTCTCCACATGATGACAACTTCTATACACAAATAGACATATTCCCTATGAAATAAGAAAACAATGAGTATTGTTTTTTAAATTTAACACATGCAGTGTTTTAATATTTTGCATAAAATGACCTTTATAGTCAAATAATTTTTTCATGTATTTAGAAATTATTTTTATCAAACCAATGCAATGTGCTATTAATTGCCATGCTATTTAAACATTACATGTAATACATTTAAATATGTTTGCTTTTATTATGTTGTACAAAGTTAAAAGTATTTTAAGTATTTTAAAATTTACAGTAAATATATGCAAAATCCCTAAGGTGCTGTGGATAAATTATTTCTTTTGAGGCTAAAAATTATAAAAGGATTCTTATTGATACACTGGGTGAGTGGAATGTCATTCTGTTTGATAACATTCTATTTCAAGTTTTATTCTGTTGATAAGACAGGCCTATTGGTGTATTTTTTCTAGCACGCCTATGAAGCATTGAGGTGATTATCCATTGGGTTGCCTGGGAGAGTGATTTTCCCAGGTTTCTGAATCAAGGCTTGACACTTTAAGAGTATGACACCTTTATAAAAAACCTAACCCTTTAAACTTGAAGAGATTAAAAAAAAATTTAAATAACATCTTTATTTAACATAGCTTCTAAAGAATAAAAATATATATATAATACTTTCTGGAAGATTAATACTGTCAAATTTGAGAAATTTTTAGAATAACTGAGTTATTGGTTTTGTGACAGAATTATTATCAACTGCTGTTCTTATAAAGTTGTTTTGTTGCTCAAATTTTTTCACTGAAAAATTTGCAAATGCAATCTCAGTCTATGAGGACTCTCTTTGTATAATCTCTGTAGGAAGTATTTTTTTCTATGGAAGAATTTATTTTGTTCTCCTCCAAACTATGTGATTCAAACATCAAGTAAAACTTTATATACACAGGCATATTCGTTGTATTTTACCCTATGATTTATACACACTACTATAATATCTGGAGCTTTCTGAGAGGAGAAAAGAAGACAAATGCTTTATGAAAAATGGGCATACATTGTAACAATTTTATACATTTAGTGCCCTCATACATTTCCCTACAAAAAATACTCTATTATTCCTTTTAAAATTATTATCTTAATCAAAATAATAGATTTGCATGGTATGAAAGATCAAATACTTCTATGAGTATTATGGAAAAAGAGTAGCCCCAAGCACCAGTAAGGAAAAAATTATTTTTTCTTCTATCCCTTAGGTTCTTAGTTGGAACAGAGTCTATGACAAAAGGCAGGTTAACAAAGGAAAAACATGTACGAGTCTATTAACATATATACTATACACATACATGCGAACTACCCAGGGACTGAGTAATTTTCAAAAAAGTGGCTTTGAATTTTAGTTTAATGCCAACAGGGAACAGAACATTTTTAGGGATATACAGGGTAGCAAATTGTGGAAAGGCAAACAAATGGCAAATAAGGACTAATTAGTAAACTTTGTTAATGTAGATTCTTTGATACCATCTTTGGTAAAGTTCCAATGCTAGATTCAGTGGTTAACTGCCGTTCTCCTTGGCAGGATAGGCAGAATATCTTTTGTGTTTGTAAATCAATGTCTTGCTTTTAGGCAAACAGAAAAGAGACAGAGAGCTTTTCTGAACTTGCTTCTTCTAAACTGCCTTCAGATCAACAATCCTGCATAGTTAGAGGTGGCATATTCTAGTCTCACATATCCCACTCTTTCCGATTCTCATTCCTATTCTCCTTACACATTTAGGTCCACAAAAACTATCCTTTTTCTGCTATTTTTATTTCCAGTTTTAGGTGTTACTTAATTAGATGATGTTACCTAATCAAGATGATTAGGAAATATTATTTCAAAATATTGTTCCAAAATATTATTCCAAAATAAAGTAATAACCAAAATAAAGACTAACCTCTCGTAGCAGAATGCAGAAACAAAAGCAAAATGACAGAACCTTCCCGTACCTCTTGTAGTCTTGGCACAGAGCCGGCAAGAGGTCATCCCTGACCATGTAGCCTGCAATCAGTGGAGGAAAGGGATAAACATTCTACTTACTTGCATGGGAGGCACCATAAAATCTTATGGCACAGGACAAACATAAATGACAAAATTAAGATATAAGAACACTAGAGATTGTATCCTTAAACACAATGAAGATTGGAGGCAGCCCTTAATTAAAAATAAAAAGGCTTGGCCGGGCACAGTGGCTCATGCCTGTTATCCCAGCACTTTGGGAGGCCAAGGCAGGCAGATCGAAAGGTCAAGAGATTGAGACCATCCTGGTATACATAGTCAAACATCATCTCTACTAAAAATACAAAAAAAAAGTAGCCAGGAATACTGACAGGTCCTGTAGTCCCAGCTACTTGGGAGGCTGAGGGAAGAGAATCACTTGAACCCAGTAGGTGGAGGTTGCAGTGAGCTGACATCGCACCACGGCACTCCAGCCTGCCAACAGAGAGAGACTCCATCTTAAAAAATAATAATAAATAAATAATAAAATAAAGTTATCCAGAAATGCCTTGAGACAGTTAAAACGGTTTATAGTTTATGGTAAACCTAATGTCAGTCCAGTATGCCAAAAAAAAAAAAAAATTCTAATGAAGTAACTAAAATGTGTGGCACTTTTTATGATAAAGGGAAAAGAAAGAAATGACTAGCCTGTTAGTGTTACTGAAAAAAAAAAAAAAAAGAAAAAGAAACAATAAAGGTCTGCTCAGTCAACAACAAATTTAGCCCTCCGCTAACAAAGTTTAACATAAAATCTCCTGCCATTTGATTACCCTCCAAACTATATTTTATTCACTAATAACTTACAAGCAAAAACTAATGAGATGATGTTATTTATACAGCTTAATCAGTGTTTTTGTATTGAAACTAATGCATATATATGTGATAATGGAGACCAAAAAAATCTATTTTGTTGAATTTGAAAATGATGGGCAGTCAGGACCTACACAAGAAGATTGACAGTGCTTTCAATCATGCCATCTCATGCTTAGAACATCATCGAGGCCAAAAAATAACACTTTGGAATAGTCTTATGTACTGATTTGTGGTTTTGATAAGATCTAGTCAAAGTATTTTGTTAATATTTTGAGAGAAAAGTAAAAATAAATAGTTTTGAAGGACTTAGATCAGATCTGCTAGTCTTTAAATATACTAGATTCTGGAAACAAAACCTTATTTTTATTTGACCAATATGTTTGATATATTGGAAGACAAGATATATATTTCAGCAGACAATTGGAATGTGTAATTTATATATCTATATTTGTATTTATACATGTATTAAACAAAAAAATCTACACATGAAAGTACAATAACAGAAATAAATATATCAATAGATTAGACGTTGCTGAAGGGAATTTTAATATGTGACAATAAAATATAAGTATGAAGAATACCAAAAAAAAGATGGTAGAAAATCCTACTTATGTGCCACAAGAGTCATAGAAGTAGAGGAGAGACGTAAAGGGTCAGAATAACTCATAAAATGATAAAGGCCAAGAGTTTTCCAAAGCTGATTTAAAGCACCACCTGGAGTATTCAAGAAACCCAAGTAACGTAATCAAAGAACACCACACATCATACTAAAACTGCCGAATACCAAAGACAAAGAGACACATATGTAAAAGTCACAGCAACACTCAGATTACCTTCAAAGTATAACAATAAGACAAACAGCTGAGTGCTTTAAAAAATTAATGGAAGCCAGAAGATAATAGAATAATACCTTTAGAATGTGTTCCTATACAGTATTTCTCTATCTAGAGAAAATCTTTCAAAAATGAAATTAACTCTAAGAAGACAGGCAAAAAATCACTTACAATCCTACTATATTTCTAGTGACTCAGACCTAAATAAAATTAGCTAATTTGGTGCACTGAACTCCCTGCCTATTAAGTCTGTTTTTTACAGAGGATTCAAGTTCAACCAATTTTCTCTATCAAGTTTAAACTTAATGGTCCAATACTTTTCCCCAGCATTACCAATTAAATATTGAGGAAACTAAAGGTTATTCAGTATTCCAGGATTATGTGATCCAATGTTATCATAAAATATATCCAATTAGTGCTAGAATACCTCAGTCTATGGTAACATCCCGAAAGGTGTTATGACATCTGTATCTTTACTTGTAAATTGAAGTTACTTAAAATTAACTTCATATTAGCAATGATATGCAGGATATGTAAAATATGAAAATAAAACCACTATATATTATTAGACAGTTTATTCCACTGTTGAGTTAAACATCAGTTAAGCAATCTCCTTAACAGTACTTCCCCACAACGCTGGGAAAGTTAGGTGCTATTTTTCTTTGCTGTAACTTAGAAATAAATTTTATGTAATTATATTGCAGTTTGGAAGTCATTTTTCTATCCTTCTATCCTAAGCCAAATAAGGGAAACAAAATCTAGAATAAATCTGTCTTTGATTTTGCCTGCTTTATAACTGTATCAGTATAAGCTAGACTTTGTCAGGCTGCCTGAGAACAGTGTATTATAATGCCTATATTTTAGATTATTTTATTTTCTCTTCTGGAGGCCAATTAGAATGTACCATTTCTATCTCAAATGATTGAGATATTGCTGACTTTTCAATTGCTCCCTAACGTGAATCACATAATCTCTTCAAACTGTTCTGAAGTGCTTTGTCAACCGCCAAACTGTTGAAGAAGTTCAAGTGCTGGTTTTGATTAACATATTTCATTGAAGTCTTTCAAAGCATTCAACTTTCCTGTGGTTATTTGGCATAGATCCCTTGCTGTTTCAAATATATTTCTCATCTCAGAACTGTAGTTTGTGAACAGGTCCTGCAATCCAAATTCAGTGATGCATGATACCAAACTATAATTCGTTTTTTCATTGCAGTAATGCATGTCCCTGCTAAACTTTTGCTTTAACTTTTATTTTAGGTTTGGGGGTACATGTGAAAGCTTGTTATACAGATTATTTCATCAACCAGGTATTAAGCCTAGTACTCAGTAGTTATTTTTCCTGATCCTCTCCCTCTTCCCAACCTCCAAACTCAAGTAGAACCCAGGGTCTGCTGTTCCCTTCATGTTCATCAGTAGTTGTCATCTCACTTATAAGTGAGAACACATGGTATTTGGTTTTCTGTTCCTGCTTTAGTTTACTAAGGATGATACACATCAGCTCCATCCATGTTCCCACAAAAGATAGGGTATCGTTTTTTCATCATGGCAGAGTATTCCGTGGTGTATATATATTTTCTTTATCCAATCTGTCATTGATAGGCATCTAGGTTGATTTCATGTCTTTGCTATTGTGAATAGTGCTGCAGCAAACATTCGTGTGCATGTGTCTTTGTGCTAGAATGATTTATATTCCTCTAGCTATATACCAAGTAATGAGATTGTTGGGTTGAATGGTTAAATTGCTGCTTTCAAAGAAGAAATGTAAAATGAACACATATTATGAATGTGAGTAAAAAGCAATGTTTTAAATAGTTTCTCTTTTACAGTAATATATAGTACCATTTGTTGGTAAAATTTTAATTAAGTGTGATGCTGTAAGGTTTAATTTGAATGATGATGTGTCATCTCAGGAGGTAAATGAGGAGGAAAATTAACCTTAATCATATAAGGGGTCTAATGAGAAAATATTGAAGGAAGTTTAAGAAAAATGTGGTGTAATTATAAACTAAACTTTGTGACAATAGAATTGTTATGTTTCAACAGAAACATAACAGTGATGTAAACATTCATAATTAGGTACTTTTACTGGAAAAAAATAGGAGAGCACTACATGAGAGACTAGCTAAAAAGTCAGGGAATTCATTGCTGTTAATGCCTTCGAAGTTCATGCAAAGGCATTTTCCTTGGTGTTAAAGATTGGCCTGGATGACGAATAAAGTAAACAGAGCTGTATCTATGACTATATAGGGCAAGAGAATGTGTAGAATAACAGCAGTTCCTGTTTAATAATCACTTAGTAGGAGCGAAACGGTGTCCTGAATGTTTTGCATGTATCATAGCATTTAATCCTCACAATAAGTTTATGCATTAGGATCTACTAATTTCCTCATGAATGTTAAGGGCATCGAGACACAAGGGAACCAGGAAATGATAACCTAGGCAACCTCCATAGTAGAACAGCAGCTAAATTAAATAGTCACATGTAGTCAGAAACAATAATCATTTGAAGAGTCAATATTACTGTATTTATAGTATTACTATGAAATCCATTTTTGTGTAGCCTAAAACCAGCATACAAATCATAACATTTAGTGTTTTTCTTTGTGTAGACTTCAAGAGTTTTCCCAGGAGACTGAGGTAGGGCAGAACAAATGTGTGTTTTTCCAGAAGCACACGTCGGGACACCACCCCTACACCTCCATCCATTGATTCTAGAGCCCTTTTATAAACAAGTTTCTAGAAATGAATAGAATAAATATTTCCATGGAAAAAATGTTTAAAGAATGATCTAATTCATGTTACTGACAAGGATTCTCTTGTTATAGATTAGAGTATCACACCGGATTTCAGCAGGAAATAGAAGATACACTCATTTGCAATTAAGAGAAATTGATGGAGAGTTTGAGAGTTTAAAGTAACCAACCAGAGATGTTGCAGAACCCAGGGACTCTCAATGGCAGGAAGCCACTACCACCAAGCCTCTATGGCAAAGGGAAGAGTATCTGGGGAAGAGATTGCAGTGGAAGAGATGTTCAACAGAACTTACAGTTGAGAGAGGAGGCAGCCACTGCCAGGACTGTGACTTCTGTGACCAGTCACTGCTAGAAGTGGGGAGGAGTTTGGTGAAGAAATATCCTGACCACTCTGTTCACTCACTCATCAATCTTCTAGTACTGCTCTCTATTGACTATAATAAATCCAATCTGAAGCTGAAAGGCAAGAAACTCCAGGCAAAGCAGTCCACAGAGGCCCACTCCTTAGAACACAGAAATAAAGCAAGACAGTAACAGAAAATAGGTCTGTAGGGAAGGGAGAAGTTATAAATGGAGATTAAACAATATTCTCCACACATTTTCAACTCAGCATCTGTTCTTGCCCAGCAAAAAGGAAAGCACAGAGCCCAACTGTCACCAAATCATCACAGGATGGTGCAAACTCAATCATATTCTCCATAGGTCCAAAGTGACAACATTGGCTAATACAAGGTTTTAAAAATTTTTTAAATAAGAATCATTTGATATAAGACAACTGCTATAGTTCCTATCTCTTTGGCTAATCACAAGGGATAGGGACTATACTAGTTACGTCTTATATCAAATAAATAATATTAAATAATTCATATAACTTATAATTGAGGCATCAGTTGACCATTTCCAACATTCTTTCAGACCAGCTGATTTTGAAGGATGGGCACAAATAAAACCAGCAAATTCTGTGGTACGATTCTTAACACCCTTTGTTAGTGTTAAAATGAATTCCTTGATAAAAGGCAGTGTTGGCAAAATAGAATATGAATTATTAGTTCATTTTGGTAATTGATATTAATCAAAATCAATAATCATAGCTCTCTTCATCTATTCCACATTCCCTTTACCTTGTGCAGCACCTTAATAGGTTGAGATATTTTATACTTGTTGGGGCAACCAAAAAATACATTCTTATAGAATCCACGTCCATGTTGATCCTGACCTTGAATTGTTCTGGTTTCTCACTGACATTATTATATTAGGTCAGTGCAAAAGTAATTGTGGTTTTTGCTATTACTTTTAATGACAAAAAACACAATTACTTTTGCACAACCTGATATAACACATTACAAAGAAATTCCTTACGAAGCCTCCAGGTCTAAACACAGTCCGTTTTCATTTTGCCTAGGAGTAACTCAAGTGTGTTTTGGTAATTTCAATAAATCACCACTGTGTACAAATTGATCCTTTCATGTGCTTGTCAGTTCATTGAAAGGGAAGTCCGAAACGACAAGTCGGTAGCGTCATCTTCCAGTTTAATGGGAGCATGGCTATGACCTTGGCACAGATGTGTCTGTTGGGTACTAGAACTGCCAGTCCAGCTGACCTTAAGTTTGTGTAGGTACGAAGAAAAGCGATGTGAAGGGACTGTTAAGTATTAGAATGAAAGGGCACTCCTCATTCTACTCACTGATCTAATGACCACGGGGAACAGCACAATACATGGCCTACTACTGTAAGGCACATGTCCACAGTGTATACAAAAGGACATTACATTTTATGGTTTTTTTTCCCTCTCTCAGATGGCATCAGTTGACCATTTCCAACATCCTACCAGACCACCTGATTTTGAGTGATGAGCACATATAAAATCAGCAAATTCTGTGGCATGATTCTTAGCACCCTTTGTTAGTTTTCAAATGAATTCCTTGATAAGAGGCAGTGTTATGCCGGCAAAATAAAAAGGAATAAGGCATTCTGCATATGTATGAACAGTGGCACTGGCAGAAGTGTCATAGAAAGGAACAGTTAGTCTGTATCCAGAAACACTTTCTATTTCTGTGGTAACAAACCTCTGCTACCTTCATAAAGGAAGACATTCAGTGTAATCAGTCTGAAAGTACATTGCTGGCTAGTCCACTGTAAAAATGGATCATACTGACTCAGCATTTACCTTTCTTTTCAGCATTTAAGCATAAAGCAGCTCAGCTTCAGTGAGGGAAAGTCCATGTTGTTGAGCTCATGTATAGTTTGTTCTTGCCAACATAGCCACCTGGTACATAGGCCAATTCAGCAAGAGCCAGAAATCTGAAAACAAGTGTAGTGAAAGTCACAGAACAGATCTTCATGTCTAGCTGACTAATGAGATCCTCCTTTATAGCAGATGGTCTTTAGAACACAACCATATTTGCAGTTTGTGCTTTTAGTCCTTATTATTATTAAGTTCTGAGATACATGCGCAGAACGTGGTTTGTTACATAGGTATACACGTGCCATGGTGGTTTGCTGCACCCATCAACATATTATCAATATTAGGTATTTCTTCTAATACTATCCCTCCCCTAACCCCCCACCCCACAACAGATCCCACTGTGTGATGTTTCCCTTCCTGTACCCATGTATTCTCATTGTTCAACTCCCAGTTATAAGTGAGAACATGTGGTGTTTGGTTTTCTGCTCTTGTGTTAATTTGCTGAAAATGATGGTTTCCAGCTTCACCCATGTCCCTGCGAAGGACATGAACTCATCCTTTTTTATGGCTGCATAATATCCCATGGTGTATATGTCCCATATTTTCTTTATCCAGTCTATCATTGATAAGCATTTGGATTGATTCCAAGTCTTTGCTATTGTGAACAGTGTTGCAATAAACACACATGTGCATGTGTCTTTATAGTAGGATGATTTATAATCCTTTGGGTATATACTCAGTAATGGGATTGCTGGGTCAAGCGGTATTTCTGGTTCTAGACTCTTGAGGAATTGCCACACTGTCTTCCACAATGGTTGAACTAACTTACACTCCCACCAACAATGTTAAAGTGTACCTATTTCTTCACATCCTTTCCAGCATCTGTTGGTTCCTGACATTTTAATGATTGCCATTCTAACTGGAGTGAGAGGGTATCTCATTGTGGTTTTGATTTGCACTTCTCTAATGACCAGTAACAATGAGCTTTTTTTCATGTTTGTTGGTCACCTATATGTCTTTTTAAAATAGGCCAATTCACATAATGCATCACCACTCCCAACCCCACATCCCAAACTTTCCTAGCAGCAATATTCCAATATTGTCCTTTCTAAGTCTTCGACCTGCTAGTTGACCCATTAGCCATTGCTCAGAAGTTAGGGTAGAATTAGACTTTTCCAAAGAAACAAACTAAAATTTACTCCTCAAGATTTCTGCCAACCAGAAAGATTTTCCTTCCATCCATCAGGACTATCCCTGTGTGGGTCTATAATGCAGCAGCTGATTATATATATTGTTGATGGCCACACAGCATGCAGATCCATTATTAAACAAGGGCTCTCTGTATTCTTCTTGTCTCAATTGGTTAGGTGCATCCTCTTCTGTTATTAGAAATCTTATCAAGTTTCCGTAACTGAGGGTTGGAAGTAATAGTGAAGCACCTGAAAGGGTACAGTGGATGAGCTCCATGTGTTATGCAATTTACTTGTGTCTTCCAAACCTACCAAGACCTGGTCTTGCACATACAATTTCCATTAATAATGAAATGCTGCTGCACATGAATAGCTTTACTATTTGATTGATCAAAAAATACTGCATGAGCAGATGAGGTTGCCAGGTGACTTGGTATCTTGTGATTAGGGGTCCAGTAGTAAATTAGGAGCATTTTTTTAATAGATAATAGTGAGAGGCAAAATTGATAATCAGTTTTGTGACAATTTCCTAGGGATCTCCACTGTGATTCTATGCAGGAGCTCCATATGCCTGTACTATCTGCCATAGACACTTCAAATACTGCTGGATGCTCAAGAATATGTCCAGATGTCATGGCAGCTTGCAGTAGAGCATGGACATTATGTTAAGTCCTCTCATTCAGAATTTCATGTCAAACTTGTAGCCTTATAAATTATCCAACAAATGTGTAAGAACAGCCCATTCAATCTACTGTATACTGTCTTCAATATCAAAATAGTTACAACAAACATATTGCCTCTTTCTTCATGGTAGGCCATATGAGTGACAGTGGCCTTCCTCCTACATTAGAGGAAGTAGCCCACATACTTTAGATCACTGGACTATGGGAAACCTCATAATGGGACAGCTTTCCATTTCTGAGGGTTTAATATCCTACCCTCTGGCACAGCTATGTCTTCTTGAAACATCGAGGGTACTTGTTCCTTTTTGGTCATCAGCCCCAAAGAGTGAAAATAGCATTAATGTAAGAGACCTGCTGTAATGTTCAGTGGGACTTACAATTTCTAAGGGCACTTAAAATAATTACATATCAGAGAGCAATTTATAGCCATAAAACAAAACACTGAAGATGTCCTCTCATAGTACCCACTGAAGTGTACATGTTCATGTGGAAGACAGATATACACTATTCCGTATCTTCTCAGGAAGAATACACACACACACACACACACAGAGAGAGAGAGAGAGAGAGAGAGAGAGAGAGAGAGAGAGAGAGACACACAGAGACAGACAGAGAGACAACAGCTGTGTACTAAGTAGTACCAGGGAATGTGGCTTATTTTCTTTAGCAAAGAGACCACATAGGTATAAAAACCAGTTAAATTTTTCAATAACCCACAGTGATCTCTAAGATCTATCTGATGTTTGTACCAGTCAAATTGATGAGTTAAATAGGGATATGATAGAAACTATTGTCTCTGCATCACTATAGTCTCTGATGATGACTATAATTTCTATATAGAATTAAACTCTGCTCTTAGATTACTTTTTGGCTGGGGATGATTGTCCATACACACCCACTTGCCCCTCCCTATCAAAATAGTCAGAGAACCACTCTGTGGATTTAATCAATACAACTAAGTATTTTTGTTTAAACCATACATTTAAGAACAGCGAACAACCATAATTTTTAATTCAAACTATGGAACAGACTAGGCCATAACTTCATTTTTCACTATATCTCCATATGCTCGCTCTCTCTGCATCTGCCCAAAGACAATGGTAGAAACGTGGGTCTCTATGATTTAGTGTCAATTTAGAAACACTATCTAATAACATGTGGAATATTAAAGTATTCTTCCTGATTCAGAACACATTTACCTCAGTATATGATAGTAAGCATCTTAGGAAAGATTAGAGGAAAATATATAAAATATACTGCAATATTAGAAGTTTCTTCTAATTATAAGTAGAAGTTTCTTCTTCTTAAGAACCTAACTCCTCCCTCAGTAAAGGGTCAACAGGTCTGTAAAGGGACCTAAGTCTACGAACCAGGTAAATATCTATAAATATCTCTAATACTGACAATAATCGGGTTTCTGAACTACGGACAAAAAAATTATTTTAATCATACAGTTCAAGCAATTGTTCTGTAGGTTATCTATTCATTATGGATAGAACTCTGTGAACTGGCTTGGACAAGGATCCCTGTGGGTCAAAAGCATCATTCCATATTGCTTCCATGCTTATTGTGATAGTTAGAGCCCTTCTATCTGTGCAGGTTAAACATTACTATTCCAGGATCCAATATTTCCACTGAAATCATGAGCCTAATTTCCTGGTAACATCTCCCAGGGCCTTTCTAGGATGCTAGTGTTCCCTTGAATTATGTATGTTTTAATTCTTGGTAAAAAGGAATCTTCTCAAAAAGGGTTATCTTGAATGCTACAATTACCATATAACTACTAATAGGTTCTGCACAGTAGATGAATTCAAACATTTCCATATTTCAAGACTTTAGAGACTCTTCTACAGTATGGCATGGAAGTTCCAACGTATCAACCTCATTGATTGTGAATACAAGTGATATGTCTAGGCTTCTATTAAACAGGCTTAAATATATTGCCATCTATACAGTCAAACATATTGGTTCAAGTACCTGAGGCAATGTTAATTTTCAGAGTGCTAACATTGCTTTAGGCAATATTAACTTTCAGAGTGTTATTGCTCTAGGTACTTGAACCAATATATTTACAACAAATTCTGATTAAGTGCATCTAAATTGATAAATTCTTCAAGACCAGGTTTTATATTTAGTTCCCTTTGATATAAAATCGTAATACATTTTAATATATGCTTTTCAGCCACTTGATCAATTTTGGCAAGTTGTTTTTTTATTATTATTCATTGGCTTGTGTCCTTTCTTTTATAAAAAGAAGTTTTGCAATTATTTCTCTGATCCATGGACAATAACTAGAAAAACTGATGAAACAATAAGTGGTAGAACCATTCGATTTCTGTGATAATCACACTGATTTAAGTGACACCAGGAGGTTCAGCAGAGAAATTAACTACCAGTTAATCCTGCAGATGTCTTTAACTGCTCACCTGTTCCCCTACTCTGAGAAGATATCCTCACTGAAGAATTTGTCTTAACACTCCATTTCTACTATTTGGAAATCATGTAATAGAAACTCATACCTCAATCACAGCTTAGCATTTTGTTTCTAGTTAAGCATAGCTCACAATTTCATTGCTTCGTATAACCTGTTCTAATAGTTATTGTTTTTCTTTAAATTTACCTTAACATTATACATATATACATGGTCTGACTTTATCCTAACCACTGAAGTCTCGGAATTGCTAGCTATATTTTATTCTAATAAATAAAAACAAAAATACACACATAACTATTTTTAAAATTATCAATTTTCACTTGAAATTATATTATTCATACGTAAGTGAGAATAAACTATCTACTTTTACACACCTTATATTGGAAAACTGCACAAATAATAAAGAAGCAAAAGAAGATAAAAAACAACATGTACTAAAAGATTTTGTTTTCATTATTAGAAATCATATATAGAACAAAAATACAAAATTAATCCAGGTGTTTAGAAGTTGGGTTAGTGGCTCTCCTTGGTTGGGAGAAACATGTATTAGGAGGGATAATTAAGGTTAATCTCTTTCTTAAGCTGGGTGATAGCTTGTCCCAAAGTGCATTTAGTTTATGAAAAAAATCATCAAATTATGCACTCTGTACTCTATGCATTTCCATTACTTTTCACTTTGCTTCTAAGGTTGCTAATGATTTTTCTCAATTATTCCACATTTGAAATGTGGTGTGTTCTACCTTGTTGCTCATGGCATCGTCTCTTTGTATTATCCAATATTATGTCAAATATCTATCACCCCAAGTTTCACAGCATGTTACAGGCAATAAAGCCAGAGTGCCTTGTGCTTTCAACATAGGGTTTTTAATGTTTTACAAAGATTTCAGAGAAAGGAGTTTTGAAATTTCTTTTATTGGGACCTTTTAACTTCCATCTCTTTCTAAGATTCTTTTGTAAGATCTTAGCTAAAACATAACACTGAACTCAATTCCTCTTTCTTTTTGCTCTTAGTCTAGGTGACTGGGACCATATAGATGTTATCTTGACACTTTTTGCAGTTTCTCTCTGAACTTTTCCTCAGAACTATCATTCCCTTACCTCACTGACTTCCATGCTTATCTAAATGCTAAAGCAAAAACAATCGTATTCAAAAGTGAGTGCTTCCACTACTTCCACTACACATGAATTCTGGGTGAGTTTGATGAATACATTACCTATACCCTAGCTCTACAAGTCTGTGAAGTACCATTAATATAGTTATTAGATTATTTATTTAATATGACTTACTTGCCTAAAACTTTGCTGACCCTTTAGATCTTTCATCAAAATGCAAAAGTAAGGTCCCTGCAATTATTTACTACACAATTATTCAAGTGTTGTCACTTGAGTAATTAATTTTAAAGGATTCTTCAAAAACCTCCAATGGTGGCAATTTTGTATGCATTGCTGTTTATTTTTATGTATCATTTAAGTTAATTGTGCAAATCAGATTAGCCATGTTAGAGAGAGAGAAAGTGTGTGTGTATGTATTACCACAGCTCAGGAATTTATAAATTAATAGTAATTAATTCAATCATGACAAGAGGGCGACAATGATTACTAGAATTAAATCTTGATGCTAATTTGTATCCTATGGGTCTTAGTGTTAAAATTATTTTATTATAAAGAAAACTATAAAGAAAAGAGTACGTTTTTTAAAATGGAGCCCACAACTACTTTAGAAAACTTAGAAAATCTTAGTATGCCTCAGAGTATCCCAACTAAATTGAATCAACTACATGATTTACCTGTTTATGCAAAAGAAAATCTTGAAAATTGAATAAAAATAGTTCAGTACACTGAAAACTACACACTATGAAATAAAGAAGACATAATTGAAACTACATTAATAAGACATTCTATGTTCATTGATTGGAAGACTTAATATTAATAAAATGCCTATGCTACTCAAAGTGATCTACAAATTCAATGTTATACCCACAAAAATTCCAATGAAATTTTTTTGGAAATAGAAAAAAAATATATATGAATATGGAACCACAAAAGACTCTGAACAGCCAACGGTACCTTGAGAAAGAACAAAGGCAGAAATAACATACATTCTGATTTCAAATATATTACAAATATAAAGTAATGAAAACAGTGTGGTGCTGGCATAAAGGCAGACAACTAGATCAATAGAGCCAAATAAAAAGCCCAGAAATAAACCCACACAGTCATCTGGTTTTCAATGGGGGTGCCAAGAATTCAAAATGTGGGAAAGGCAGTCTCTTCAACAAATAGTAAGCTATATATTCATGTGCCAAAGACTTAAATTAGAGCTTTATCTTATACACAAAACATCAAGTAAAAGTGGATTAAAGACTTAAATGTATAACTTCAAACTCTAAAACTCCTAAAGGAAAATATAGAAGAAAACTGTTGACTCTACTCTTAGTCATCATTTCTTGGGTATGACTCCATAAGTACAAGCAACAAAAGCAAAACAGATAAGTGAGATGATATCAAACTGAGAAAACTTCTACACAGCAAATGAAAAACTCTACTGAATTAAGCAGCAACCGACAGAACGGGACAAAATATTTGCTAATCATGTATTTGATAGGAAGTTAACATTGAAAATATATTAAAAAAAAAAAAAAAAACCTCCTACAACTCAATAGAGAAACAAACAAACAATTAGAAATTAGCAAAACACTTAGACATTTCTCCAAAGAAGATACATAAATGGTCAAGACATATATGAAAAGGTGCTCTAAGTCACTAATCACCAGGGAAATGCAAATCAAAGCCACAGTGATATATAGCTTCATAGCAATTAGGATGGCTATTATCAAAAAATACAAAAGGTAATAAATGTTGGGTAGTGTGTGTAGAAATACTAACACTGTTGGTGGTAGGGGTGTAAAATCGTGTAGCCACTATAAAGAACTACACAGAATTTCCTCGAAAATTGAAACATGGAACTTCCATATGATCCAATGATCCTACTTCTGGGTACATACCCAAAAGAATTGAAACTGGGATCATGAAAACATATCTGCACTGCCATGCTCATTGCATTACTATTCACAATAGCAGAATTATGGATACAACACAAATATCCATTGACAGATTAATAAAGTTGTTTATATTTACAATGAAATACTATTAAGGCTTAAAAAAAAGAAAATCTTTCCATTTGTAACATCATGGATGAGCTCAGAGGATATTGTGCTATGCAAAGTAAGCCAGTCACAGAAGGGCAAATACAGCATATTTCACCTGTGTGAGGTACCTAAAAAACTCAAACTCAAAAGCATAGAATAGAATGGTCATTACCAGGGACCAAGGGAAGGAGAAAATGGGGAGTTGTTCAATTCGTATAAAATTTCAGTTATGCAAGAGGCATTACTTCTAGATATTTGCTGTATAGCATAGTGCTTGTGTAGCATAGCTGGCAATACTGAATTAGGCTCTTAAAAATCTGTTAGAAGAGTAGATTTTATGTTAATTGTTTTACTGAATACCAAAAACCAAAGGGTCACAGGAATCTTCTGAAAGTAATGGACATGTTTATTCCCTGCATATTGTAGTTGTGATTTTACGCGTGTATGCATGTGTCCAAATTCAGCAAATTTAATGAATTAAATGTGTGCAGTTTATTACATATCAATTATACCTCAATAAAACTGATTTTTAGTAAAGGATTTGATTTAGCAACTTGGTGTGGATTAGTCTGATAGATATGAAGTTAAAATTAATAGATAGGATATATAGTTGTTTTACTATAAATCTTGCACTTTTCTAATTGAGGTAAACTGAACTTTGATTTTTGGTATTTTTAATGTGAGATTAGTGTTGATACTCATAAGTATACTTAGCTGCTATTTTTAAGCAAATGCTTAACTTTCTTCATGTAAAGAATTTGGTAGAATTGAACTATTTATTTTGTAACATTTCCAACATGTAGTTATTATGTTTCAAATGACATTTTTGGACACTAGAATGTGAAGTCCTTGAGGAGAGGTTATATCACTCCTTCTACTCCGTGACACTGTGCACAGATAATTATAGATGAACAATAAGTATTTAATGGCTGGATTCTAGTGTGTGGGAATCTGTAATGCTTGCTAAAGTCTAATGAGGCCCTGATGAGACAATACAGAGAAGAGACTGGTGACTTATCTAGGACAACTTGCTTGCTTAACTTTTACCCAAGTTTTCCAGTTTTCTGCATGACAGGGTTCCCACTATATAGCTTTTTGGCAAAGTGACATACATCAAAAATTTAAATTAAAAAAGACTCAACTTTTTCCTTTTAAATGAAAGGGCTGACAATTTTGTGATTCGTAAGTATTTTATCTGTCACTGGCCACCCAGTGTCTTGTTAATGATTTTTCCCCGTTAGATGACAAATCTAACTGATTAACTGTCCTAATTGCTACTGTGCACATCCTTTCTTAGCAGGAGTCTGAGTGATTTGAAAGATATTTGTTAACTCAAAATGTGCTTAAGACTTTAATATGCAGATAGAATTATTTTAAATAAATACACTTGTAACATTTAAACATACTTTGTGGCTTTGTTACAAGGACAATGTAAACTTGTATGTGTTCTGATTTGAGTAGTAAAAGTATGTTAAAATTCAGGAAAAGTGTTTATAACAAATTTAACAAATACTTTGAACGACACTTGTAGACATAACTGAAAGGTTTATTACTCTAAGGAAAAATTACTTTTGACTCATTTTAAAAATTAATCCTCTTAAGTGACTTAAATTCTATGTACCACATTCCTAATATGTATCAATTTATACAACATAACTTCTAAAAACTGCATTGATTAAAGAGGTCATACACGAAAAATAACAACAAATACTATTGAAAAATGTTTTGCTTCATCTCCTCCTGTTTTAAAATCAAAATAAAACTTTGCTTTCTCTTTCTGTTTTAAAATCAAAATAATTCTATTTCACTATCACTTTCTGTTAATGAAAAACTCCAACACATAATATTTTCAGGATAATTTTAGCAATTATAGTAACTATATTATTGATTTATTTTAAAATGAAAGTCAGTAAATACACACCAAAACAAACAGATGTATTTAGTTCTAATCAATAGGGAAAATTATCTAATTTTACATTCATTCTTCAATTCTGTGATTCTGATGTATTCATTCTTAAGGGTTCTGCTGTTTAAAAACAGAGACCTCAAAGGGTAAAGAACAAAATTAGGAAGCTCAAATAAATGACTACTGTAATAATTAAATTTAACAATGACTATAGTCTGATCCACAGAGTAGCAAACATACGTAGTTAAGATACTAAACATATCTACATATGTAGATAAACATATGTAGATAAGATAGTAAACATATTTATATGTGTTTACTACTCTAATTGTGGATCAGACTACACTCAACTATACAGCCAACAGAATTTACTAATGGATTACATTAGAATATAAGAGAAAGCAAAGGATCAGCCTTAGTCCATTTTTTTCCAAATCAGTTTTTAGAATTTCATTTAGTGAGACGGGGAAGACTACCGGCTATTCAGGTTGAGGAGAGATGGAACCCAGATTTTTGATTAGGTCATATTAACTTTGGGGAGCCTATGATACATTTGACCTGAGACTGTGAATAGGCACTGGAGCATACAGGTCTTCATTTTTTAAAAAGAGGTCTTGAATGGAAATAAAAATCCGTGAGCATATAGATTGTATTTAAAACTATAAAATTGGACTAGATCACTTAAGTATGAACATATTTGGTAAAATGTAGAGGTTTATAAAGCCTGACTTCAAAATTTAATCATAGGGAAGATGAGAGAGAACCATTAAAAAAGATGAAATAATTGTGCCAAATGCTGCTAATATGTCAAGTAAGATGAGAATTGAGAATTCTGAATTTTTAGTAAAACAGCCACAATTACAACTACTTGTAAGTTCAAAATTGCACAGAGTCTATGAGTCAATGCAGAGCCTCCCTTAGATTTAACAACTGTTCCTCATGGTTAGTACTGTTGCATTTGACCAAAGAGCTATGAATAGTTTGGCTGGAAATAATAATAGATATGTGTGTGAAAATTTACCACCCTTTAGTGCCAAACACCAAAGGAAATGATAAAGAGATGTTTATCACACTAAATATAATTGGTGAGGAGTCAATATAATAAATATTTAATCGAGTTTGTAAATATTTAATTGAGTCAAAAAGAATGATATGAAGTTCAAACTTTAAACGACAATGATTGGGAGAATTTCTGCATATGGGAAGATGGAGCAGACACATTTTTCCTTATTCTGACCATTAAGTAACCTGGGTATTATACATCAAACAAACATAAGACGACTCTGAAAGTTGGAGAGAAAACAGATATGCTAGTAAACTCCAGATCTGAGGAGCAACAAGTTGATGAGTTCTCTGGATTTTCTGCCTCTTCTATCCAGAATGTTTACTGGAGAAGCTGGCAACACTTAAGCTTCCATGGGAGCAGACCAAAGAGCTCCAAGAAAGCCTTCTCTATTTAGCTAAAGGACTGGGATTAGGGCAACCAAGAAAGATTAAAAAGACAGAAAACCTTTAGACAATATCACTCCATTACAACATAACACTGCACAAAAAAGTAATAGCTCTATCATCATTTTCATAAGGAAAGTTTGAATGAAAAGAATAACTTCCATCTTTTCTAGGTTAACAGTGAGACACACTCAAATCCTCCCTAAGACATTAGGATTCAAAATTCAAATTAGGAACCAGGGATTATATCTCTGCCAAATGGTAACAACTCCCCTCACTCCACAGTGTCAGTGGAGATCAGGAGGTGTGTCTGTACATTCACCCCATCTATCAGTAACAAGATATTCCTTCACTTTCTCTCCAATGTTGTATCAGGGAAGGACATGTCCAAAGTCAAAACTTTGCCACTACTCAGTAATAATGAGACCATATCCTTCCCTGTGGCATCAGTTGAGGCCCCACATGGAGAATAATAACAAAGGGCTTCTCCTCTTCCCAGTGAGGGTGGTATCGCCTGAAGTTTAACAGGGAGCTAAAACTATGAGAGTGGACCAGATCATTTAAATGTGAACATATTCGGTAAAGATCAGAGGTCTAAAAAGCCTAACTCTAAAATGTAGTCAGGCTACACCCAACCTGTGATAACAAGGATCTCCTTTCATTTCAGATGTCAGCAGAGGCTGTGAAAAACATATTTATAGGTTTGCTTCACAGTAATGATAAGGTATACATGCATACCCACTATCTACTACAGCATCATCAGACAAGAGCCGCTAAGCACAAGATTTAAATACCCAGAGTCTTATAATACCTTAAATGTCCAGGCTGTTTAAAAATCACTTGTCATACAAACAATGAATAAAATCTCTAGCTGAATGAGAACAGACACCCAACATACTCTGACACCAAAATTACATGGATACCATTTTCTAACAGGCCTTTAAAGAAGGTGTCATAATAGTGCTTTAATGCCTAATTATGAATATAAGTGGACCAAGGGAAATTTGTTTTAGCAAATAAATATAAGACATAAAGAAGAATGAAATAAAAATGTTAGTATAAATAATGTAATATCAAAAATAAAATTCTCACTGAATGGCTTAATAATAGAATGAAGGAAAGAGAATAATCCATGATCTTGAAGATAAAATGAAAGAAGTTACTCAAGCTGAGAAACAGGGAGAAAATAGAGTGGTGGGAAAAAAAAATGGAACCTTAGAAACAAGTGAGATTATTAGAAAGACTTAACATCTGTATAATTAAGATACTGAATGTAGACGAGAGAAAAGGCACGGCTCAAAAAGAACTCAGAGATGAAGCTGAAGCGGCACAAAACATTATCTTTCGCTTAACCTTTATCTCTAACCAGACTTTTAGGGATATGTGGTGGTTTGAAGTTAAATATAATGCAAAATATAAACTTCGCAAATTTTGCAAGAGACATTAACATACACATTCAAAAAGCCAGGACAAACCCAAACAAGATGAAGCCAAAGAAATCTATGGCAAAATTTACCATAGTCAAACTTCTGAAAACTAAAAACTAAGAAAAAATTTTGGACGTAGCAAAGAAGAAATGACATTTTATCTACAGGGAAGTAATTCAAATACTACTAAGTATATAATCAGAAAACATGGAGGCAAGAAGGAAGTGGCAGAACACTTTCAACTACTGAGGCAAAGCAAAACAAGAAAGCAAATGACAACAGAAAACACTGTCAGTCAGAATCCAGAGTGAAGGAAAACTCAATACATCTTACTCTTGACCTAGACATAACATCAGAAAAATATACCATGATAGCTGCTCATGAAAGAGAATAAATTTCAAAAGTAAAATACGCAATTATTTAGCATTATACTACTCATATTCTAAAATCACATAAAGAGTTTTATTGGTCTTAATGTCTCGTATTAGCTTCTGCTACCAAGGCTATATCAAGAAAACTGTGGCACAAAACGTCTTTTGTCTAACCTTTGTTTCTAATCATATTTTTAGGGATATGTGGTGGTTTGAAGTTAAGTATAATACAAAATATAAACATTTACAATGATCAAAATAATTCTTCGTGTAATCGTGAAAACTTTGTCATTTATTTTGAACTATTTTTATTAAATTTTCTCAAAATAATCTAATGATTATACAGAATGATATACTTAAACACCTATTTTAAAGCTTATTATATTTAACTAACAGATTCAGAATATATCAGCAGCTTAGGTAAAATATTGTAAAATGTGTACTTTCAAAGAATATATGCCTTCTCATTATCCTCTTCCTTCAAATATTTGCTGAAATCCTTTACAGTTCTTAATCTAGCTGTAATTTGTTTGAACATCTGCCAATTTTACAGCCCTGAAAATTTTGTTGCTATTTTTTCAATTTTTGCTAATTCCAGGATGTTATACCATTAATGTCCTACCAGCTCTCAACATCTTCATTCATTTTAATGATGTATCATATTTTAATATATTTAAGTCCAAATAAAAATCTCATCAACTCAGAGTTTGTAGGAAAAAAAATCCACTCACATATAATTTTAGAAGATGGTAATGAAATATTTAAAACATAATTAAAATAGTTTCAGAGACATTAAAAGTCAAGCTTAGGCTGGGCACTGTGGCTCACGCCTGTAATCCCAGCACTTTGGGAGACTGAGATGGGTGGATCACGACGTCAAGAGTTCAAGACCATCCTGGCCAAGATGGTAAAATCCTATCTATACTAAAAATACAAAAATTAGCCAGGCATGGGGGCAGGTGCCTGTAATCTCAGCTACTCGAAGACTGAGGCAGGGTACTACTTGAACCCAGGAGGCGGAGGTTGCAGTGAGCCGAGATCGTGACACTGCCCTCCAGCCTGGGCAACAGAGTGAAACTCTGTCTCAAAAAAAAAAAAAAAAAAAAAAAAAAAAAAAAAAAAAAAAA
>NW_022436961.1:16539608-16606361 GCF_009761245.1 Sapajus apella | reverse complement strand
TAAGGGCTAGGTGTTTTATATTCCCACAAAAAACCAACATACATTAAAATTCTAGGGAAAAAATTTAAGGAATTACTCTAAGATTACACAAAACAGTAATGGAGAATTTCTAAGCTTTCTAGATATTAAAGTAGGCTCTATTACTTTATCTTTCTTATTATTCACTTTCAGTGATGGAGTAGAATGCCACATGAATAGACAGACAATAAATAGTTCTATAGAATGAAGTCAAAAAGTTAATTCGAATATCCTGGAATATTCATTATGTAATAAAAGTATTCCATAACTATAGGGAGATAATGGACTCATTAAGATATCATGTTTATTCAATTGTAAGACCCACTAAAACAATTTGATGCTAAATCACACTCCTTTCAATCAAATACATTTGATAAATCAACAATATTCCTTTTGAATGTAAAAAAAATTAAACTCTGAATGCTGAAAAAATGAAATTTTACTAAATGAATAAAATATTTAAAAATAACACAAAATTAAATATCCCACTTTTTTTTTTTTTTTTTTGAGACAGTCTTCCTCTGTTGGGGGAATGCAGTGGTGCAATCTCTGCTGACTGTGATTTCTGCCTCCTAGATTCAAGTGATTCTCCTGCCTCAGACTCCTAACTAGCTGGGACTACAGGCACACACCACCACACCCAGATAATTATTTTTGGATTTTTCCCAACCATCTTAGCCAGGATGGTCTCAATCTCCTGACCTTGTGATCTGTCCACCTAGGCCTCCCAAAGTGCTGGGATTACAGACATGAGCCACTGTACCCGGCCAAACATCCCACTTTCAAAAATTAATGGAAATAGATAGAAAACAACAAAGAAAAAGTAGATTTGGATAACACTATAAAACAAATACATCTAAAATACATGTAGGGTACACTCCACCCAACAACAGCAAAATATGCATTCCTCTTCACTACACAAGAAGCCATCTTCAGAAAACTACATGCTGGGTCATAAAACAGATAGAAATATAAAATATGTTTTCCAACCACAGTCGAACATTAAGGTGATCCCTGAATTATAAAGATTTGGCTTACGAACTTCTGACTTTGCTATGGTACAAAAGTAATACATATTAAGTAGAAATGAGATTTTTGAATACCCATACAACCATTTTACTTTTCGCTTTTGGAACTCAATAAATTATATGATAGTCAACATTTTGTATAACATAGGCTTTGTGTTAAATGATTTTGCCCAAGCATAGACTAATGTAAGTGTTACAAACACATTTAAGTTGGGATAGGCTAAGCTATGCTGTTCGGTGGGTTGGGTGAATTAAATGCATTTTTTATTTAAGATATTTTCAACTATGTATACACTAAGAGTAAAGCTGTAGGAAGTGACAATCTGATCTCTGTCCTTTTGGTCTAATTAATAATGAAAATCTTTCATAACGAACTATGTATCCCTATCTTAATGCTTACTAAACAATTTGCTCATTAACGACTTTTGAAACATTTGTAGTTGGACAGAAATTGTCCATTCAAAAAGTAATGAGAAAAACTCTTCCAGCCTTCTGACAGGTTGTTTTTAAAGACTATTTAAGTGAACAGAAAGTGAAAACACTTACTTCCAATAAGGAAAACAGTTCTGCAGCCTGATTTGCATGTTAACTTTTTGAAGTGCCATTTTCTCAAACATCAGTAGTTGCTTTATTTCAACAAGTTCCACCTTTTTGGGTATATTTTTATGGTCAAACTGAAGGTTTATAAAATAGTCTAAAACGAAAAGCTTGAAATTTATGGCAAGAGATTGAAATACACAGACTGAGGAGCTTTGCACTTGTCATCGAATTATCTTTTCATGTCAAATGAATGATTTCAAGTAAATGAGGGCTGTTCATCTATTTAAAAAATACAATTGTTAAATAAAAGTCTAGAGATTAGTACACATTTTAATGATTAGATAAGTGAGTCAAATCTAGTTACGAAGAACATTGAATTTCAGTTTAAATGCCTGCTTTTTAAATTTCAACTTTAAATGTTGTAACCTCAAATTTATTAAGCTCTCTGTTCTTCATTTATACATCTAGGGAATGTAGCTACCTTATATAGTGTTATCAATGTGAAAAGTATCTCTTGCTTCACATTTGTTTCCACGATTTCCATGATTGTTTCCATGACTATAAACATAATTTACATGCATTGTATGGATAAAAATTGCACATGGTTCTCCATTTATGTCAAGATGTAGCAACTATTGTTGAATATGTTCATTTTATAAACATAATTTTTGAAGTTACTGCTCTAGTTTGGTCATTTTGTTCACATCTAGCAGCCGTTTTTGGCTTCAAGATGCAAATATTAAGCCGCTCCATAAAAACCTGGGTTTTTCTCTCATTTGTTTTATTCTATTATGAAAATTTTTGAGAAAAAAATAAATAGCATGTTTCAGTTTGAAAGTAGTATTTAAGCAAAAGAGATGCCTTACATATTTATATAGTACATAGATTCAACTTTGAATCAAACATCTAGGTTAATTCTTCCTATTGAATACTTAACATTTTAAATAAGTCATGCTTTCTTCTGAGTATTTTCCAATTGAGTAGGATGACAAATTTTCTTTTGATTATGTTACTCAAATCTGTAAGTTGCCATCAATTGGGGATAAACAAAACTTGCAAATTACTTTTTCTTAAGTAAAAATAAGAATTATTTTTTAAACAAAATAAAACACAGAATTTCTAATAAGTATTAAAAATCTGTTTAATCATGATGTCAAATGCTGCTATAAAAATGATTTTTACTTTTATGTCCACATTATTAATGAATGAATACAAAAGAATTGATTGCTGCATGCATAAGAAGTAAATTTTGGATTATGGGTGTGTTTTAATTATTTACTGTATCTGAATTATTTCATGACAAATGGTGTTGACAAAAATTTAAGTATCAGGCCAGGCTTGGTGTCTCACACCTGTAATCCTGGCACTTTGGGAGAATGAGGAGGATCACCTGAAGTCAGGAGTTCGAAACCAGCCTACCCAACATGGTGAAGCTCTGTCTCTACTAAAAATACAAAAAAAAAAAAAAAGCAGAGCATGGTGGCTGGCACCTGTAGTTCCAGCTACTTGGGAGGCTGAGGCAGGAGAACTGTTTGAACACGGGAGGCAGAGGCTGCAGTAAGCCAAGATGGCTCCAATGCATTCCAGCCTGGGAGACAGAACAAGACTCTTTCTCAAAAAAAATATTTTTAATATCAAAAATTGATATAATCTTTATCTTACCCAAATCAAAAGAAATATAAATTTAAATAACTTTCCTAATATGTACATATAATTCTTTTATAATAACGTATATTATTTAGATGTTATTTCTTTATCTACAAGTATTAAATATTCCTATTTCTGTTTATGCCATTTGGCAATTCTGAGTAAACAATGTAGGGCTTCCCAGGTTCCCGGCATTTTCTGGGTCCTGGCTGAAAATCAGGAAGTTCCTAAAACACTGTGTGACCCAGACAGCTACAGGTTTTTCCTAGCAAACTTGAACCGAAACCAGGGACCTGAACATTTCTAGGCACTGGTAAATCTATCTAGGTTGTAGCTCAAAACGCTGATACTGGCTTCAGCTCTGAATCAAATTTCCTTAAACCTTCATGTCAATGTCATCTTCTGACCATTTGGCTGGGGACATACATAGGTAGAACATCCCTTTCTCTTGCTATGAGTTATGAGGATATGCTGCGGCATTCAGTAACTAATTTCCCCTAATGAATGCTCTGGACTGATCACCCAGGTATTTATTCCCTCTTTCTTGGGAATCCCAACCAGTTCCATCATCTGATGATTTGGGGCACTCCTTTGTGGGAATTTCCCTGCCTCTGCTTTTGGGTCAAGGTCAGCTATGGGTTCCCTGGGAGGAAGTAACAGATTAGAAAAAACATAAAATCCATTTTGAAATTATGATTAAAATGCAGTTAGATATGTACATCAAAGGAAGACAATTAAAAACTTGTAAAGTGGAAAAAGCTCTGCTTGAATTGTATGTGCACAGAGAATGGACTGCAGCATGCTCTGAGCATCTGTAATGTCACATTGTGGTGGGGTGGAAATGTTGATTGAATAGAGGAAAGAGGTATTTTGTAATGTGAAAATGGTTTCATTGTTTAGAAATCTCTCCACTGCAAGCTCTAGGCCTAAATAATAAAATGGCATGTATATTCTAGCTGTAAAATAACGGTAATTTGTGGTACATATATTCAAAGCTGGAGCATGCCTAGAAGTTGGGGCTAGGGATGCTTTATCAGACATGCATGCATGCCTTCAAACAATGCAATTTGTCCCATCTCCTTTCTCTATATTCCACTGTGTCTACAGCATCATTTTAATGCTGAAAACCTTCACGGTCACAGAATGGCTGCCAGCCAGCTTCCAAAACAAAAGACTTTCTCATTCAATTCCAGTAAATGAAATGATTCTCTCCAATGAAATCTTATTGAAATTAAATGCTTGATCCCAAAAATCTCTCACAGACACAATATGTATTTTTACTCATATCTCATTGACTTTAATGAGAGCATATGCCCATCCTTGAACAAAAAACATGAATAGCTTGAAGGGATACGCTGACTGCTTTGGAGGATGGAACTGCAGACACCTCCAGCTTTCACAGAGTTACAAGGACGGCATGGCAAAGAGGTGAATGCCTAAAAAGAAATCTGAGAGCTCTTATCCAAAAGAAAAAGAAAAACGAATGATGGTTGCCCAAACCAGAAAATTATTTGTCTTATATATATTTTCAAAATATTGGCATATCTAATAATTTTAGAAGGGCAAGGTTTGAATAGTATTAAGAGAGTTAGAATTCTAAAAGTTATATTCTCTAAAAGTAATACAGAAAAAGTATACATATAATCCTTTCTAATAGGAAAAAATGCATATGAGAAGCAGAAGGAATTGATTTTATGCATTCAATAACTAGTCTTTCACCTTAACATACTAGACATTGGTGAAAATTTTATCAGTAGAAAAATTGCCATAGAAAATTGTTGGTATAAGTTAGAAGGAGTAAATCCACCATACAAGATTTTAATGTGACTATAGCTTTTCTTAAATCAATCTGAATTAAACAATGGATTCTCATGAAGCCTAAAATTTATGGTGTTCAGCAGAACTGTTTACAACCAGAAACTAAGCTCATTTTAGTGTAAGGAGCTTTGCATATAAGCTGATTTTAGGAGCTGCTGAAATTCAAAATGTAAATGACTTTAATTTAGTGGTACCCCAGTCTTGTAATACAGGCAGTCTATGCTGATATCTTTGTTTCTCGTTAATTATTGATGTTTTCAATTCACTATGTTAAGCTCCAGAGCAGCCAATATATTGGACCACACACATTTCTCAACTGTTTGGCCTCACAGGAGTTTAAATTCCCTATGGCAAGGAAGTGCATGTGGATGTGGTGGTAACTCTAAGCCTAAAAAAAAGAAGAAAAAGAACTGTCAGTGTATTCACACTGCTGGTGGTTATACATTACTATTCAGATATCAGGTATATAAGTAAATACCTGTATATTTTTAGAATTCTGAAAAATTTTAAAAATATTTAGAGAATGTTTAAATTTCTTCATTGATATTTATTCATCTTTCAGATACCTAAATCAATATTTTCTCATTTTTCTTTGTTCTATTAAAAATCGTTTCCAATTACTTAGTAACTAATACCAGAAATTGTGCCAGAAATATTATCTACATTACATGTAATAACATTTTTTCATTCATGTAAGTTATTACAGACCTCCTTTTAATGATAGAAAAAATGGGAATCAGAGAAGCTTTTAAAAAGTTATACAACATCAATAAAGCTAAGAAAAGGCAAAGTCTAACATTGATCTCATGTGTATGAAATTATTTTCTAGGCAGAAAATGACACCCAGCCTTCCTATCAAACTATACCCTTCCCATTTCTTCCTCATATATTTGGGTAAAATAATAATAATAATAATAAAGTATGTTAAGCAAGACTATGGCTTACATATTAGCATTATTATTTTGGAAATGTAGGTCACAAAATATTATAGCAGAAAAAAATTAAAAAGAGTCAAGTGTTCATTTCTAAATTTTATAAAACATCAGTCCCCTTATTTGGATATCTAAAATATTTGGAGGTTGAAGAAGAACTGACTTCCTTAGACAGAGAAGTATGGAGCTACCTACTAATGTTCAGCACCATTGGGTCCATAGAAAGAGGAAGAAATCCAGTATGAATTTGGAAGAAAATGAACAGTATTTTAGAATTAACTTTCATTTTCCTTCTCTTTAACTGGTATCTGTGCTGGGTATGTTGGGCTTGCTCTGCCAAATCTATCTTCTAGACTTCCTCCTGGGTCTTTGGAAGCTGACTTATGTAGATTCTATCTCCTTGCTCTCAGCATCATCTTCTGTTTGGGTTCAGCCAATGGAAGGTTGTGGTAGATGAGAGGGTAGGAGACAAAGGAGGTTAGATTTTTCCTTTACAGATTCTTTTCTTGCAGGTCACTGTCAGATGGCATCCCTCTGGTAGAGACAGCAGTTTTTGTCAGAGGTTCTTCCCAATACATCTACCCATCATGGAATTAGATAACTGCTCCCCATTCTGGCCATTTCAGAATGAGGTATGGAAAGCTCACCACTTCTCATGACTGGGTAAAAATGTTGATTGAATAGTAAAGACTTGGAACCAACCCCAATGCCCATCGATGATAGACTGGACAGGGAAAATGTGGCACATATACACCATGGGATACTATGCAGCCGTAAAAAACGATGAGTTCGTGTCCTTTGTAGGGACACAAATGAACTTGGAAACCATCATTCTCATCAAATTGACACAAGAACAGAAAATCAGACACCACATGTTCTCACTGATAGGCGGGTGTTGAACAATGAGAACACATGGACAAAGGGAGGGGAGCATCACACACTGGGGTCTGTCTGGGTGCAATAGGGGAGGGACAGTGGGGGATGGGGAGTTAGGTAGGGATAACATCGGGAGAAATGACAGCTGTAAGTGATGGGGGGGAAGGCAGCAAACCACACTGCCACGTGTGTACCTATGCAACAATCTTACATGTTCTTCACATGTACACCAAAACCTAAAATGTAATAAATAAATAATGTTGATTTAATAGAGGAAAAAGATATATTAAACTGTAAAATGCTTTCATTACTTAGAAATCACTCCAATGCAAGCTACAGATCTAAATTAGATCTAAATTATAAATTGGTATACATATTCTAGCTATATCCATCTACCACTCTTGCTAGTGACAATATCTCTTGGTGGTTTCTTTATATTCTGCCCACACTTTGTAAGATATTCATTTACACAACTTTCCTTAGTTCCTCACTGTGGCTGTTCCGCCTTTTTCCAGTGGACACACTGACTAATATAGTAAATGACTTTTGAAGTAGCTTTAGCAAGCAGGGGTTTTTCACCTTTCAAAATGTTAGAATTGTGTCACAATAAGATTCCATAATTGAGCTGCTTATGTATTTGAGAAGAAATAACCTCTTTGCTAGGGGTAATAGACCACTGGTAATTCCATGGCTTGTAATGGTATCCTGATAAGTCAAATTATCTCTATGGCAGCATGCGATGAAGGATGTTTTGTGGCTGAAGGTCAAGTGGCTAAAGCACTTGTAACTATGGTAACCATCATGATTATAAAGACTGCAGAATCAGTTGGCTTTTTCTGACTAGCCGAGAAAGTATAAACAGTGAAAAGGCCAAACTCAAGTCCTGGAATGCCCAACTAAGAACAAACAGAAACAATCAAAAAGTCTTTAGGGACATTTTGAAGAGACTCTTATCCCCTCCAGTTGCAGCCAATATATGTTAAGAGCTGCTAAAGCACCAATTAAATATCAAAATGTAAAAAAATGTTATTGTACATCAAAATAATTAACAAAAAAGAAGATAAACCCTGAGACCTGTGGAAGGGAAATTTGAGCAGAGACAGTCAATGTTAAAATATTTTAACTGCAAAGTTCCCCTGGACCCACCTTGCCAGCAGGGATATCCCCACTCCATGTTAACATCATCCAACAGACACACACACACACACACACACACACACACACACACACACACACACACACAGTGAAGGAACCAGCCATTCTCATCAGATACTTGGACGTTTGGTTTTTGTATTAATTATTTCTTTTATTCTTTGCATTCTGATGCTTTGACATCTGGGGTTTGCTGACCCTGGAGGGACCTGTTCCTCCCACAGAGACCCATTTTTCAGAGATAATAAATAGCACAACTATGAGCATGCTTTGCAAATGCAAACCAAGCAATCCAGGGTCCACACCCAACCATCTCATTTATTGGGCTCACTTACACAGGGACTAATATCTATCTTCCCTCATCACCTCAGAGCTAGGTACCAGGCAACGAGAGACAAACCCTAGTCCCCAGAACCCACTGAAATTATTCAAACTAACCATCGCTAAATCTGCTTATGCTTCCTTGCCTGCCTCTTCCTTGAAAACCACAATAAAGGCTCTGACCCACAGGCCCCACCTCTCTTTGCCCCCTGATCAACCCCAGTGCCTCCTCCTATAGCCCTCCAGAATGGAGTACTCCTTCTCTTGAAAACTGTGAGTTATAAACTGTCTCTTTAATGGCAAACATCTTCTGATCTGTTGGCCTTTTTATACCTCTGATTTTCTATCAGTATGCTATATTTCAAAATAGTCTTCAGGCTGTTTTCTCACCTCACAGCATAATTCCACCTCACCATTTTTCCTTGTAGTCCATAAAAAGTTAAATATTCATAGACTAGATCGGAAATTTCATGACATGACTCAAGAGAGGATAGTATCCAAATGAGTAGTTAAATATTACCAATTTTATCAGCAGTGATCTGAGAAGCACTTTATGAGTGGATCTAAAGATACTAAACCAGAAAAAAACAAAAAACGTAACTATTGTTTGGGATGAATGTATTAATGGGTATGTATGATCTGGGATTTGTAATTTAGTGCATTGAATTAAGTGTCTGGAAATGGTGTTATTAAAAGAGCTTTAAACTCCCAAATTCCCTTAATCTATCTTGGCAATCACCTTTATCATCTTAGCTGATTTCAAGTTGAACAGTGGCCTACAGTCATTGATGATCAAATACCAAAGTTTAGAGGCTTAGGGTTCAAAAGCTTAGGTTGGCACGAATGTTAGACCTGTTTTGTTATGTACAAAATGTTTATTCATCTATTAAAAGAACTCCTTGTCTGCAATGATCCAAAAGAGGCTCTATTCACTAAAGTGTTAAGAAAATTATTGGTGAGAAGGGCACTGGCAAGTAAAGATCTGCAGTGGCTGCCCTCTGTAGCCAGAGCTAACAGTGAGAGAGACTGCAATAATACCAGTCTCCATCATTTAAAGAAAAACTTAGCGCCCGGGTCAGATGGTAATGTTGATATGTCAAAGGTCATTTGAGTGCATTTAACATAATAAACTACTGAGTTGAGTGATAATTGTATTTTGAGAGACATACATTATGGCAATGATTAAGCGATCATGAAGCTACAAGGAATACAACAGATTGACAGCCTACACATGTATAATGTATTCAATTGCAAAATTCTGGGGCAAAAATGGACAAAAACCTAACTTAAGTTACAGTGGGATATTTATGACAGATACATATTGTTGTTTTCCCACTGTCTGAGCATATGGTGAAAAGATATACTTAATTACTGGCAGAATTCCTACATAGGTTCAATAATCTGCATAGTAAAGGCAGTTATGGTAGAAAAGGCCAACTGGAAACCCCTGGATCTTCACACTCCTGTCAAGAGAGTGAATATAAAGCCAAGCCAGGCTTAGCGTGGTGGCTCATGACTATAATTCCAGCACTTTGGGAGGCTGAGACGGGCGGATCATGTGAGGTCACAAGTTGGGGACCAGCCTGGCCAACATGGCAAAACTCCATCTCTACTAAAAATACACAGATTAGCTGGGCATGGTGGCACATGCCTGTAATCCCAGCTACTCAGAAGGCTGAGGCAGGAGAATCGCTTGAACCCAGGAGGCGGAGGTTGTAGTGAACCGAGATCACACCACTGCACCCCAGCCTGGGCAACAGGAGCCAAACTCTATCTCAAAAAGGAAAAAAAAAAAAAAAAAAAAAAAAAAGCCAAGCCAATCTGCAACAGATTTGCAGAAAGTAGTACCAGCTACATATATTTATTTAAATGTGGAGATGGTGATTGCTATCATATTCTCATTTAATTGTCTGTTAGCCAGTGCTAATGCCAGAACTAGATCATGGACAATCAACATAGATTATTACAAAATCCATCAGATGATGATAATAATCACAGTTGAGTTGCCGGAGATGGTATCTTCCCTAATCAATGTAGATGGTCTGTTGCATGCAGAGGCCTTCTTTTTTCCATTTTTATTAGTAAAATTAACTTAAAGCATTTTTACCTTAATCAGTACTAATATCAGTGTACCCTCATTGTCCTGACTTAGAGCAACATCATAACGTCCAAAGGTGTCTTGATCAGGCTGATATCTCATTGCCAATATTTTTATATTGATGACAGTATTTCTAACTGAATATCATTATGAGAAATTAATAAACCTTCAAACTGCTATAATAAGATATGTGGATATAAGACAATGGGTTAGAAACCCTGTAAAAGTTCAGGGGCTTGTTATATCATTGAAGTTTCTATGAATTTAAGAGAGTAGACAGTATCTCAGAATATACTCTTTAAGGTGAAAGCAAGTTGCTATCCCTTACAATGCCCACTATAAAGAAAGAGACTCAATGCCTTGGGGGGCTCTTTGGATTTTGAGACAATATATATCATATTTATGTGTGCTCCTTTACCCTCTGACTGAGTAACTCATAAATATGACATTTTTGAATGGTACCAGAATAAGAAAATAGTCTGAAGAAGAGAAAATATGCCCTGAAATTTGGATTTAATCAGCAAACTCAATAGTATTGGAAGTGTTTATGATAGAGAGGTTTTATGGAACTCTTGGCAAGTCTTAATAAGAGAAACAGCACAGATCCTTAAGGATGGATAGTGAAGTCTGGCCCTATCACAAACTCTTCTCTATTTGAAAATCCCCTGTGACGTGGTATTGGTCCCCAATACAAACTGAATATTTGACCACAAGATAATAAAGTCATGTATCCCCACCTGCACATGCTCAACAGGGGGTGTTAGTTCATCTAATGAATTGTAAAATTGAATGGATCCAGTAATATGCCCCAGTGTAATGGAAAAGGAATTTATGAAACTGAAGTTAAGCATATCTGGAATGCATAGACAAAATGAAGAAGAGTTCAACTCAGTTGCACAAATTTTCACGATTTTGTGACCCCTCTCTCTCAACCTATATCTATGATTAATATGGTAACATGGTTAATATTCAAATCAAGTCACTTTTAAAAGCACAAAGCAACACTACTATTGATAAAGATGGAACACTAAGGGTAAATCAAAAGTGTTCTGGGAAAACCAGGATCTATCATCACCCTATTTATGACGATTTGACAAAGAAAGAAATGAAAGAAAAAATATAGCAGTTTGGCTTACCGAACAATATGCATCATATGCAAGCAACTATATGATTAGAAGTTGTTACATTAAAGCACCATTCAGGAATGATCTTGAAAAACAGTCACATAGAGATATCTGTTTAATTAACAGACTTTTGAGAAGTGAAAGTACATCACTTTATATAAGAGAAGAGGTGTCCTGAGATGCAGATTTATGCTGATTCAAGGGCAATGGCTAATGGGTTGACCGACTTATCAGGGAAAGAGAAAGAACAAAACAGGGAGACTGGTGACATGGAATTTGGAAATATGGGCTTCTCAAACAGTTTAAATGTGTAAAAATATTTTGACACCTATAAATGCTGACTAGCAAGCTACCACTATAGATAAAGCTCTCCCAAATGATATGGACCACATGAGTTACCCTGAAGGTGTCAGCCACCCATTAAGCTTATTTATACAGTGACCAGGACAGCAAAAATGGAGGCTATGTATGAATTTTACAAGAGGTACTTTCTCATCCGTGCTGATTTGGTTACTGCTATTATGCTCAACCAGAGAAAAGTAAATACCTCCCAATTTGATTTTATTCCCTGGAAGGTACTAACTGGCCACCTGACAATAGGTTGATTAATTTGGATACTTTGTATCTTGGAGGTGTTTATTAGATAGATTTTATTACAGTAAAAATCAATACCAAAATATCAGTTGCTTAAAACAATGACAACAGTATCAAAAACTATTTCTTGTTCACATTACATGGGTTGACTTTGGTTCTGTTCCATTTGGCTTCCACTCTGTTACTGTAATCTGGGACCCAAGGTGAAGCACAATCTCTAAGTTGGGACATCCTGCTGTTGTGACAGAGGACAAAATCACAAGTGGCTGAACCATCACACAATGCATTAAAGTCTCCATTTTGTGTAACTAATGATCTGAATCACAACCACTTATTTTTTTCAACCAAAATAATTCACATGAATCTAAGCTCAGAAGTAAGAGTGGCCAAGTATCGTCCAAAAACCATTTATCAGGAGGCTGGGGAAATGACATAAACAAAGGGCATTGTGGCATAATCCTTTGCAGGGAGAGGAACTATTGGTAACAATAATCCAGTATTTCACAAATGAGAAGAAATCCCCTTCTCCGCACCCACATGAGAATAGGTATATATTCCAGATACATATTTACTATCTCTATCGACAGTTATTCTGCTAGGACTAAGTATATTAAATTACAGAATGTTTAATTATCATATTAGTCCACACAAAGTATTATTTGATCAAGTGACATATGCTGTAGCAATACAAGGATGGCAATGGGTTCTAGCACAGAAAATGTGTAGTCTCAGCATGTCTTCCATTAAAATATTTTTTATAGAATAGTCAATATTCTATAGGATTAGAGTGTCAATCAAAAATGTATTATATGCTTTAAATTACTACTAGGTATATGGTGAAATCTCTTCTATAGATGGGATGCATGTGTTTAAGAGCCAAAGAGTAGAATTAGGAATAATTTCTCTCACTGCTAACGTATGCAACTTACTAGAAGGATGTTTTCTCCCCATTATCATGGGCTTTCTGGGTGTTTAGATTTTGGTGCTCAAAAGGAGGAGTACTTCCACCAGAGAATGCCATCATGATTCCATTAAAGTGAAAGCCGAGGCTGCATTCTGACCAGTTTGTACTCACTCCCATTTTTTTACTTTGGTCTCATAGGCAGAAAAGGGGTCACTGAATTTCCTGAAATGACTAATTCTGATTTCTAAGAGAAAAATGTCCTACTGCAAAACAATGGGGGAAAGAACAACGTTAAGAGCCCAGGTGATCCATGACTCACAGAGGCTCCCCTTAGCACTGCCTTGATGAATAATCCAGGCCTGTGAAAAAAATGCAACAGGGTAACCAAAGACATAGGTTCTACAGAAATAAAGATTTGAGTTATTCTGCCAGATAAATAACATCATTCAAATGGGGTGCACGTAGAACTTGGAGGTACAAGTTGTAGTCAAAGGTGGCACCTGTGATTACCAACATAGGCCTCACAGCTAACTAATGAGGTGAAAATTACAGCATCTATATTTATGTTCATGATTTTACTTATTTTTTATATCTTCCAGATTGCATAAGAGATAGCTAGAATTTTAGCTCCTGATAATAACTAGTGTTTCACATTCCATGTAGTTGCTAGAACTTTGCATGCCTTATGAATTAGGAGCACACATTTTTCACCTGAAGAAATAAGGAGAGTAGATGCCAAGAAGAAAAATGATAAACTGTGCTGTATATTTTTCATGTACCTCTTCCAATACACTCTCTATTGCTTTCAACTCTACCCTGTTTACATGTAGATGGAATTGTATGAGTTGCACCAATTGACATACAAATAGAATTAAGAGAACAAGCACAAAGTGTGAAGATATTCTTATGGCATAGTAACACTCACCAGTGAGCAGCTACCACAAAAGAGGTATTAGGTAATTCAGTAGGTAAAATGACTTAGCCAACTGATGTCAGACAGCCTCTGTCATCAACCATGGTCAATGTTGGCTGATTGCTGTTCAATGAAATGGTCAATGGCCCCAATATATGGATTTAAACTAGGCATGGACCCAAAAATATAGACTCACTCAGCAAGGTTACACCAGCTACTCCAACTGCAAATATCCAAACTTCTAGCAACTGGGGCCAATGGTGGAACCTCAATAAGACACCACCCATGGAAACCAGTTGGAGAAGTGGGTATTGTAATGTGTCTTACTTGCCTTCCTCTTGTTAGTTTCTCCAGAAAAACAGACCAACCAGATCCCAGAACTCTTCCCAGAGGATTCAAACTTATTATATAAATGGCCCAAATGTTTGAAAGGCAGTGGATACCATGGTACATCATTCAGATGTCATGATTAGGAGTGACTTATCATTTCCTCAGCTGTTGAGAGTATTAGTAGCTAATGGATAACCAGCTAATTTTCTCTTCAGAAATGGGTTTACCCAAAATGAGCTAGCTCATTATTTAAAACTGGTATGTATGAGGTGATAAAGCCTGAATCCCTTGTCTCAATGCAGAAGGACCATCCCACTTCCAGATCTGCCCAGGGCAGTGGCAATAGAGTCTGCAAGACTGCTGTAAGAAAAGCATACATATAGACTCTAATACGACTCAAGAAAAACAAAGTCATTTTGTGACAACTTAGAGCAAAAGCAAGGTGAATGACCTAAAGCTGAAGAATTTCATGCCAGCAAAGGATGGTTTAATAATTTAAGAAAACAATTTGGCTTAAAAAATATTAATAGGAGATGCCATTTCTGCTGACCAAGAGGCAACAGAGTTCCCAGATGCCATTAATAAAATCATTGAGAGGGTATATCTACATTAACAAATTTATAATGCAGAACAAAGTACCATATTTTGAAAATAAAAAGCCACAATGGACATGTATTAATGAGGAAAATAAGCAAGCACCAGGATTTAAGGCAGGAAGTGATAGGATTGCTCTACCTTTTTTTTTTTTTTTTTTTTTTTTTTTTTATGCGATTGCAATCAGGTTTATGATCAGGACTGCCCTTATCTGTAAAGCTGCTAAATACTGAGCCTTCAAGAGACAAAATAAACACTAGCTGCCGGTCTTTGGGTTGTACAACAAGAAGACCTGGGCAGTAAAAATACTTTTTCTGGATTGGTTTTCTTGATTTTTTTGCCCCTCAAATTAGAAAGTAATCTTGCCAGTAAGGGACTGCCTTTTAAAGTTATTTCAATGTTGACCCGTGACCCTGTCCACCTAGAACCTCATGAGTTCAACACCAAAGGCGACAAAGAAGCCTACTTCTCTCCAAATAAAACGTCTCTATGTCAGCCTGTAGGTCAGCATGTCATAAGCACCTTTGTCTCATTACACACAGTACTATGTGGATAAGATTGTCAGCGATGTGGAAGAGAATCATAATAGAGAGATCATGAAACACTGGAAAGATTACCCTATTGAACATTCCATTGCTGTTACAAAAAATGCCTTGAAAGCCATCAAGCCTGAAACAATAAATTCATCCTGCAGACAACTGTATCCAAATGTTGTACATAACTTTATTAGATTTATGACAGATCCAGTCAAGGAAATCATTAAACAGATTGTGGCTATGGCAAAATAGGCAGGGAGTAAAGAGTTTCAAGATATGGATCTTGGAGAAATTCAAGAGCTAATAGAACACACACAAGAAAAGTTAATAGAAGACAACTTGATGGAGATGAGTGCTTCTGAACCAGTGCCAGACCATGAGGAAGAAGATACACAAGGAGTCTCAGAAAACAAATTGACATCAGACAATCTGGCAGATAGGTTCTGATTATTCAAGATGGTTTGAATAATCATGTCATAATTTTTAGGACAGGAAGCCCTGAAACTAAAGCAAATGGTAGAAGAAGAACTGCTACCTAAAGAAACATCTTTAGAGAAATAAAAAGCGAAAGTCAGAAATTACGAACTGTTTCTCTGAAGTGACACTGTATGTGCCTGCCTCTTGTCTCCCCCTCCCCTTCTTCCAACTCTCCCAGCTGAGTCAGCAAAACCAACTCCTTATGTCCTCAGCCTACTCAACATGAAGATGAAGAGAATAAAGACCCTTATGATAATCCACTTCCCTTAATGTATATTAAATATATTTTCTCTTTCTCATAATTTTCTTAATAACATTTTTATTTTCTTTAGGCAACTTTATTATAAGAATACAGTTTATACTATATATAACAATATGTGTTAGCTAACTATGTTTTCATTGAGGGTCTCAGTCAACAGCAGGCAACTGTAGTTAAGTTTAGGGGAATTAAAAGTTATAAGCATATTTTCAACTGCCCTTGGGGCTGGTTTTTCTAACTTCCACACTGTTTAAGAGTTAACTGTATATATAAGATATATACAGAAAGAGAGAAACAGTTGACAAGAGAGATGCAATAGGTCACAATATTTAAGGCATTATAGAAAAATAGTATTTCATCAGTTTATTTGCTAACATTTTCCTATAATCTATATTAAAAAAAATTTCCACAGAATGTGCCAAGAAGACAAGGCAAGAATTGTTTTTCTAGTACTGTTTCAAAGAAAAGTTAAATATTTTTTTGTAAATAGTTATGTTTTAAAATAGCTCAAAGCATCCCTAGTTCTAGCTCAATCTTTTTTCGCTATGATCAGATTTTAGCCCAATTTTTCCAACATCTCACCTGTTTATTCACATCAAGGACAATGGTATCACCCAGCAGTAGAATATATTATGGATACGTCAATACCCAGCAACATGTACGACCACAGTATTCATAATACATTTCATATATTTCTTTAACAGCACAGGCCCAGTAATTTAAAATAGAATTGGCAGCTAACACAGGAGTGTGAAATCCATGTTGGCATCAACAGAGAGTTTTTCATACTACTTTTTAGTCACACTCTCAGTTTTTCCTTTCATTGCCATGGTGTAAAATATTCTTTTCTTTTTCTCCTTTAACAGGTGTTACTAAGAGTCAATTTTCATGATACGCTCTTTGTGGAATTTTTAAAAAATATTTCACCTTTACAGAGGTTTTGAAGAAAGGCTTCTCTGTGGGAACTAAATGTTATTTTACATCAGTCACATTAGGATTCTTATGGTTATTTTCCATTTTATGAAACCTGTAGAGGTCTTAGGCATCAACAAATAGAATGGCCATGTATTCTAACAATGTTGGCTGTTTAAATGCCGTTTTCAGTACATTTATATTCTTCAGCAGTAATGAAAGTAAATTAGTACAAGTTGTCATAAACACAATGTGCTGTGTTCAAAGAAGAGTTTAATCAGACTGACTAGTACAACTCTGCTATTCTTCATGCATTTATTCTGTTGCATGAGAAATGTTGACCTTGGGAAATAGGATAAATTTACTGGACTAACCTATGCATCAAATTCAATAAGTAGAAGTACAAGTAGCTAAGTTAATAAATTCAGAAGAATCTATCCAGTTCTGCCAGAAACTTACGGAGAGAAAGAAATAGGAAGGGGAAAACAAGCAGAATCATGGGTAGATTTCTTTTTCAAAACCTCTAAAATAAGACAAATAAAAACACTGAAATGTTAGCCAAATAGAATTCTATTTTCTAAAGTCTGCACTAATACATACAAATGAATTAAATAATACTCAGATTGAGGCAGACACAGACACAATCCAAGAAGGTCTACAGTCCAGCAAATAGGTAATTCCCCCAAATGAGGTGTAAAATTGTTAGTTAACCTAAGCCTATGTGTTCAGGAGAGATTGGGGGTTCTCCAGACATGGTAATTCTCCTACTTAGTTGGTTAATGTCATCATAGATAAGACTCAGGTAGGCACATATCCGTGTTGTTTTACCTGATCAAGTTTTCCCAACAAAAAGCCATGGAAAGAACCAAGGATGGAGTAACTGCAAACACTCCCTCTCTGGGTGACCCAAATAAGGTACTCAGATTCAATCATTTTGGGCAGACTCCTACTTAAATTTGTTTGTGTGCCCCAACTAACATGTAGAAAAATGGAGAGTAAAGTAGGGAGACTTGTATATTTTACTGATTCATTCCTTCAAGAAATAACTATTACATGGACAGATCTGTACTTCTAATTACTCATTATACTGGACATTTATGTTTCATTGTTTTATGCACATCAGCTATATTTCATTATAAAATGAAAGAAAAACACATAATGGAAGCAGAAAACAATATAATAACAACAGAAAAACGAAGAGGCAAATTAAAAGAGAAACCTGAAAAAAATCCACAGAATTAAAAGGGGCAGAACAGCCAATATATGGTGAAAAGTATATTTAAAGATGGTAAGTAAGAATTCAAAAATATATCAAAGGACAACAGATGCAGAAAAAAAAATATGTTTTGAGTTGACAAAAGAATAGAGTTTTCAGACCAAATTACTCAATTTAATAGGCAAATTATTGCTCTAGTTTTATCCTCCAAATTTCAACTTGATTGAAAATAATATAATTCTATAAGAATAAATTCAGGGGAAAAAAAAACTAGTTTTATTTAGAGAAAAAAATAATCAGCCAGGTGGTATTATTCTTCTCTTATACTACATGGAAATCAAAAGATTGTATACCAAGCCTTTGAGGAAAAATATTACTACTCAAAAGGAATACACACAGTAGTTAATATAACCATCCTGAATAATTTCATGTAAAATTTACACTGTGACAAAATTCATAACCCAATGTGGGTCCAATCATTTTTTAGCAACTTCACTGCTACATTCATACACTGAATTCTCTTTAGCTACATTCATATACTGTATTCTCTTTATCTGGATTACTGTAACATATATTTAACTGGTCTCTCTGCCTATATCTTAAATTCCTATGATCTATTAAGTGTTCAGAATGAACTTGCTAAAATTTCAGCTAAAAAACTATTTTACTCCTCTTTTCCAAATACTTCAGTAGTACTATATCTCACTCAATGAAAAATCCAAGATTTTCAGGCTGAGCTACAAGATCCTGATATACATTTGTATTTTTACAATTCATCTTCTCACCCATTCCATGCTATAAGTACCCTGGCTTTCTGGAGCATGCCACACTTAAGACTACATCGAAGCCTTTCCCTTTCCTGTTCCCTCTGTTTAAAATATTCTTTCTCCAAACTCCCAAATGGCTCAATCTTTTATTATCTCAGATTTTTACTATATTACCACCATGTCACTAACTGGTGACTTCCCTGGTTTCAAACTTTTAATCCACTTCTTAAAATATTCCTAATCTCCTTTCCTCCTTTAATTTTACCAACTTTTTTAACATGCTACATGTGTTATTTATTTAAGTCTGTCACCTTGGCTAGAATGTTATTACCGGAGGAACTGTAACTTTTGTGTGTTTTGTTTACTGCTGCATACAAATGTCTTGAATATTATCTGATATACACATAAGCTTGTTAAATATTCATTGAAAGAGTAAATTTTAAAAAATTGTTATCCAGCCGGGCGCGGTGGCTCAAGCCTGTAATCCCAGCACTTTGGGAGGCCGAGGCGGGTGGATCACGAGGTCAAGAGATCGAGACCATCCTGGTCAACACGGTGAAACCCCGTCTCTACTAAAACTACAAAAAATTAGCTGGGCATGGTAGCGTATGCCTGTAATCCCAGCTACTCAGGAGGCTGAGGCAGGAGAATTGCCTGAACCCAGGAGGCGGAGGCTGCGGTGAGCCGAGATCGCACCATTGCACTCCAGCCTGAGTAACAAGAGCGAAACTCCGTCCAAAAAAAAAAAAAAAATTGTTATCCAATTCTCAGGTATTAATTAATAAGTCAAGGTTATATCTCTACTGTGATCAAGAATTTCTATCTCAAAATACTAAAAATCATCACATTTTGTGGAAAAAGTGATGGTTAGATTCCAAAAATAATTGGAGACTGCATACTTCAAGCTGCAAACATTATAGTCCAGATCAGCGATCTCATTATCATTGCTGTTCACTATCATTTATGAAACTTGTAGCAAATGTCCCTAGATAAAAAATAATAGGTACTTCTATGAAGCACAAGATATAATTATCTTCTTTTGTAAATATGGTTAGCATCTACGCTGAAAGCACTAGAGAGATCAATAAGAAAAGTAAATTATGCCTAAAATAAATGATAGCTAATGGCACTAGTTTCAGCGTACAAATACGAAACTCCCTGGTGACTCCCAGTACAATTTGGGTTGAATGTGAAGTCGGCTGAAGTTTCTACAGATAAGGCAAAAGTACAGTTAATGAAGTATTTTATTCTTGTTGTTAGCATTATCTTCTCAAAATGTATCCCCTAGGTAGGAGGTGCCTAAACAATATGGATTATTCTTTATGAATTCTGAGTGAATAGTTCATCTTTTCTGATTTTGCTCACATGAAGTGCTCTGTTTCCTTGGTTATTTTAGGTATTTGTTCTCCCTTGAACAACATTGTTTTTCTTTTTCCTGTACATCAATTAGAATTGCAAAGAGTGTTTTAAACCAGTATCAGGACAATTTTGGTTGCCTGAGGAATACGGAAACATGTACCCTTATAGTCAAAGAAAATTTCCTTGTCAGAACGTTGATTTCTTCCAATTAAATTTAGTAACAATGCACATGACTCAAATTCAAGGAATAAGTTCCCTACCTAGTCACTCACATGAAATGAATCATTCTCAGAAATTAATGACTAACAGGTTTAGACCTCAGTTAAGCTAAATCAAACTTAGAAACAAAAATCAGCTTACTCTTACAACTTCCTCAGTAATTTGTTTGGGTTTTTAAATAACTCATTTGTCTTACATTCTTCCTTATGCTTTTATCTTATTGATATTTTGGCACTGATTTCTTTGAGATGCTTTAAGGAAGTGTATTTTCCAGCAGACAGATTATTTTAAATTTATAATGATAGCATATTATATATTAATTTACAAGTACATCCTGCATCACCAAATAGTCATAGTCAGGGCTCGTAACCAAATAGGCTTTATCTTTTTATATGGATTACTACTTATTCTGTGAAAGTTCTTTAATTCACCATCTTATTTGATGATTTTGCCTCTTAGACATATTACTAATTAGTCCTCTTTGAATTACAGTCATTACTTTGCCTGACACATATGTACAACCACTTACCCTATTTTTATTGTTTTTGTGAACTGAATTGTAATTTTCTTTTCTAAACAAACTACAATGGCATTTCCTGATGTAATCAGTTACATAAGGATAATGACCACCTGCTTATTCTATTTTACCGTACTAAGGTTCTTTTTTAAATGTTTATAGATTCTAACAAAAACAATTATGTAAATTAATTTAGAGTACACTAATTTATTAATTATTTACCTGCCTAAATGTAAATTCATTTTCTCAAGTTATCACTTTATGGTTTTGTTCACGCACACGCGCGCGCGCACACACACACACACACACACACACACAGTCATAATTTATCATGTATTTTAGCTAAAATAATACAAATCAAATATCTACCTTAACTTAAAATGATATGATTGGGAAACTATCTTGGCACTGAATACTAATTTTTAAATATTGGAAAATGTACAGTTGCATGTATCCAAGGAACTGGCTACTAAAATCTAAGTAAATCATGATGATGTCTAAAATCTATAGTCCTTGTCATCATGAAAATACTGTAATAGAAATAAAAGAACAATGAGTGATGGTAAGCATTTAAACTCCTTAAGGGTGAAAATGCAAATGGAAGATATAATCGAGTGACTAAAAATTATTATGAAATGCATTTTTCTTTTTGCTGAGATATATGTGGAACACATCTATTATTTCCTAAACTAGAATTTCAAAAGAAGAAACATTCAATCAGTATACTGCAAAATTTTAATATAATGTAGTAATCTCAGCTAATATAAATTTGAATATTTAAAGTAAAAATTTATTATTTTTGCCGGGCGCGGTGGCTCAAGCCTGTAATCCCAGCACTTTGGGAGGCCGAGGCGGGTGGATCACGAGGTCAAGAGATCGAGACCATCCTGGTCAACATGGTGAAACCCCGTCTCTACTAAAACTACAAAAAATTAGCTGGGCATGGTGGCGCGTGCCTGTAATCCCAGCTACTCAGGAGGCTGAGGCAGGAGAATTGCCTGAACCCGGGAGGCGGAGGTTGCGGTGAGCCGAGATCGCGCCATTGCACTCCAGCCTGGGTAACAAGAGCAAAAAAACTCCGTCTCAAAAAAAAAAAAAAAATTATTATTTTTAATAAAATTTTTTAAAATTTCAATATAAAAATTTAAATATGAAATTTAAATACTTAAAACTGCTCAATATAAATTTCTCCATTCACATTCTTTTTACCCTAGTTTTCATGCCTTCCTTCCTACCTTGCCCTCTCTTTTCTACTTTATTATTACTTATAGACCTTTAAGAAAAGGAAGGCAGAGGCTTTAGTGTCAGATAATTTTGATGTAAATATAATTTTATCATGTTGAATGTTTCTGGTTTTCATCTAAAATAAATGTTTTTCATCTAAAATGTTTCTGTTTTTCATCTAAAATATAATACTTCCTATGTAATAAAAATGTTTTAAAAAAATTTTTTTAAAATATGGAAGTTTAACTACCTGAGACAAAAAAAAAAAAAAAAAATTCTGTCATGATTGTCTCTTACAATAATGTATGGAACGGGACCAGGCACAGTGGCTCACACCTGTAATCCCAGCAGTTTGGGAGGCTGAGGTGGGTGGATCACCGGAAGTCAGCAGTTTCAGACCAGCTGCCCAACATTGCGAAATCCCATCTCTACTAAGAATACAAAAAAGTAGCCAGGAGTGGTGGCGGGCACCTGTAAACCCAGCTACTCAGGACGCTGAGGCAGGAGAATTGCTTGAACCCGGGAGGCAAAGGTTGCAGTGAGCTGAGATTGCACCACTGCACTCCAGAGCTGTTTGACAAAAGAGAAACTCCGTCTCAAATAATAATAATGTATGAAGCTGGTTGTAGATTATTTTTAGGATCAAAGAAAATATGTTTATCAAAATAGCCCAGCTGGCTGATATCAATTTTTCTACATGCAAAATAACACACATTTCCTTAAACATCCCTGATAAACTTGTATTTGCTTAGAAATCATAAAGTCAATATTTAGTTTACCAGAAAAATAACAAGTTATAGTATAAAGTAAAATATACAGATTACACAAAACTATTAGGTGGGCATAAATATATACCTAGAAATAAATCAATGTATTCTTTTAACAGATATTTATTGAGTGTATACTGTATGCAAAGTCTGTGAATGAACTAAAGAGATGCAAGTTGTGTAGGAAACAGCTTGGAGTCTAAGGAGAAATGAAAATAATATACAAATACAAATAAGTCAATTAAGTGTCATAAACAGGAAGAAAACAAGTGCTATAGAACATCTATAGACATTAATTTTATGATATTATGATAAAGGAGACACTACTGCCTACTAGGAAACCAATACACTTTTCAGAGGTAATCTAATTTTCCACATAAAAAGTTAATATAATAAAAATTTTAGTGGGAATCACAGAAAAATATCCTTATGAAAATAACATAAGCAAGGCTTTTTTTAAAGACTTGTTTATGTAAGAGAAAACTCCTACTGATGAAGGAAAGAAACAATAAATTAGACTATACTAAAACCAAGAACTTTTGTTCTTTAAAAAATGCTATCAGGATATAGAAAAGGCAATCCTCAAAATGCGATAATCACACCTAACAACTTCATTCCCAAATACATAAAGAACTAAAAAATAATAAAACAATTTTAAAATAATAAAAAATGTAAACATTTCTCGACAGAAAATAAACGAATGTCCACAGGAAGATAGCAAAACATGCTCAACTACATTATCAGGAAAATGCCAATTTAATGAAAATGAGAAACATAGATTCAAAAATTCTAACGAAATATTAGCAAATCAAATTCAGCAACTGTATAAATGAAATAACATACCATGGCCAAATGAGGTTTATCTTGGGAAGGCAAGGTTAATTCAAAATTAAAAAAAAAAAAAAAAGTTATTCACTATATTAAAAGACTTAAAGGGAAAATTACAAAATCCACCCAGTTGATACTGAAACACTTGATAAAAATCTAGACTCTTTTATGCAAAAAAAACAAACAGACAAACAAACCTCTCATCAAATTAGTAATAGAAAGGAAAAGCTCAACCTGATAAAGGAGCTTTACGTAAAATCTACACCTCATATCATTTTTAGTGGTGGAACATTGAGTGTCTTCATGCTGAATCAAACAACAGCAAGAACATCTGCTTTCATCACTTCTTGTCAACATTTTTCTGGAAGTTCTAGCCAGTAAAATAAGGTAAGATGAGTAAGTAAAAGTCATAGAGATGGAAAAGTAGTAAAACTGTCTTTATGCCCAGATAAAAATGTTAGGTACTTTGAAAATTGTATGAAATCTTCGAAAAATATCTAGAAGTAACAAGAAAATTTTACAAGGCTGTAGGATGAAAAATAAATGTAGGAAAATTAATTGTATTCCTAAATATTGCCAATAAAAAATTGGAAAATAAAAATGATAAATTACATTTATAATAGTTTTTTAATTCATAAAGTACACTGGAATAAAGCTAATAGGAATTATACAAGCCTTTAAATTAAAAATTTTATAACTATTAAAACTTTCAAGAGTAAAATTAAGTGGAGATAAATGCTAAGTTCCTTGACCAGAAGACAAATTTTTTTTTGACATATGTTGTTAAATTGATCTACAAATGCAATGCAATTCCAATCAAAATTTCAACAGGCTTTTTCATAAATAGAAATGTAAGGCCAGGCATGGTGACTCCTGCCTGTAATGCCAACATTTTGAGAGGCTGAGATGGGCTGATCCCCTGAGGTCAGGAGTCCGAGACCTGCCTGATCAACATGGAAAAACTCCATTTCTACTAAAAATACAAAATCAGCCAGGTGTGGTGGTGCATGCCCGTAATCCCAGCCACTTGGGAGGCTGAGGCAGGAGAATTGCTTGAACCCAGGAGACAGGGGTTGCAGGGAGCTGAGATCACACCATTGCACTCCAGACTGGGCAGTAAAAGTGAAACTCCGTATCAAAAAAAAAAAAAAAAATTTACAACCTTATTCTAAACTATATATGTAAATCAAGGGAACTGATTCAGTGACAAAACGATCTTGAAAAAGGGCAAATTTGGAAGATTAACATTACCCTCCAATGACTGTCAAAACAAACATACACATAATGCTCAAGTTATTTTTGACAAAGATGTCAAGTAAATTCAAGGAAAAAAGCTTACTGTGTACAAAAAATAAACCTATAGAAATACTGTATATTAATATAAAAAAGAAATGAACCATGACCCCTTCCTCACACCATATACACAAATTAATTCAAGGTGTATGACATGTTAATAGCATAACGGCTAAACTTTAAATATTTGAGAAAAAAGCATAAAAGAAGATCATTGCCATTTTAGTGCTAGGTACATATATTTTAGACAAAACACAAAAGGCACTAGCAATAAAAACAAAAGTTGACAAATTAGATTTCACCAAAATTTAAATTTTCTGGTTATCTCAGTGCACCTGAAAGAAATCAAAAGGTGACTGGGTATAGTGGCTCACATCTATAATCCCAGCACTTTGAGAGGCCAAGGTGGGCAGATCAGGAGGTTAAGATATCAACTGAGACCATCCTGGCCAACATGGTGAAACACCATCTCTACTAAAAATACAAAAATGGGCTGGGTGTGGTGGCATACACCTGTAGTCCCAGCTACTCAGGAGGCTGTGGCAGGAAAATTGCTTGAATCCGGGAGGCAGGGGCTGCAGTGAGCCAAGATCACACCACTACATTCCAGCCTGGGAACAGAGTGAGACTCCCATCTCAAAAAAGTAAAAATAAAATAAATTTAAAAAATCAAAACACAGAAATGAAAAGGTAAGCCACAGAGTAGTAAGGAATATAATGTCCTTGCCTATAATGTTCATTATAGCTCTCTTTCTCATAACCCCAGACTGGAAACAACCCAATTGTGATGAAATACATATTTTGGTTTTTGTTCAGGGTTCCTAACTCAGAGCTCCAATAACCATTGTAATTTCCTTAGTGACTAAAAGCATCTTTTGTGAAAATAGTTGTCTTTTTCTTTCTGAAAGAGCTGCAGAATGGCTCCAGATCCATAAAGGTATAAAATACTATTTTTGTTATTTAGAGCAAACCCCTTTCAATAATACAAGTATTTATGGTCATGAGGTGATTTCTGTAAAAAGCAAAGTATTTATATTATCTAAAGAGAAAGCAGAATATTAATGAAGTGAATTTTGGAAAATTTCTAAATAACTGCAAGAATGGGATGCTGGTTGCCAAGGGATACAATCATGTGATTAGGGGATTGGAAATCATAGCCCTACCCCCACCTAAAAGGAGGGGAGAGGAGCTATAGATTGAGTTGATCACTGATGGTCTGTGATTTAGTCAGTCATGCCTAAGTGATGAGAGCTCCATAAAAGCCCAAAAGGAATGAGAAGAGGGAGCCTCCAGGTGGGTGAATAAGAATATATCCATGTGGTTAGAGATTGATGCAGGCCAAATCCCAGTGGACAAAAGCTCCAGCACTTGCGACCCTTCTAAACTTTGCCCTGTGGATCTCTTTATCTGGCTATTTATTCATGTTCTTTAAAATATCCTTTGTTATAATTGGGTAAATGCAAATAAAGTGTGTGTGTGTGTGTGTGTGTGTGTGTGTGTGTGTGTGTGTGTATGTGTGTGTGTGTGTGTGTTCTGTGAGCTGTTTTTGCAAATAAATTGAACCCAGAAAGTGGTCATGGGAATCCCAATTTATAGCCAGTTGATCAGTTCTGGAGACCCAGACATGTGACTAATATGTGAAGTGGGAGACAGTCTTGTGAGATTGAGTCTTCAACCTGAGGCATCTCATGCTATTTCCAGGTAGATAGTGTTGAAAATAAAGGACACCCACCTGGTGTCGATGAAAAAAAAAAAAATGTTGTTTGGTGTATAAGAAAACCCCCTACACATCTGGGACACAGAAGTATTCTGTGTTGAGTGTCATGAGAGTACAGTAAAATAAACTGAGTTTGTTTTTTCCTATTCGTCACTCCATCTGTCCCTTAAATGCTGAATTGGTGTATAAATACAAATTGTGCAGTAGATACACAATAAGATACTACTCAGCATTAAAAAGAAACAACATGCATAAATTGACAAAACATATCAAAAGAAGCTAAATTCAAAAGAGATTCTATTAAGTCATGGTTGAAAAACAAAACGAACTTGTGGGAATGGACATGAGGGTAGAGGTTCCTTCTGTAGTAGAGAAGATTGCATTGGAAAAGATAACACAAAAACTTTCTTGGATGATGGAAATCTTTCATATGCTATTGGGATAACAGTTTCATGAGTGATTATGTTTGTTGAAACTAAACTACATACTTTAAAACACATGCATTTAATACGTGTAAGTTATCAATTAATTTAAAAAATAGTATTTAATGGGAAAAAGAGAATGCAAACACTCACATATGGGGATTATGCAACATGCAATAACACTGTTCCCAAGAAAAAGGTCAAACTGAAAAACAACACAATAACCATTTTTGATGAGGAGGTAAAACAACCAAGATTCTCATACACTACTGGTGGTAATGTAAATTGACACAACCACTTTGAAAGCCCACCCACAAGTTGAACATATGCATCTCCTATAGCCAATCAATTGCATATCCAGGGGATATTCTTAACAAAAATGTGTATTATGTTCACCAAAACTCATTTGCTTTACTAGAAGGTTTATAACACCACTGTTAATGAAAAGCAAACAAAAAAAAATAGAAAATAACCAAATGCTACCATCAGCAGCATAGATAAATAAACTATGATATATTGACACAATAAAGCTTTGTAGACCAGTAAGAGTAAATGATTTACAACTACAGACAACTACATGAGTGAATTTCCCAAACATAATTCAGGCCAATCTACACTCTAAAAGGTATTAACCTGGGGTAGAGGTAGTTTAAGAATGATTCTGAAATTCTGAAACAGAAAAACTTTAATCAAGTTATAGATCACTCACTCAAGTGCAGTCAGCCGTATGGAAACGTATCATACAAAATATGTACTTACACTCCAAAGTTAAAAAGAATAATTTGGGAAGTTCAATAATGAATAATGCAAAGAGATATTCATCATCCTAACCTAAAAAGAAGCAAACAGCTCACTGATTACTTAGCTTGCTGTCTGGCTCAAACATCTGCCAGAAAATGTTGTAGGCAACACAGTTTTATAAAAGAAATTCTGAAATTAGGACTAGGAGATGTAGATCGCGTCCTGGCTCCAACCCAAATTGAACTATAACTTTTATCTAAATATTTAACATGTATGGGACTTGGTATTTTTCATCCATAAAATGAGATAAATACATTAGATAATCTAGTTATGTTCACCTCTAATATTCTTTGAATCTGTTATATAAAACTAATAGTTTTTAAATTGTTGATTTTCTAAAATAAAAATACAGAAAGGTTATATATAGTCAATGTTTTTATTTAAACATTAAATAATATTTTCCAGGAGGAAAAGCAGTTTGTTAACTCTTCATCCCTTTAGTCTTGGCAATAGCTAATGTTCTGATTAAATAGTAAATGAAATCTATTGAAAAGCAAAGGAAATCTCAAGAGTTGCTTAATGTTGATAGTGTTTATGCGGGCCCACGTTCCTCTAAATTCCAATGTGATTTCATTATATGAGGTTTAAAATATTTATGTAAAACTTCCGTTTAGGGGAACAATTATCCTACCTTCATTTTTATGATTTTGAAATGCCACATTAACTGTATTGGTATCGATTCAGATAATAAAATGGCAATCAGTATTCAATGAATTGGAAAATTTTCTTACGAACGTGAGATCCTAGTGTCTATCTGCTTTAATATCCACAATTTTATTTCAGTTCCCAGGATACCTTTCTTTCACAAACCATTAAGTTTCCCAGTGTTTGGAAGCTTTTGGATTATTTAGCTTATCATAATAAAAACAGTCTATGCAGTATAATCTCTAGAAAAGGCAGAAAAAATTTATATGTATTTCTCCTTTCCAGAGTAATAAAATGCTGCCTATAGGGTCTACAAATTCACGAATAGACACTTTCAGCAAAAAATTCTAAGGCATAATGACTTTTATTTTTTGTTCCCATTCCCAAAGCAATAGGTTTATAGGGTATGATTCTTCTCCTTGCCAAAAAAAAAAAAAAAAAAAAAAAAGAAAACGAAAAAAATAAAATTCTTATATTGAAAACTGTAAATGCTTTAAAAAACAATAAACTTCATGGAATAAGAACTTAAAATTTATAGCAGCCATCCATTCATGTGAATTTTCACTTTTGAAAACAAACTGCCCATCTCTTTAAAGCTGAGGGTTGCAGTTTCTACAGTGAACCTCAAATGTCTGGACAAGTCTCCGTCAATGTAGGAAGTTGATTTTACCAGAGTTAAGGATGCACGCCCATGACATAGTCTCAGGAAGTCCTAAGGACGTGTGCCCAAGGTGGTCGGGCACAGCTTGCTTTTATACATTTTAGGGAGACAACAGACATCAAAAGTATATGTAAGATGTACATTGGTTCAGTCCAGAAAGGACGGACAACTGAAAGAGTAAAGAGGGCTTCCACCTCATAGGTAGATAAGTGACAAACAGCTGCAATCTTTTGAGTCTCTGATTAGCCTTTTCAAAGGAGGCAAGCAGATATGAATTTATATCAATGAACAGAGGGATGACTGAGTTCTGTCTGTCCTTTGTCCTTTGTCCACAGGAAATTCCTGTGAGGGAGGTATGCAGCTTTTTTTTTTTTTTTTTTTAATCTTAGTAGCTTTTTTTTAAGAAGCAGAATGGGAGGCAGGTTTGCACTAAGCAGTTTTCAGCTTGACTTTTCCCTTTGGCTCAGTGGTTTTGGGGTCCCAAGATTTATTTTCCTTTCACACTACTAAAGCACTTTGTGGCTGCTTGGTGGGCTAGGAAAGACAACTCCTGTGATACTCACTCTGAACCTTCCCTGCCATTTTTAAGGCAGATTTTAAACGATTCCTGAGCTGTCTAGGATAATAAATTTTAGAACTACATGCTTGTCTTTCTACCAATACCTCTACTTAAAAAGTTTTATGGTCACAAAACCCAATGTGCACAGAACTGAACTTAACAAGCTACCAAATCTGTTCTTTCTACTGTGTCCACAAAAGATTCAATTTCCCCGGGCTCATGTTTTCATGTGAGAGCACTGACGGAGGGTAACAACTCTGCCTATAGAGCAGAAATCTAGCACCCTTGGCTGAGCCTCGCCAGAGTTTCTTTTCTAGTTCTGCTACCTGCAGAGCACATGCCCTGGAACCTGTTTTCCTACAGGCATGAATCACTGAGAGAGGTGGTGTTTCAATAAAACTGTCAGACTGGATGGGTATATCTGTTTCATTTAGGGGTAAGATTACAACTTCATTGTTCCATGTTATGTAATCATCACACTTCAAACCAGCTTTATCTATAATATAACTAGCATTTTGAACTCCACTCACTCCTATATCTATTTTTCTTGTCTGGAGAGAGGAAAGGAAGATTAAGCACACAGATTTTCACTAAACCCAAGTGTTTATACACACACGCACATGCACACACACTCTCTTATCAAGAAATAATTTATAAAGCATGGTATTTATCATTTTAAAATGTACAATTAAGTAGGTTTTCGTATATTCACAAAACTGTGCAGGTATTACCGCTATCAAATTCCAGAACATTTTTATTATCTTCCCCGACCCAAAATGCATATACTCATTTAGTCATTAGAAGTTATTCCCATTCTGTTTTTGTTCCTTTCCCTTGGCAACTACTGATCGACTGGTCTGACTATAAATTTGCCCACTCTGGATATTTTGCATAAATGGAATCATATAATAGGCAGCCTTTTGGGTCTGGCTTCTTTCACCTAGCATAATGTTTTTAAGGTTCATCCATATCATAGCAGCATCGGTATATCATTCCTTTTTTATGGCTGAATAATATTTCATTGCTTGTTTATACTCATTTTGTTTTTCTATTCAAAAGCTGATGGATATTTGGTTACCACTTTTTTCTATTATAAATAATGCTGCTGTATTTTGTATAGCTTTTTGCACAGAAATGTATTTTTAATCATCTTGGGTCAGTACAAATCTAAGAGTAAAATTAGTAAGTCACTAAAACTGTATATTCAACATTTTCAGAAACCACACAAAACTATTTTTCATGTTGGCTGTGTGCCATCACACATTTTTGACAAAATGCTTGAAGGTTCTAATTTTTCCACATCCTCATCACTATTTTTTATTGCTTTTTATTATAGCCAACCTAGTAGATATGAAATAGTATCTTCATCTCTATTCAAATTTGGGATTCTCCAATGACTAGTGATGCTGAACTTTTTTTCATGTGCTTACTGGCCATTTGTCTACCTTTTTCAGAAGCATAGCTATTAAAATCCTTTTTCTATTTTCCTAATTGGGTTGTCTTCTTATTGTTGAACTGTAATAGTTTTATATATTTTGGATACTGCATATTTAGCAAATACACAGCTTGCCATTATTTTCTTTCCTTCTGTATGCTGTCTTTCCATTTTCTCGATTTTGTCATTTGAAACATAAAATTATGTATTTTTATGGAGAGTAATTGATTTTTTTTTTTGGTTGCTGTTTGATTGCTTGTACTTGTAATGCCATTTTTCAGAAACCATTCCTTAATCCATGGTTATAAGGGCGTACACATGTTTTATCTAAGTTTTACAGTTTAATCTCTTACATGTAGGTCTTTCATCAATTTTAAGTTTTGTCTATGGTATGCAGAAGATGTCCTATGTTTATATTTTACTCATTAGCAACCTGAGAGAGAAAGAAGTGGTTTTTATAGGTATTCTGTAAATTCAACAATTACAAATGCTGATGACAGCAATTTTATGTCTTAATAAATTTAGTCTTGAACTCTGAGCTCCGGTTGTTTCTATGCAACTTCTTACTGACATCCTTTATCAATGTGTGGCATTATTTCTGAGGCCTCTGTTCCATTCCATTGGTCTATATACCTATTTTGGTACCAGTACCATGCTGTTTTGGTTACCATAGTTTTATAGTATAGTTTGAAGTCAGGTAGAATGATGCCTTCAGCTTTTATTTTTTTTATTGTTTTTTTTTTCTTTGCTTAGGATTATGCAGTCATAAAAAAGGGTGAGTTCATGCCCTTTGCAAGGACATGGATAAAGCTGGAAACTATCATTCTCAACAAACTAACACAAGAACAGAAAACCAAACACTGTGTGTTCTCAACTCATAAGTGGGAGTTGAACAATGAGAACACGTGAATACAGGGAGAAGAATATTACACACAGGGGCCTGTTAGAGGGGTGAGGAGCTAGGGGAGGGATAGCATTAGGAGAATTATCTAATGTAGATGATGGGTTGATGGGTGCAGCAAATCACCATGGCATGCGTATACCTATGTAACAAACCTGCACATTCTGCACATGTATCCCAGAACTTAAAGTATAATAAAAAATTTAAATAACAAAATAATAATTAGATGCCTTATATACTCTGCCATAAATTGTACGACCAAACACTACAATATTTTCAAACATCATGTAAGTTAAACAACCTTCATAGAAAGCCCTGAAGTCCAATCCACTATCTTCTCACAGCTAAAGAATCCATAGCCTTTGAACCATCTCTGCTTTTAATTTTACCTTCTAATACGTCATTCTCCAGAAAGAAGCCAGACTGACAATTTGTAAACACACAACAAATCAAATCCCTCCCCTGCTTGAAACACTCCATTAACTTCCCTGGGGAGTGATTTTGCCTCTGAGGGCAAACCTGGCAATGTTTGAAGATATTTTTTATTGTCACAATGGGGCAAGGAATGGTTGCTATTGACATCTAGTGTTAAAAAGCTAAGTATACTTCTAAACATCCCATAACACACAGGACAGCCCCACAACAATTTCTGGCCCCAGATTTCAATAATGGTAAGTCTGATAAACCCTAAGCTTCACTAAAATAAAATCCAAAATCCTTACCAAGGACCAGCGGGCTCTACAAGGCATTGTCTCCCTCTCGAATCTCATCTCCCATGTATAAACTCCCTTGTTCTACTCCAGCCATACATCTGTTTGTTGATTTACTATAAAAAATGATTTTTTGAATCTAAGCCTTTAAAACTTACTCTTTCCAGGTCAGGCACAGTGGTTCATGCCTGTAATCTCAGCATTTCAGGAGGTCAGGGTGGGCAGATTGCTTGAGGCCAGGAGTTTGAGATGAGTCTGGGCAACACAGCAAAACCCTGCCTCTACTAAAAATATGAACATTAGCATGGCATGGTGGTGTACGCCTGTAATCCCAGCTTCTTGAGAGGCTGAAGCATGAGAATTACTTAAACCCAGGAGGCAAAGGATGCAGTGAGCCAAGACAGCGCCACTGCACTCCAGCCTGGGTAACAGAGCAAAAGTCTGTCTCAGTACATAATTAATTAAATAATCTTGCTCTTTCCTTTGCCTGGAATGCTGTTTCCCCCAATGTTTGCCTGCTTGGCTGCTTTTCAATGCCCAGGTCACTCTCAAACATTACCTCCTCAGTGAATCAAGCCCTGAAAACCACAGGAAAGACACTGGTATATGGAAAGATAGAATTTAGAAAAGGTGATTTTGAGGGAAACAAGATGAAAAACTGCCCATAGAAGATATGAAACAATTATAGACTACCATTCTAAATAGCAGACGCTGAATAGCTGAAATTTGTACTGAGGTTGTATGATACGCAATTACTGAGGTTGTATGATATTCTCTTGGAAGGCTGAGCAGCCTGGAATTGAAAGTACTATACATAAATGTTAACTCATAGCTGGGAAGGGGTGGGTAAACATGCCAGAGTATCAGTAAGAGAGGATTGAGATTTCCATTAAGATTCAAACAGAAACAGAAGAACTGCAAGGGAGGTGAAGAAGATGCTTATGTTACCCACCAGAAAAGGGTCCAGGTCCAGATCCAGACCCCAAGACACGGTTCTTGGGTCTCAAGGAAGAAAAAATTAGAGGAGAATCCATAAAGTGAAATCAAGTTTATTAAGAAAGTAAAGGAATAAAGAATAGCTGCTCCATAGGCAGGGCAGCAGCATGGGCTGCTCAACCAAGAATAAAGTTAGTTCTTGATCATATGCTAAACAAGGGATGGATTACTCATGAGTTTTGCAGGAAGAGGGTAAGCAATTCCCAAAACTGAGGGTTCCTCCCCCTTTTAAACCATATAGGGTAACTTCCAGACCTTGCCCATGCCATCTATAAACGGTCATGGCGCTGGCGGAAGGGTCTGTTAGCATGATAAAGCATTATAATTAGCATTTAAAGAGCAGTGAGGATGACCATTGGTCACTTTCATCATCATCTTGGTTTTGGTGGAATTTGGCTGGCTTCTTTACAGCAAGCTGTTTTATCAGCAAGTTCTTTGTGACTTGTATCTTGTAAGGACTTCCTATCTCACTCTGTAACTAAGAATGCCTTAACCTCCTGGGAATGCAGCCCGTAGGTCTCATCATTATTTTACCCAACCCCTATTCAAGATGGAGATGCTCTGGTTCAAACACCTCTGAGACTTATACATTGTGAGAAATGTGAAAAGGGAGGCATGGAGAGGAATATTGAAAATAAAGGGTACAATTTCCATGCGAAACTATTTAGGAAGGCAAACGGGTGGAGGCTATGGACGGAGAAGTATTTTAGAGATTTGGATCTTAAAGACTGCAATTCCTATTGATGATTAAATACAAATTGTAGTTATTCCAGTTAGGACCAAAAAAAAAAAAAAGAATTAAATAAAAATTCATGCAGCTAAATAAATTTTTTAAAACTCAAAAGTTTGTATGGAGGAATGACAGAAGGTCATCACATAAATATTTAATTTCCCAAAGATATGACAGGAGATGAGAGTGAGAGGCTGTGGATTTTGATCTCACATTAATCACGACGGTATTAAGCAGCTCCAAAAATTCTTAGTAGTTAACTCATACAGGTTAATAGTCACTGCTGGGAAGACTCACAGTATAGTGAATGATGTTAAGGCTTGGGCCAGGTTCAACAAGAAAGAGTGATCTATGAGACTAAAGGGAAGAGAAAATGGTGGCACTTATTCTGGGTATTTGTCACTCTTGTGAAAAGGAGTATCTTAGCGACTGAAAGACTGCAACAAAGGATAATAAAAGGGTGTGAAAATCCAGGGTACAAGTAGAGGAGAGCTGACAATCAGGCAATGTGATGTAAAAGAAAGTATAGTGGGAGCATAAAGAATATTAGCTGTCTTTTCAAAAACCTGTGCAACAGTGGTGATAAAATAAGAGGGCCCTATATGAAAGAACGGATGCGGAACTGACCAAATTGGGGATGAGTCCTAAGAGATAGACTTAGGTATCTATCTAGACTTGGGTATGTAGCAGAGGTAAAGCTTTTCAAGGAGACAGTTTAGTTTATGTAAACAGACCCTTTGGGGAACTTATAACTAGGAGTCTTTTATGAGAGTGCATTTTAGTGTGAAGAATGAGAGCACTTCCCTGCCTCAGTGCAATGTGGCTTCATGATGGAGTGCCTGGATAAGATTATTTTCTTCCACATTCTCTTCAAAATTGAACATAGAGGACAGTGTTCTGTTTAATTGCAAGAATACGTCTCCTCCAGATATCCTTAGCCTCTAAGTGAGAGTTGGATTTGTCACGTAAGTTATTGCTGAGTCCCTTTACTTTTCTTAAGCTGTTTTTAAGTTGCTTTATGTTGATTTCCGTTTCATAAATACTATCAAAGCAAAGATGTAGGATTTGATGATCAGTTAAAATGACAGTTGAACTGAAAATCAGTGGATAGAAAAGTTCAAGAGCCACTTACGATTTTAAAACTGAGCAGACAAAGCCAGTTGAGTAAATAAATGTTGCTTTCAAATATTGCATTAATTTTGCTACCTAGGATAAGGGAAACAATACTATGGATGGTCCTTCCAACACTGAGATTACAGTTGTTAATATGACATGTCTTCCTAAAACACATAACATACTTTTAAGTGAATCTGAAATGGATACACTTATAGTATCTTATGTCAAAAAAAAAAAAAAGATCTTAAAGTATTTCTGCATTTTAATTCATGGATATGTGGCTAGCTTCATATCAAAGGAGATATTAATATCCCATTACTACCTAGAGAACAATAACACCAACATCTCTGGTGAAATTAACTTGTGATATGCATAGCACTATCTTTCTAGACATGAAGATCCCATATCATGAAGTTACTCCTGATAGTACAGGCTTTACTTTGGTAATATCAGCTGTTTGCAAAGCTTTTTCTAAAGCTGGATCAGATTTTTATATCATACAAACGATGGCTTCTGAGCCCTTGGGAGCCCTGTCAGTAAGCACTTTTTCCATCCCCATACTTTGTGGATTCTTAAGAAAGACTCATGCTTATTCAACCATAGAAGTATATTTGGTCATAATAGTAGTTATATTTTAAATTCCCAAAAGATAAGAGAAGTGGGTCTATCATTATTAACAGCCAGTTCTCTCCTCTGCATACTACCCAAATACATAGCATTATCAAGATACGTAGATGTAATTTTCTAAGAAATAAAGCATGAAAGTAACGTGAAGGAAAAACACCTTCAAAATATTGTCATAGGATAGAATGAAATATGATTTATGTAAATCAATTTTGCATTGCATTGCTAATCATTATTGAGTGTCTATTCAAGACGGACAGTATGCTAAGAGCTATGTACCTCAACAAAATATTATTCACACACATTTTCTCTAGGAATTTATACATAAAATAATCTAAAGAAGGCAAAATTTAAAATTCAAAGTATATTAGATTTAAAGCACATATAATAAAATGCCTCATAATATTGAAGGTTTATCCAAAATTATACAAGATTTTATAAAAATTAAAAATGTAAAAACTTTTTTCTCATCTTAAAATATATATTTATTTATTTATGCAATAGAGGGGGTCTAGTTTTGTGGCCAAGGTTGTTCTGGAATTTCTCATGTCAAGCAATCCTCCCACCTCGACCTCCCAAAATGCTGCAATAATTGTCATGAACCACCATGTCTGGCTAAAAAAGTAAAGTAAAGACTTTAGCATTAACCATTAAAAGCTCAAATTACATGTATTGTGATTCAGTTAGAAATAAAACATTCGGTAACAACTGTGGATATACTCAGAGAACTCAGTCTAAAGTGTGTAATATCCTCTGGTTTATATGCAAATGTCTGTATTCCACTTCTTACATATGTAGCTAAAGATAAGTATCAGATAATTAAAAAAAAAAGATAAATATGAGATTACTGAACTTTGTATTTGTTTAAAAGTCTATTCCCAAAGTTGTTTAAGTATAATTTTATGTCTTCCTTATGATCATTATTACTCATAAACAATTAGTTCAGCCATTAATGATAAAGTAGCAGTCCATAATGGTCACCAATATTTCAGTGACTTACAGTCATATGCATGTGATTGCCACTTATGCTACCTGATTATTGCAAGTTGTCTTGGAGTCACTAGCACTATCACTGTCATTCTGGGGTTCAGGCTGAAGGAGCACCCCCCATCTGGGACAATGTAGAGCTCATTTAAAAAACAGAAGAGATTCAGTAAGAAACTGCTAGCAAAAACAAGACATCAGTGTGCTGGTAAAGTAAAATACCCTCAGGGGAAAGAGGATCCCATAGGGAAGAAAATAAATAGATGAGCTGTAAATTAAACTACCCCAGTATATTAATATAATTTTTGCTTGGCATGCTAATCTGTTGGAAGAGGCAGAGAATTTGGACAGAGACATTAAAATTAACAAAGGTTAACTTGTTCTTTTTTCTTAACCTACTCTGGCAAATCTCCTAGAATTTTAAGTTGTCTTATTATTTACTGCTCTGTTTTCAATTAAATCCTTCATCTCTTGTGTTTATGCCCATTCCTGATAACCCAGCCCTGTTTTCTGCTTATGTCTTCAGGGTAAGAGTTTAACTTTCCTACTCTAATCTTGCTAAATCTGGTCAGAATTTCTCAGGGAGGCTAGAGGTCCTCTTTCTGCAAAATAGGATGTGTTCATACACCACACGTGTGACATTTTTCTTCAAAATCTATTTCGGGAACAGTTTTCTGAAACAAATTTGAATAATGTGCTATTAGCAAGTAGAGCTCTGAGTATCTCTAGTTTAATGTTTTCTGATTGTAATTTTACAGACAAGCTCTTAATCAGAATTGTTAATCTCAATATATATGTGCCCAAGCAAAAGCTGTATACCTAATTATTTGGAAGCATTCTTTTAATAAAAATTGAGCAATGATTAATATATCTGGAAAAAAAGGTCAGGTATACAATACTGGCAGATATTTTACAACAGGGGAAATGAGGAACATCAAAAGCTAAAACAGAATAAGATTAAGGGCTTGTATGTTGTTGTTGTATGTGATTTAACTGAGTTTAGTTTTTTTTTTTTCCCCCATTTATTTATTTTATTGCATTTTAGGTTTTGGGGTACATGTGAAGAACATGCAAAATTAAGTTTAAGAAAATGGACTTTGTCCACTAAATACATAGTCTACCTTTTCATCAGTCCAAGAGAATCTATCTCTAGTAACCCCTGATAAGTGGAAATAGCTTGTTGCAGAGCATGAATCATCATTATTCCTCTCTAGCTATCTTATCCTCAGATATCAGAAAGCTCTTTTTTAATGTCTTTTGAGATCTTGATCTCAACCTCAAGCAAATATTATCTGTCAAAATCATTTGTAGCAGTTTAGAGGGGAGGGAAGAGTGCATTTTGTCTCTCAAATGAGGAAATTGGGATGAGATGTAAAACTCTGAAGAATTCATTGTTACAGGTGTCAGTATAATTTTTCTCAACATTCTCTACAAACCCTAGGCACCGTTTCAAGTAGGGAAATAAATTGATGGCCCCTTCAGGTCAAATACATACTGTTATATGCATGTGTAATTTTGTTTGTCTGCATAACCATAAACTTACTAGGTTGAAAGAACATCTGACCTCATCACAATCCAGATTATACTATGAAATCTCTTCCATTAGCTGAATGCTATACCCATGTCCAATTCTTTTAACCTTTGGTCTCCATTCAACAATTTCATTTACCATATCTTTGGGGATCAGCTATGCACCGGGCACACTTATGTGCCCTGAGGATACAAAATCAACAAAGTCAATAACGTCCCTGACCTTCGTCCTCTAGGATTAGTGGTAAAGTGCAGGAATAGGGTCTAGAATGGTGAAAAGCGTAGTTCTACTATAATTCCATTCAAATTTCAGAAAATGCATTCTGGTTGGGGTGAGAAGTGGGAAGATCATGGAGGGATATTTTACTGAAGAGATCAAGACTGAAATTTCAGCAGATTTATTTCTATCATAGAACCATTTTAATCCCTCCTATTATTTTGAACCCAATAACATTCTGGGATTTTCACTGCAAATCCTTCCAAGGCTAATTTACTCATTAGTCCCATGAAATGCCTTGCCTCATTCCCTCAAAACCACTGTCCACCCCACAGCTCAACTCCACAGTTTCTTCTTTCTCCAGAGATCAGTCCATATCCCCAATTCCTGCATAAACTTTCCCAGATCACTTTTACCCATATTTGTCTCTTTCCAATCATTACAATGTAATCAAATACCACCACCTATGTTTTAATATAAATACCAGGGGTGTCTTATTTAACAACATGTTTTCCATCCCTCTTCATTCTTGCATACAAGAATGGTTTACAGCCTCTCTTGTTGCATTTCCGTATCATAATGTTTCTAGGAGATCAAATAACGACTCAGTGAATGTGTATGTATCACTGTGCAGGTCAACTCGACATAGTTAAAAATGCATCCTGAGCAAAGTTACCAACAGAATATGTCCTTGAAACCTTGAGGAGTAATGAGATTTAACTGTGTCCAGTACCTGCCAACCACTGTGTGAGGTGGTCTGTGACTGCATGACTATAACATGTGGATATGAAAAAAAATCCATAAAGTGAAAGTATATTAATTGATGAGCAATACTTTCTTATAAAATAGGCAACAAAAAAGTGAAATGGAAATTGTTTTTAAACAATTCTCAGTTGTAATTTTTTTCTTATAGTGTCATAACCAAGACAACCAAGACAAACTATTTGTTTAAACTTCAGACTGAGGACTTCTGCTGTTTTACCTACAGTTGCTTAGGAATGAGGAGGAGGGGCACTGGCCTGGAGCCCCTGCTCTACCTCCTAGGGGATAAAAAAAAAAAGAAGGAATGATGATAATGGTAAATTTTAAGTACTGCTACTGATGACGATGATGATGATGGTGATGATGATGATGATGATGATATAGTTTCTTGCTGTATTTCAGGTCCTGTTCTAAATGCCATATATAAATATATATATATATATATGGACACAGTACTTTCAGCCATCTCATTACAACCACTGTACAGATGAGGAAAATTAGTTATAACAAGGTTGAATAAGTCACCCAAGGCCACAAGCCAACCATAAGGATGGGATGTAAACCCAGATATACAGGTTCTAGAGCCCATGACCCATTCTGCTACCTCACACTGCCTCTCCTTTTACAAAAAGCCTCCCAGTTGTAGAAATGTGGATCTGCTGTGTTCAATGTCATTGCAGAAGTGAGCAAGGGCTATTCCTTGAAGCATACATCTGACAACGTCAATGTGACTCTTCTCAGTTAGTAACATGCTTGTTGAGGGTTTGACAACAAAATCTTAATGAAGATAGCCATAAATTCACACATGCACCCAAGTAAATGTAAGAATCCACAGAAATGAGGAAGAGTAACTGTTATGCCAAATAAAATTCTCATGCCTGAAAATGTTTTCATATAACATAATTGCTTATGTGTTAAGAGTTTGACACTTTTCAGTAATATAGACAAATTACACTTGTCAGAAAAAGTTCTCAATATGTTTACAAGGTATTCTAGAAAGAGATAAATAAATGTGTGCTTAAATCAATAAAAGTGAAGACAAAAAGCATGTTTATGGATATCAGGATTTCTAAGAAACTAAACATAATTGAGTTCTGGCTATTTTTTTATTGAAATGAAAAGGGCCATTGCTAAGAGAAGTATTTGATTATTGAAGATAAAACTAAAGTTATCAATATAACACAGTTCATTATTACAAGCAATGGAAGAATGTAATTAGACCCACAAATCAATAGAAAAATGGTAACATTTTGCTTCAGATAACAGAAGACTCAGTTTTTCTCTTTTTCCTCAGTGTTTTATTGTTATTGTTGTTTTAGCTGCTAATGCAAAGAAAAAAATTCCCCCATGTTTCTCTTTATTTTCTTGGAATATAATGTCTTTCTACATTTAATTTGTCCTTTCTTGGACTTTATAGTACTTAATCCCCCTCCCTCTCCTGACCCAGGATCTCTGCAGATGACTATCTCTTAGTTATTCCTCTAATTTTTCTTCTTTATTTAAGTAGATAATAGAATTAAAATCTTCCCACCCACATACTCTTCCCCAAATAATCAGTTTTCATAAAGCAACGCTTCAGTTATGCTAGCTCTTTGTGTACCCTTCCAAAGGGAGTCCATATCTCTAAAATTTTATATTCCCATCTTTTTCTCAAATTACAAATATACCATAGTATTTTAGACCTTTCTCTTTTCATTCACTATGCTTGGAGGTTTGTCTATGTCAGTTTACATTACATATTTTCAAGTTTTAATCTTTTTCTTTTCCACCTATAGTATAATAATTTGAATTAAATTATGTGATTTTCTACATATTTTATATAATATATAAAATATATATTTGTTTACAGCTAACATAATTAAATTCCCATGAAGTCTCTGTTTTACATAATACAATGTTACATATATCATTCCAATGGGTTCCTTCCTGTCCTTCTCCAATTCTGCCCAGAGAAAAGAATTATTCTCTTGACATTTGAGTTAAAATCATCTTGGTTTTAAAATACTTTATCTCGTACATTTTAACTCAGAAATATTTTCAATTTTCTTTAAGTTTCATAAAAATGGATTATATTATAAAGCAGCCTTTCAGATTTCCTTTTTATCTCGATACTACATTGATGCTTAGTCATAATACTTTCATATTCATTGAGGTATGACATTCCATCATGTGAATATACACCACAATATATTGAAAGCAATGGCAAAACCCACAATCACTTTTGCACCCACCTAATATTTATGGATGTTTCTGTTGGTAGGCCTAGAGTTTCATTTTTCTATTATGAACAAAGCTGCTATGAGAATTCTTCTACATGTCTCCTGGGAAAATCTAAGAACTTATATAAACTACTTGCCTGGGAGTAAAATAAGTACTGATATTCAGGATATGTAAGTGCCCAAATTTAAGAGATACTGCTAAATTATTTTTCCAGAATGTTTGCACAAATTTACACATGAATCAGCAGTACAAAAATCTCCCATTGAGAAATACCTAATGTAGATGATAGGGCGATGGATGCAGCAAACCACCACCATGGCACATGTATACATATGTAATGAACATGCACGATCTGCACATGTACGCCAGAACTTAAAGATGAAATAAATCCAACCAAAAAAAAAAAAATACTCCCATTGTTCATACCCATGCTAAAGCCTGGTATTGACAAATTTATATTTTCCCTGAGTATGTATCTAAGAATGGATTTGCTGTAGTTGCATGTTTATCTTTAATGGGTATCACCAAACTCTTTTCCAAAGTGGCTGCTTGAGCTCATGTTTTCAACATCAATTATTTTAACATGCAAGAGTTCCTTTTATTCTATAAATATTTTTTGTAAATTCCTTTTCATGTAATAAGTAAAATATGTTCTTATACCTGAGGAAAGTAATTTTTAAATAATCTGTTTTCATTATTTATGTTTCTCTGATACCTTCTGCTTCATTTATGTATTTATTTTTATATGTTTTTGTTGTGATTGCTTTGTTGAATGGGCAGAACTTTTTACAAAGTAGGTTTTAAACTCTAAAAGAGTTTAAAGGAGTTTAAAGGGAGACTGAGATAGATGCAGACAAAAAACAATCAACTGTAATTTTCTGTAGGTATTTTATCAGTCACTTGATTTAAAGAGAAGAATCATATCCTTTATTCTTTCATGGGAACTATAAACCCAGATTCCAGTGTTCTGTGGGACAAGCAGACTAAGATGGGCCTGGGATTGTATGTTCCTTGTATGTTCACTTAGTTCCCTTATTTTAGGTACATAATCAGCTGTGTCTAATGGGGTGTATCGGCTAGTTTTCACCCTGCTAGTAAAGAGGTACCTGAGATTGGGAAATATACAAAAGAAAGAGGTTTAATGGACTCACAGTTCCACTGGCTGAGGAGGCCTCACAATCATGGTGGAAGGTAAATGAACCACATGGTGGCAGACAAGAGAAGAGAGCTTGCGCAGGGAAACTTCCTCTTCTAAAACGATCGGATCTCGTGAGACTTATATACTCCCACGAAAATGGCATGGAAAAGACCCGCCCCCATGATTCAATTACCTCTCACTGGGTCCCTCCTACAACACATGGGAATTTTAAGAGCTACAATTCAAGGTAAGATTTGGGTGGGGACACTGCCAAACCATATCATATGGTGAGTACAGAATCTTTGGTTACAGTTTTTAGAGAGCAAATATCCCAGACACTCTGGGTTGGAGGAAGGATAGTAACCTCTATGCAGAAAACAGAGAAAAAAAATAGGATTCTGATTTGTAAAAAGCAGACTTTCAGCCTTTCGTCTTACTTGCTGATGGCCCAAGCTACAACCCAAGTTTTAGGAATTCCAACAACTCCTACGTCTCAAGTCGTCTGGCTGGGGATTCATGGTTAATATGCTTGCTTTCACGACTTAACCTGCATTCTGAAGTAGGATTCAGACATCTCCTGACAAGTAAATGAACACTTGTTCCTCTGTTTTCCACCTTTGAAGTGTGTGGATGTGATAGTTCTCCTGCGCTCCTCAGAAGTGTAGGCTGATGTAAACTGATTTTTCATTTCTACTGCATTAATTTAGCTGCAGAAGGGAAAGTAGATATGGTAATATATTTTATGCACCATGCTCCTTCTCCTGATCTTTCTAGTTGAACTTCCCAACACTGGGACTAAACATTTGTCTGTGTCCTTATTCCATGACTTTATGAAGGTTCCAACCTTACTTTGATCATTTCTGAACAAAATTCTGGCTTTATCCTTCAGCTGCATTATTTAGAGTTGTGAATTCCCAAACTTTGAATCCACTGACATTTTTGATGAATATAAGAAGAGCCTTCTGAACATTGTATCTACTAAGCTGAAGAGGAGAAACCAAGTACCTCATAAGAACCACTGTACCTATGTTATCTTAAATGCACAAAAAAATTTACCTGGGTTTTCTGTATTTTGCATTGTGAAAAACAATTTAAAAATTTAAAGATAAAATATTATTAAATACAATTTGAGTACATATTTTAAACTATATTGAGCTCAGAAAGAATGACCTGTTTTGAATAACTAATTAAGGGATATCCAGTTATGCAGGCACAAAACAGATCAGCCAACCAGGAGATGGAATTTGGTTTGTAGACACCTTTCTTGTTTTCTATTACAGTAAGACACATAATCCATCTAGAATTCAACTTTCTTATTAATAATTTGAAAAAAATTTTATTCAATGGTATGCAAAACTTTTAGCTGACCAAAAAAACCCTAATGGGAACATTTAATGACTTCTTATATGTTAGGAGGTATTTTTTATCTTTAGCCATTTTGACTGAGGGAAAACAAAACCTTTTTCTTCAATTTGGAGGTCTTTGAACCATTATTCTGGTCTCCTCTCTTTGATTTTTATACTTAAAACAACTGAGGACCAGTAACCTGACCTCTCTCTCTTTCCAACTTATTTATATTTAATATTTTAATCTACTTCTCTCTCCTTTTTTTTGTCTTTGTCCTTATGTTTTCGGGCAAGTGACTTACAGGAATTTTACACAGTATTCCAGATATAGCTGTACTCAAGCTATATAAACTAGGACTTCCTCTTCCTGCCTGTGTGCAACCTGACTCTTTTCAAGACAAATTGCATTGCAAATTGTGTCTAGATTGTTCCTCCTATGGCTATCAGATGCCTATATTAAATGATGAGCAAGGAAGTTTATTCTGCTAGTGGCTAGATTTTTTTTCCTAATTATATAGTAGCATAATTCCAAGAAGTTTTATTAAAATCACTCTAATTTATGACACTAATAATTCTTTACTAATATATGGGAAATTGGGTTTATTAAGGACCTGTTTATTTGACTATGTCACTCGGCATCTACTACTCTCAATGCTATTCATTCAACAACAAAAGGAATTCCCCAGGAAAACTGAGGACCTACAGGTTGCCTGCCTTTTGAGTAACGAGAGAACAATCCAGGGATCTGCCTATGCATGACAAATGTGCAAATCAGCAAATGTTTTGAGACCATACAATTTATGGTATAGGAGAATCATTATCTTAATACCATCAGAGTATTGTGTTTATGCTCTGCGCAGCACTGAAATTCAGTTTTTATTATTTAGCATTTATTAATTTATTTATTCAAACTATTTATGTACTTTCCTGTTTAATTCTAGGAGAGCAGCTATATTATCTGCCTTATTGTTACATTCCCAATAACCCAGAAAGTAGATATTCAATAAATGATTTTCAAATGATTGGCAGAACAGAATAGTATAAGCAAGGAAGAGTGCCTTAGTCTTTTCAGGCTGTTATATAAAACTACCATTCTCTGGGTGCCTTATAAACAACACAATTTTATAAGTAAATTTTATTTATGAGGCTGAGAAGTACAAGATCAAAATACGAACAGATTCAGTGTCTGACAAGGACACATTCCCTGGTTCATATTGGGGGTTTGGATGTAAATATATAAATTTTCTTGGGACATAAACATTTTAGTCTGCAGGAAGAAGAGTACATATTTATGTCTATCTTAGGTTACCAAAATTGCAAATATACTGCCTAAAATTAATAGGAACTTAGCTAATTTACATTCCCACCAGTAGTTTACAGGGGCTGTCTTTTCTCCATAATCTCACCTATATTTATCTTTTTTTTTGGTAACAGCCAATGCAACTGTTGTGAAGTGACATCTCATTGTGGTTTTAATTTGCATTTCTCTGATAAACAGTGATGTTATTTTTTTTGTTCATGTATGTGTTAGTCATTTGTATGGATTCTATTGAGAATGTCTGTTCAGATCATTAGCCCATTTTCTAATGGGTTGTTTTATTGTTATGTTGTTAAATTCCATGTATGTTTTATATATTAATCTCTTATCGTACATATTATTTGTAAATATTTTATCCTAATCTTTGGATTGTCTCTTTACTTTGTTAATTGTTTCCTTTGCTACAAAGCTTTACTTGTTTTCTGTTTTTTGGGGGTTTTTTTTGTTTTTATTTTGAGACAGAGTCTCACATTGTCACCCAAGCTGAAGTACGAGGGCACAATCTCAGCTCACTGTAACCTCCACCTTCCAGGATCAAGGGATTCTCCTGCCTCAGCCTCCTGAGTAGCTAGTATTAGAGATATGTGCCACCATACCTGGCTAATTTTTTGCATTATTAGTACAGATGGGGTTTCTCCATGTGGTCAAGCTGGTCTCAAACTCCTGAGCTCAGGTGATCTGCCCACCTAGGCCTCCCAAAGTGCTGGGACTACTCACCTGGCCACAGAAACTTTTTAGTCAGATGCAGTCCCATTTGTCTATCTCTGCTTTTGTTGTCTGTGTTTCTGATGATATCCAAGAAATCACTGCCCAGACCAATGTTACAGAGATTTCTCCTTGTGTTTTCTTCTAATAGTTTTACAGTTTCAGGTTTTATATCTTTATTTCATTTTGAGTTGATTTTGTATATGATATGTCATAGGGATTCAGTTTCACTATTTTGCATGTCAATATCCAGTTCTCCCAACATTATTTATTGAAAGACTGCTCTAACCCCACTGAGTCTGGACAGTTTTGTTGAAAATTAATTGACAATTTTTGGGGGTTTATTTATTGGCTTTCTGTGTTATTCTATTGGTCAATATGCCTGTTTTTATGCTAGTTCCATGCTTTTTTGACCACTATCGTTTTGTAAGGTATTTTGAAATCTGACAGTGTGATCTTTTGTTCTTGTTATTCTTTCCTACTTGGGGTTGTTCATGAACCTATACACAGTCTTCTAGGGTATATAACAATTTAAAGTTTGTCGCCCTAGCATTACCATGTTAGTACCCCCAACGTGGTATTTCCTCAAAAATTGTAACCATCTAAGTATTTTTTTTTTTAAACATGGGGTTTCACCATGATGGCCAGGCTGGTCTTAAACTCCTGACCTCAGGTGATCCACCCACCTCAGCCTCTCAAAGTGCTACGATTACAGGCATGAGCCACTGTGCCCAGCAAGCATCTAAGTATTAACAGTTTCCTAAGTCCACTATAATTTTAGCTTTTTTGATGAAAAAGTATCCTTGAGTAACTATAACTTATGATAATTAATCACTATGTAGGTTTTGTCCATTTTTCTTTTAAACACTTTTCACAGCAAGCATATCAATTTACAGGGTTTTTTTTTTTTTTTCTTTTTTTTTTTTGAGACGGAGTCTCACTTTGTTGCCAGGTGCCAGGCTGGAGCACAGTGGCACAATCTCAGCTCACTGCAACCTCCGCCTTCCAGGTTCAAGCAATTGTCCTGCCTCAGCCTCCCGAGTAGCTGGGACTACAGGCTCACACCACCACGCCTAGCTAGTTTTTGTATTTTTAGTAGAGACAGGGTTTCACCATGTGGGCCAGGATGGTCTCGATCTCCTGAACTTGTGATCCGCCCGCCTCAGCCTCCCAAAGTGCTGGGATTACAGGCTGCTTACAGGATTTTATATAGCAGAAAGGAATAAAATTACAAAAAAAAAAAGTTATTTTTTTAATGAACCAAAAATCTAATTCCAGCTTTCAAAGTGAGACATTTGTATATTTAAGTTCAGGAGGAATCACTTTTGACTTGTGATATGTTGTCAGTAGAGTGAAAAATAAAAACATTTCTTTTCATTCATGTTCTATATACTCATGTGTTATATATTATATTTTCTCAAAATGTGGCTAGGCCTAAAGTTATCACTCTTCCAGCCTCACTTCAGATATTTAAAAAACTGCTTGACGCGTTGCAAATCATTAAAACATAAATATTTCATCAAGAGTATTTGGTAAGTCAGAGAAATGCTTACCCAAAGTAAGCCCTTTGAAGAGGTGATTAAAAATGACAGTGAGTGACAGCCTATGAACATATACAGAAAAATTAAAAAATATATTACATATCATGCCAGTATGGTTGCTGTAGGAAAAACGAAAAAGAACTCAAATGAAAACCTATACATCTCATCATTTGTCTCCTAATCAGTAAAATCATTTTGAAGTGGCCTTGTTGTCTGTGGTGACACCCAAGGTTCTTTGTCTCACAGCCACAGATGTGAAGAGCGTAGACACATACAAAGGGCGAGGTATAGAGCAGAAATTCATTAGGCGAAAGAGAATAGCTCTCTGCTACCAAAAGAGGTCTGAGAAAAATGGATTGCTAATCTATGGTGAAATGCAGGAATGTTTATAGATGAACTAATGGGGAGGCAGTGTCTGATTTACAAAGGACATGAAAAATTGGTTAGGACTAGGTGTGCCATCTGCATAGGGTGTGAATCTTTGTCAGCCCCCCCCCCAATCTTTTATTATGTATGTGGTTTCTCTGCCTGAGCTTCTCCATGTTGCCCATTTCTTACTGTACACATGCTAACAAAAAAGGGAAGGCTGAGCCCCATGGTAGATATGCATGGTTCCCAGGTAGGCTTTTCCTATTGGGATAGCTGCCAGCATCCCCCCATGAAGCTTCCAGCTTCCTTATTTATGTTTGCAGCTTGATCTTTTACACTGCCCTTTGTTAGAAATGATTTCTTGGGCTGATTTTTGTAAGAAGGGAAGTTCTGCTGAAGACCCTTTTGCCCTCGCTATCTATCTAAATAATGTCTATCTCATATATCAGTTTCAGTGCCAAAAAAAATTTCATCCTATAAAAACATTGCTAGCAATTGTGATACCTGATGCACATGCATGCTGTTAATTTTTTCTCTTTTCCCTTCAAGCTGAAGTTTGAAGTAATTTTTTTCTACTACTTTGGTAGACATGGAATTCTTATATTTGTAAAATATTTCTGGTTATAACTGAGCAATGGGATTAAAAGCAATGGCAAATGAGGCCTTTTGTTTGGTGCACTTATCATGTTATAACTCTACACAGATTATATAGTCGATAGCATTTCTGTGATACCTTGACAATCATTTTAATTGACTGAATTGTGTCCATCGATAAAGGTATATCCAAGTCCTATCCCCCAGTATCTGAGAATCTAACATTATCTGGAAAAGGAATCTTTGAAGATGTAATTAAGGTAAGAATCTCAAAAGTAACCTGAATTTAGGATGGTCTCTAAACTTATAAGGACACTTGTCCTTTTAAGAAAAGAGGAAGATATGGAGATACAGAGGAAAGACAGCTATGTTAAGAATTGCCAGCTTTCTCTGGAAGCTGGGAAAGAGGCATGGAGCAGATTTGACCTCAGAGACTCCAAGAGAAAGCAACTCTACCAGTAAGTTGAAGTTGACCTTCTGGTCTCCAGAACTGTGAGAGAATAATTACTTTTTCCTCAAAGCTATCAAGTTCGTAGAAAATTGTTATGATATCCCTAGGAAACAAATCTATTGCCAAGACTTCCATAATGTATGACTTTCTCTTTAATCTACTAGAAGCAATAAAGAATAAGGTAAAGGAAACCGCTTTGGAAATTGTCTATCTAGGTTCAGTCCTGAGTTAACCACTTAGTAACCACAAAAATTATTAAATATTGCCAAAAATTGTACATATTTTATTGGACCTGTATCAGAATTAAACAGAAAATGTTCTAAAGATATCGCTTACAGTTTTTCCAGCTATCTAGAAAATACACAGTAAATACTAACAAAAATTGTTCCTAGAGGATGCTGCAGGTCGTACCTCTGTAACTGAGGTGAAGAGAGATGCAACAGCTTAGGTTCCAAATTAATATGTATTATTTGCTATAATGTAAACTCGAGTAAAATGTGGCTTTTTCTTAACCATTTGAAAGTTTATCTTTTTGCATATGTATAGATGTGTCAGCCATGAAACAACATATAGATGGTATAGAGAGAAGGTATACCAGGACCAACCACAGAACAGCCAGGAAAGGAGGCAGGATAGAGAGAAGCCAGACTGATGATGGAGTTAAATATCATATTAAGGAATTTAGACACTGTCTTATACAATGAAGTGCCACTAAAGGAAACCAAGCTGAGAAATAACATGCCTTGGTTGTGTTTTATATAAAGTATTCTGGCTGCAGTGTGTGAGAATAAATTTAAGGATGACAGACAGAAAGCCCAGTTAAGAAACTTTTGCTATGCTCTATGTGAGAGATAACATTCAATTTTATTTTATTTTAATATTGTATTTTATTTTGAGGCAGAGTCTTGCTCTGTCACCCAAGCTAGAGTATATTTGTGCAATCTCAGCTCACTCCAACCTCCACCTCCCAGGTTAAAGCAAGTCTCATGCCTTAGCCACCTGAGTAGCTGGGATTACAGGCATGCACCACCATTCCTGACTATTTTTTATATTTTTAGTAGAGGCAAGTTTTCACTACTGTCTTAGCCAGGCTGCTCTCGAACTCTTGGCCTCAAGTGATCTGCCCACCTAGGCCTCCCAAAGGGCTGAGATAATGGGTGTAAGTCACCATATCCGATCTACAAAGATGCAATGTTTTAAAAATGGTAGCTGGATATAAAAAGGTGGAAAAAATAAGTAATAGGAAGGGATTTGTTGACTGAATGTCAAATGTGATAAGGTAATAAAAATGACAAGTAAGGATACATCATTAGTAAAAAATCAAATGAAAATGTACATGAATGAAGTATATTTGATGATAGAGAAATAGAATGAGCTCACTTTCCCCAAGTTAATATTTGTGGAACAAGAATAACCCTATGGAGATACGCAGTAGCTCAGTCTATGTCTAAAGTAAAGAAAAGAAGTCTGACCTATTCCTACAAATTAAGGAGTTGGCATTTATTTGCTATTAAGATCATGAGGCTGGATGTGGTGGCTTATGCCTATCATCCCAGCACTCTGTAAGGTTAAGATGGGAGGACTGCTTGAGTCCAGGAGTTTGAAGCCAGCCAGGCAACATTGTGAGATCCCCTCTCTACAACAAATAAACAAAATTAGCCAGGCATGGTGGCACGTGCTGGCAGTACCACCTACTAGAGAGGCTGAGGCAGGAGGGTCACTTCAGCCTAGGAGGTTGAGGCTGCAGTGAGCCAAGGTTGTGCCATTGCATTCCAGCCTGGGCAACAGAACTGCTTAAGAAAAAAGAAAAAAAAAATGAGAATGTGTAAGATCACCAAGAACAGTGTGTAGATTGTGAGAGTTGTTCCTAAGTACAAACATATAAAGGAGAAAGAGAGAAGCTCTTAAAGAAGGAGAAAACCAGAGATATGACAATGACCAGAGGAGTGCTGTGCCATGGCAATGAAAGGAATTAAGAAAGGGAGATTAAGTGCTCTAGCAGTCAGAATTCATTCAACAGAAGAGCAGAATACAACATAGGATTTGGAAGTATGAAGGTATTTAAATTAATAATTGTGTCATAGCCCAATGGGTCCTTCTTACTGGCTAGCTGGAAAAGTCAAGACACCGAGAACAGCAGAAATGTTGCAAGTGAGAAGGAGTTTAATTATCACAAGGCAGCCCAGTGGGAAGACTGGAAATATTTCTCAAATTTGCTTCTCTGAGAGCTCAGAGAATAGGATTTTTAACGACAATTTAGCAGGCATGGGGCTAGGGAATGTGTGCTGCTAATTGGTTGGGTTGGGGATGAAACAATAAGAGGGTCTGTCTTTGTAAATGTAAGAGTCAGTTTCCAGGTGGGGGGTCACATGACTGGTTTGAGTCACTTGCTTGGTATGAGGCATGAGTCCAGGTAACGTTAATAGGTCAGGAGAATGGAAAAATCTGAAAAATATCTAAAAGATCAGTCTTAGGTTTTATAATAGAGATGTTATCTATAGGAGCAAGGTTGGGGGTGCTGTTTCAAATCTTGTGACCTCTGGCCACATGACTTGTGAGTGGTAAGGAATTACAAAAAAGCAAGCTCGGGAACAATGGCTGGTTATCATTTAACCATGCCTATGTCTTTGCAGAATTAAGGCTCCACCCATAATTTTAATGCTGTGGCCTTTTGTTAGTCTTATAAAGATGGTTTAGGTCCCTGAACAAGGAGGAGGTCAGTAGTAGGAAGGGACTGTTATTCTCCTTGCTTTAACATCAAATTATAAGCTAAATGTCTCCCATAGTTAGCTTTGCCTACATTCAGAAATGATCCAGAGCAGTAAGCTTGTGAGGTTAGAAACAAGATGGAGTTTGTTTACGGTAGACTCTTCCCACTGTCACTGGTTTTGCAAAGGAGGTTTCCATTGAGTTTTTATATAATTGTTAGGCATCTTGCAGGTGCAGTTTCCAATTTAGGTCTTCTGGAATGACACTCAGTTCAAAAAGAGTTAAAACCTCAAAGCCATCACTACAGCTAGAAGAAAAACGAGGCAATACTGCTGCTTTCCCGATGAACTCTCACAACTGGAATACTGGAGAATAAGCACACAGAGCTAAAATCATGCCAAGAAATAAAAAAGTGGATGAAGAGTCTGGGGCTGATGTCATTCTTTGACAGCAGGGAACTGAACACTGGGCACTGGAACACAAGTGAAAGTAACCAACCCATTTCCAAATGTTGTTTACTGGCAGCACTGGCTTCAAGCCACAGATCTAGTCTCCACTTTGCTTTTTCCAGAACTCTCTGGAGTGCATCTAATGGAGAAACACATTTCATGTCCAAGATTATAGCTACAAGAGAGCTGGTGAAGTGATTTTAGCATTTCTATCTTCCCAAATAGTAATATGAAGTGGAATTTAAGGAAGACAACTTGAAAAAATTCTTCCACAATCATCAAATGTAATACAATCTCTCAACAAGACAGATATTGGAAAATATCAATCAGATGTATTATTTAGAAGTTATTGGCGCTCATAATAAAAATAGCTTCAGTGTCATGGGGAAAGTAAAACCCATATTGGAGGGATTTAGGAAGGCAGATGAAAGATAAAGAAATACAAAGAATAATGAAGACTGTTATTGATTAATCTCCATAGGAAGAAGAGAAAAATTATTGAGATACTACTGTAAGAAACAGGAAGATTATTCATTCTTCAGAGAAGGGTATAAAATAATTTTAAAAAAAGAAATAAGGAAAGGGCTTTGTTGATATTGTTTGCTTAGCAAAAGGCTATTTAAGCCTATCTGTGCACTGAGGGAATGCTACCTAGGAAGATAAGGGAGACTAAAGGTAAATTGGGGGGCAGTGGGGGAAGAGCATATTCGCTCAGCAAGTTTTCTCAAGGGAGCAAAATAAAACATAAACATATAGAAATATTTACACAGAAGGAAAAGAAAAACTCATATTTACATCTTACAGAGAAAAGGATGGTGAATCTGGAATACATAAGTTTGTAGGTGAGTACAGATGTGAGACTGCAACTAATGGTCACAGGATTTGTTCTATTTTTTTGTTTGGTTTGGTTTGTTTGTTCTCAGTAGCATAGATTCTAGGAATAAGGTTGCCCAGTGAGAATGAGATTAATGGAAACTGAGGAAGGAGACATAAGACAGTCATAAAAGTTTACAATACTCATTTTGAGGAATCAAAGATAGAGCTAACCAAGATCAGTAAAGGTATTAATGGGATGTTTTGAAGTCACAATCAAAGTTACTTATCAGGATATTTTCACCTGTGTATTTTTTGTCTCCACAGCACTTATTCAATCAAGTAAATAAAAAAATAATGCAGATGATAGCAGTGATTTGGGGTTCATTTTGAGTGGATGAATGTGAGAAAATGACAGGTGCTGAGAAATCTAGGCTACTGAGAAAGTTGTTCAGACATTGCAAATGAAATTCAGGGATGCCAGTGAAGGAAGGGAGATCAGGAAGTATCTGAGTTTCTAAAACAGAAGATAATAAGGTCTTAGAATCTTTGATGAAATAAAATGAAGGAAATAAGGGAGTGAAAGAGCTAGAAAAACAGGAAGTCATGGTCAGAAAACAGGCAAATTCTATTTTAAAGTTCTGATCTCAACCAGATCAGATTAGAAAAACTTTGAGAATTTGACCCTGCAGGGAGAATTTTTGCTGTAAATGTAGATGACCACTGAAGCTGCAAGAGCTGGGTCAATTAGATACAAAGCTATTGTTTGGAGTTCTATAGGAGAGGGTTCAAGACCATTCAAATAATTAAAAGATGATGTGTAAATATGGAAAGTATGATCCAGGTACCAAAGACTTCAACAGATGTAGAACCTACAAAGCAAGATGTAGAAAATGCAGAAAGGATAGGGTAGTATGATTCTCAAAGGAGTAGAAGTTTTGATATGAAGTAGAACACTTGTATGAAAGTGTTGTTGTGAATCTAGAGAATGATAACCCTGTTTTCTCACTTCAACTATTTGGATTTGAAAATATAATCCGTTATAGTTACATTTTAATGTAATAATTTCAATAGCAATGCATGCCAGAAGCGGCGAGAAACAGAAGCAAACGCTGGGTATAATTTAACAGCTAGCCTTCTTTAATTATTATTAACTAGAAATGGTCAAAATATAGAATAACCACTGATACTACCAATGTATAATGCAACTCAATCAAATGACTTTTTTTTGCCCTCCAAAATTATTAAAAGAATTATGCTAAGGCACAAATAAAACTGCCTTTGCAAAAATTATGGCAGTGAGAAAAATCTGGCATAGCTGACTCCATCGACTCCATCATGCTTCTAACCTCACAAAGAGACTATGAAAAATATGTAGCACTATTAAACAAAATTACTGTCATAAGAAATATGACATAATCATACTTTTCTTGCAAGAACATTACATGTGTTTTCCCATAAACAGTCAGAAATGAACATTTTAATTTATATTATTTGAAACTGGGAAATCAAAATATGCCACCCCCAAATATACTTCTTTGGCATATTTTGGGTTAGTTGTGATGAGAAAGCAGGCAGAATTAGCTCTGAGAAGCTATCTTTTGTAAAAGAAATTTACATCTATCTGCTTTAATAAAGTAAACAGGGGATGCAGACAGAGGCTTTTTCTGAGGTTGTCTTATCAGGATCTAGGAAAGATTAACTCACAGGAGAAAGAGACTAAAGGTCTGACACTTATTAAGGTTTCACAGAGAAACTTTTGCTACAGGCTACTATTTCTCTTTCTGAGGGCTGCTTCTCAGGAGACTTCATCTGCGTAACAAGACAGGCTTTGCTCATTACATATATTTTTCTCCTCACCCTCCAGTAACCTTTTACCACTTCCCTCTCAGAGCTCCAAACCCCAACTCCTTTCCTTACAGTATACAATCTTCAGTCATCTGGCTCATCTTGGAGTCTCAGTTTTTATGTGGCTGCTGTGTATTTGCATACAAATTAACTTGTATGCCTTTTCTACTAATCTGTCTGTTGTCCATTTGTTTTTTAGGCTCAATTACAAAGACTTCAACAAAGAAAGAAGACATTCCTTCATCCCTGCAAAACAAAACTCTTTTTAAACACCAGACATCAGGACCGGTTTACACATATCCTTTGCCAACACAAGAAATAGTTTTATGGTATATCCAATTTTTATGATATATCAAACTACATCATTTTTACAATATTTAGAAAGGTTAATTTACATATGGTGTTTAAGAAAGAAGCAACTGGAAGTTTATTTTAATAAAAAATGAAATTGTTTTTATAAATAGGCTCTTAGAAATGCAAAACTTCTTGCTGTTAATGATTCAATGTACAACTACCTCCAGTTATTCAAAACTTGAACGTCTGATTTCCTAATCCTGTAAAACTGCCTTTTACTGACACAACAAATATAATGTACATATTTTAATTTCCTTTAACAGAATCTACTGTTGACTCATTAAGAGTGCAAAAAATCTGCAGAGAATTACCTTTAAAATCCCTGGATAAAGTTTGGCAAATAACAGCTGATACACCCTATGAATTATTCTGTCAGTTTTAAAGGATATAAAGCTTAAATGTCAAAAGGAAGATTTCTTTGTATATAGGAAAACATAGAGGTCTATTTACATTACAGTCTGATGGGTTCTTCCTGCCTGCCGCCCAGCAAAACCAATGGACTGAGAGCAATAGGTTTTGTAGCAAAGGAAGAGTTTAGTAATTACAGGGCCGACCAAGCAGAAACACAGAAGATAATTTTCAAGCTCACTTCCCAATAATTTAGATACTAGGGATATTCAAGGATACTTTGGCTGTCACTGGGTTAGGGAATGGGGAATGCTAACTGTTTCGGTCAGACATAAACACATATGTGGTAAAAGCAGTCTTCTTGTACCAAGTAAGTTACTGGATAGGGGTTACAAGACCTGCTATCAGTTTCTTGGTATGAGTTACCGATTCCGGTGTTACCAGCTGGTACATCAGAAGGCAGTGTCTGAAAACTATCTCAAAAACCAGCCTTAGGTTTTATTATATTACCTATAGGAGCAAGTGGGAAGATTACAAATCTTGTGACCTCTGGCTACCTGATTCCTGAGACATAATTTTAACCTTGTGGACAATGTGTTCATTTTACAAAGGTGGTTTTAGTCCCCAAACTAGAAGGCAATTCGTTTTGCGAAAGTGTTGCTATCATCTTTGTCTTAAATTATTTTCATAGGTAACTCATGCTCTGCCCAAGAATGAGCAAGACCAGCTTCCACATGTACATATTATAAGAACTAATACACTAGTTCAGCAGTGTTACAGCATAAAAAATCAATGTATAATAATCAATTGTATTTTTATGTATTAGCAATAAAACAAAAATTAAATTAAGAAAACACGTTCATTTAAAATAGCATCAAATGAAATAAGAATATTTAGGAATAAATTTAACCAAACGAATACAAAATTTATCCTCTCAAAATACAAAACATTATTAAACTTATTAAAGAAGAGCCAAATAAATGGAGAGGTAGCTTGTGTTTAAAGATCAGAATACTTAATATTGTAAAGATGGCAATATTCCTCAACTGATCTGCAGCTTCAATCAAATCCCTCAGAATCCCAGCTGGCTTCTTGTAGAAATTGACAAGCTGATCTAAAATTAATACAGAAACTTAAGGGAGCTGAAATAGTCAAAACAGTTTGAAAAGAAGAACAAAATTGGAAGACTCACACTTCTTAATTTCAAAATATACTACAAAGTAAATACATGGAATCGGCATACGTTTAGACATATGCGTCAATAAAATAAAATTGAAAGTCTCGAAATTTGTCTTTATGTTTCTGAGAGATTTTGTTTTGACAATTAAATGGGCAAAGAATAATTGAACAAATGGTTCTGGAAAAATTAGATACCAAAACACAAAAGAATGAAGTTTTATATGACTCCTTTTTTATACCATACAAAGAAAAATTAACTCAAAATTTAAGAGGTAAAGCCCATAAACTATCTTAAAAGTAAACTTAGGAGTAAATATTTGTGACCTGTTACTGGACAAAGCCTTTATACTTATGACACCAAAAGGACAAGCAACATAAGAAAAAATAAATAAATTTCACTTCATCAAAAGGAAAAATAATGTGTTTCAAAGGATACCACTGAGAAATTGATAAGACAAGTGACAGAATGGAACAAAATATTTGCAAACCATGTATCTGTTAAGGGACCTGCATAATAACTGTATAAAGAACCATTACAACTCAACAGTAAAAAGACAAGTCAACTTGAAAATGAACAAAAACTACCAACATTTTCTCAAAGAAGATCTAAAACTAGCCAATAAACAAATGAAGAAATACTCAACATTAGTCGTCGTCAGAGAAATGTGAATCAATACCAACTACAAATGGGATACAACTTCACACCCACAAGGATAGCTGTTGTCAAAAAGACACACAATAGCAAGTGTTGGGTAAAATACAGAAATACTGGAACCCTAACACATAAATGAGACTGCAAAATGGTTCATCTCCTGCCGAAAATAGTCTGCCAATTCCTAAAAGTGTTAAAGTTTTCAGCAATTCCATTCATAATAATTTACCCAGAAAACAGAAAATATATGACTAAACAAAACTTTATACACAAATTTTTATACCAGTATATTCATGATAGCCAAAAAGTATAAACAAGCCAGATATCTCTCAATTGGCAAGTGTATAAAATAAAATGTGGCATATACACACAAAGAAATATCACTCACTCAAAAAGTAATTCATGCTACACTGTGTTTGAACCTTGAAAACATATGCTAAGTGAAAGAAGCCAGACACAAAAATATCATTTATTGTATGATACCGTTTATATAAAAGGTCTAAAGCATGAGACTCTATGGAGATAGACTGTAGATGAAGAATTGCTTAGGACTCGATAAGCGGTTGAGGAACAGTAAGGTACAACTGGTTATGGATACAGTGTTTCTTTTGGGAATGTTGAAATGTTCTAAAATTGATGGTGAGGATGACCGAAAAAACCTGAATATGCTAAAAACCACGAAATTATTTGCTTAAATGGTGAATTATATAGTTTATAAAGTACATGCCAAAAAAAGCTATTAGGGAAATGAACGTAAGAAAATAATACATAAATTTTGAAAATTATTTTATCAGCACAATATAAGCTTCAACCCTGATTTTTAAAATATTTCAATTATACTAATACATAATTTGTTTCATAATTTAGGCTATTTTAAGAAGATTAGTGATTTTTATGAATGGGCCTAGAGGTTATTAGTTTACTAAAAAAATAAGTAACTGTATGACAAATTGTCATGTTTGTCATTAATGTTTACTATGTATTCTACTATTATTATTATACTGTAGCACTAAACTTTATGTATTTAATAACTGTGAGTACTAAAATAAAATAAATTAGAAACGGGCCATTCTCTCTTAGTTTTATGTGAATTCTAGACCACTCTCATCACATTTAAAGTCACAGTTTGGGGCTTTGTTTTGTAGACTATACAATTATAATCATTCCATTAAGTAATTAATAACGATTTGTTGTTATATCTAAGGTCCAGAAGTGGGATCCAGTAGACGTGAAATCCAATCACAACTTTCTAACATTCTAATCCATCAAAATTATTTAACTATTGTAAAATTTACTCATTCATTGATAAGATTAGGGAAATTGACTAAAATATACACAATGTACCCTTAAAGTTCTAAAATGCAAATATTAATAGCATAGTAAATATATTAGGTATCAATTCTACAGAAATATAGCAATTTATTAAAAAGAGCACCATAGATTGGTAGAATATTTGTATACAAATAATTATACAGAAATAATCTAAAAATAAGATTTGGAGGCACATAAGAAGTTGCCATTTTCCTTTAATTCTTATTTAAATTAAAATAGGGGCCAGGTGGCCAAGCTCAGTGGCTCATGCCTGTAATCCCAGCACTTTGGAAGGCCAAGGTAGGTGGATCACCTTAAGTCCAGAGTTTGAGACCAGCCTGACCAACATGGCAATACTCTGCCTCTACTAAAAATACAAAAATTAGCCTGACGTAGTGGTGGGTGCCTGAAATCCCAGCTACTCTGGAGGCTGAGGCAGGAGAGTTGCTTGAACCTGGGAAGCAGAGATTGCAGTGATAAGAGATTGCACCACTGCACTCCAGCCTGGGCAACAAGAGTGAGACTCCATCTCAAAATAAACAAACACAAAAATTCAAAGGTGCTGTATGCTAAAAACTTTCAATAAACTAGGTATCCATGGAACGTATCTCAAAATAAAAAGCCGTTTAAGACAAACCCACAGCCAATATCATGCTGAATGGGCAAAACTGGAAGCATTCCCTTTGAAATCAGGCAATAGAAAAGGATGCTTTCTCTAACAGCTACTATTGCATATAGTATTGAAAGTTCTAGCCCGAGCAATTATGCAAGAAAAAGAAATAAAAGGCATTCAGTTAAGAAAGGAGGAAGTCAAATTGTCTCTATTTGCAGATGACATGATTGTATATTTAGAAGATCTCATCGTCTCAGCCCCAAATCTCCTGAAACTGATAAGCAACTTCAGCAGTCTCAGGATACAAAATCAATGTACAGAAATCACAAGCACTCCTATACACCCATAACAGACAAACAGAGAGCCAAATCAAAAGCAAACTCCCAACCACAATTGCTACAAAGTGAATAAAATACCTAGGAATACAACTGACAAAGGATGTAAACGACCTCTTCAAGGAGAACTACAAACAACTACTCAAAGGAATAGGAGAGGACACAAACAGATAAAAAAAATCAATGTTCATGGTTAGGAATAATCAATATTGTGAAAATGAACATACGGCCCAGAGTAATTTATAGATTCAATGCTATCCCTATCAAGCTACCTATGACCCTCTTCACAGAAATGGAAGAAACCATCTTAAGCTTTATATGGAACCAAAAGAGAGCCCACATAGCTAAGTCAATTCTAAGCAAAAATAACAAAGCTGGAGGCATCACACTATCTGATTTCAAACTATACTACAAGGCTACAGTAATCAAAACAGCATGGTACTGGTACCAAAACAGAGATATACACCAATGGAACAGAACAGAGGCCTCAGAGGTAATGCCACACATCTACAACCGTCTGATGTTTGACAAACCTGACAAAAACAAGCAATGGGGAAAGGATTTCCTGTTCAATAAATGGTATTGGGAAAACTGGCTAGCCAAGTGCAGAAAGCAGAAACTGGACCCCTTCCTGACACCTTACACTACAATTAATTCCAGATGGATTAAAGACTTAAATGTAAGACCTAACACCATAAAAACCTTAGAAAACCTAGGCAAAACCATACAGAACATAGGCATAGGCAAGGACTTCATGACTAAAACACCAAAAGCATTGGCAACAAAATCCAAAATAGACAAGTGGGATCTAATTAAACTCTAGAGCTTCTGTACAGCAAAAGAAACTATCATTAGAGTGAATGGGCAACCAACAGAATGGGAAAAATTTTTGCAATCTACCCACCTGAAAAAGGGCTAATATCCAGAATCTACAAAGAACTAAAATAGATTTACATGGAAAAAAAAACAAACCCATTCAAAAGTAGGCAAAGAATATGAACAGATACTTTTCAAAATAAGACATATATAAGGCCAACAAACATATGAAAAAATGCTCATTATCACTGGTCATTAGAGAAATGCAAATGAAAACCACATTGAGATACCATCTCACGCCAGTTAGAATGGTGATCATTAAACAATTTGGAGACAACGGATGCTGGAGAGGATGTGGAGAAATAGGAACACTTTAACACTGTTGGTGGGAGTGTAAATTAGTTCAACCATTGTGGAAGACAGTGTGGCGATTCCTCAAGGACCTACTAATAGAAATTCCATTTGATCCAGCAATCCCATTATTGGGTATATATCCAAAGGATTATAAATTGTTTTATTATAAATACATGCACACATATATTCATTGTAGCACTGTTTACAATAGCAAAGACCTGGAACCAACCCAAATGCCCATCGATGACAGACTGGACAGGGAAAATGTGGCACATATACACCATGGAATATTATGCAGCCATAAAAAGCGATGAGTTTGTGTCCTTTGTAGGGACATGGATGAACCTGGAAACCATCATTCTTAGAAAACTAACACATGAAGATAAAATCAAACACCACATGTTCTCACTCATAAGTGGGTGTTGAACAATGAAAACACATGGACACAGAGAGGGGAGCATCACACACTTGGGTCTGCTGGGGGGGGAATAGGAGAGGGACAGTGGGCAGTGGGAGGTTGGGGAGGGATAACATGGGGAGAAATGCCAGATATAGGTGATGGGGAGATGGAGGCAGCAAAACACATTGCCATGTATTTACCTGTAATAACCTAACCTGGGTTAGCATAACTGACTCCATCTTAGCTGCAAACCTGACAAACTCTCTGGAGCCTCTCCCTCCCTGCTGCAGCCCTTCAGGTGCATTACTGGGTCACACCTCAGTCAAAGCTTTGAACCGTTAAGAGTGGTTCACACTGTTCAGAGTACCTGTAACCATTGTAACTGCATCCTGCTTGCCAAGTCTACCTGCTATTGTGAATACCTTCCTTAGTGACTGATTGCATGTAAAGTTCCCCCTGCTGCCCCCCTTATTGACTGTATGGATATACTCTTAGCAATCAACAATCCTGGGAACCTCCTGTCCCCTGGTTAGCGGCCTCCTCCTACTAACTTGTTCTGCTTCTGTAAAATTCTGCTTCAGCTAGGCTGACCCCTCCCCTTCCTAAATCAAGGTATAAAGGGAAATCAAGCCCCTTCCTTGGGGCAGAGAGATTTTGAGCATTAGCTGAGACTCAGTCGCTGGCTGAATAAAGGACTCACAATTTGAACTCAGTGTGTGGCGTTTCCTTCTAACTCACTCAGTTATTACATATCTATGCAACAATCCTGCATGATCTGCACATATACTCCAGAACCTAAAGTACAATATATATATTAAAAAATAATAAATAAAAATAAATAAATAAAATAGTGGCCAGGTGCAATGGCTCACACCTATTGTCTCAGCTACTCATAAGGCTGAAGTGGGAGGATCATGTGAGCCCTGGCCTTAGAGGCTGCAGTAAGCTATGATCTTATCACTGTGCACAATGAAAGTACACAGATCTCATCACTATGTTATCCAGCCTGGGTAACATCATGAGAAATGGTCTGTGGAAGGAAGGAAGGAAGGAAGGAAGGAAGGAAGGGAGGGAGGGAGGGAGGGAGGGAAAAGAGAAGAGGGGGAAGGAGGGAGGCATAGGAAGAGGGAGGGAGGAAAGGAGGGAAGGAGAGAAGAGGGAGGAGGGAGGAAGGAGAGGAGAGGGAGGAGGAAGAGAAGGAGGGGAGAGGGAGGAGAGGGGGAGAGGGAGGAAAGAGGGAAAGTGGGGAAAGGGAGGAGAGAGGGAAGATGGGAGAAAGGAGGGAGAGGGAGGGAAGGAGGGGAGAGGGAAAGAGGGAAGGAGGGGAGAGGGAGGAGGGAGGGGAGAGGGAGGAGGGAGGGGAGGAGGAAGGAAAGGAGAGGGGGAAGGAGGGAAGAGGGAGGAGGGAGGGAGGGAGGGAAGGAGGAGAGATGGAGGGAGTGAAGGAAGGGGGAGGGAGGGAGGGAGGGTGGAGGGAGGGGAGGAGGGGAGAAGGGAGGCAGGGAAGGAGGGGAGAGGGAGGAAGGAGGAAAAGGGGAAGGGAGGGAAGGAGGGAATTAAAGTAACTATTTAATATACATTTGGAATTATAATTAGCCTAAATTCAAAGTGTTTTCTGTTTATCTAGCTCTTCAATCAGGACTTTAAAAATGCTCCTATCAGAGACCTGAGCCTATCAAGTGAAAGGATGCTTTACTCTGCTAATGATCATCCTTCCCTTTATGACTTTAGGCACGCCAAGCTTCTAGTTGCTATAGCTTTTCTCACAATACTAATAAGATCTGAAAGCTTTTTTTGCTTGCTTGCTTGTTTTAGTGGCTCTGAAGACAGTCACCTGGATGGGCAAACCTGCCACCGCATTCAAGTCCCTTCTTCTTGTCATTTGCTACTTTAGTGATGAGCTGTGGCTAAGGATGGGTGTTGTGCAGAGCAAGACACTTGGCAGAGGCCTCAGAACCAGATACAGAAAGAACAAAGGCATAAGCAGACCAGAAATAGAGCTTTGCTTACAGAACTCCTATGCCTGCCTTTATGAGATGTCCTGGAAACCTGCAGGTTTTCTTGCCTTTAGGTGAATTTCAAGAGTGATGGACACTTTGGGAGGCCGAGGCGGGTGGATCACGAGGTCAAGAGATCGAGACCATCCTGGTCAACATGGTGAAACCCCGTCTCTACTAAAAATACAAAACAAAAAAAAATTAGCTGGGCATGGTGGTGCGTGCCTGTAATCCCAGCTACTCAGGAGGCTGAGGCAGGAGAATTGCCTGAACCCAGGAGGCGGAGGTTGCAGTGAGCCGAGATCGCGCCATTGCACTCCAGCCTGGGTAACATGAGTGAAACTCCGTCTCAAAAAAAAAAAAAAAAAAAGAGTGGTGGAGATGGGATGACTTTCCAACACTGTGGTTAAGAAAGGGCTATACATCAAAACTCATGAGACAGGAAAATAAAGAATCTTTTTCCTGGCACCCCAACTATGAACTTACAATTTGTTAATGACACAATAACAGCCAACAGGAGTAGAGCCTGCTCACCTACTGATTACGAATTTGCTGAACATAGCCCCAATATTCTCAGAAAATGAACTAGAACCATGGTGGACAAGAACAACAAAAAAGACCAAAGAAACAAAACTTCGAATTGTGTCTCTAAGTCCATTCCTCGGCTTCTTATTTTAGTGAAAGATTTCCCAAATACACCTATCTAATGGCTGTCACTTGTATTACCTGACCTCTTTTGAGTTTAGTGTCGCCATGTGACTAACAGTATAATGGAATGAATATGAGCAGAAGTGACATGTGGCTTTCAGGTAACTTCCTTAAAACCTCCTTTAAAAACAGGTCCTCTTAACCACTGTCACCTTCACACAGGTTAATTCAGAAGACAGAAGCGCTTTGGCTAAGCTGGTGGAAGCTATGAGAACCTATTACAAAACAACAGATAGATGAGATCCGCCGTCACTGGGGAGGCAGTGTCCTGGGTCCCAAGCCTGTGGCTCGCATCGCCAAGCTTGAAAAGGCAAAGGCTAAAGAACTTGCCACTAAACTGGGTTAAATGTACACTGCTGACTTTTCTGTACATAAAAATAATTAAAGTAATAAAAATTTTCCTTAAAAAAAACAAAAACAAAAAAACCCAGGTTCTTCCCCTGGACTGTCAGAAAAATGTACTAATTGAGGAAATTGTTAGGGAAAATGCAAAGATAGTCTTTGGAATCCCAAAACTGTGCCAGCTGCTAGAAAAAGACAGTTTCTATCTCATTTGAGCCACTTGTGTTAGGTCCCTTTACTAACGCAGCTTAGTCTATACTCTGATTAATACAGTCGGCAAAGGAGAAAGCAGAGCACCTAAGATAACCAAGGTATCAAAACAAAAAGAACTGAAATAAGTCAGATGAAGTGTTCCTACAAAGCCATTGTTGGACAACAGAGCTTTCACATACATCAAATGCACACTCATACACACTTTTTAAAGATAAAATGTGAGGGTGTAAGTTTTATTATTTATTTTTTTGTTGTAGAGGCAAGGTCTCACTCTGTTGCCCAGGCTGGTCAAAAGTGTAAATTTTGAATACAGAAAATGAATTATGTTGATAATTATTACTATGACCCGAATGACAGGTCTGCAAATCAAGAGAAAATAATGGCTCAAATGGACAAGAATATACATTCTAAATTAAGACAGAAAGAAGACACAAATGTTTTTAAGCAATAAACCTTATAACAGATCAATCTAAATTGATAACAATGGTGTGACTGAAAATTTTAGTGTAAGGGCTAAATAATGATTCTGAAATAAAGTAGATTTATTACAGATGAATTAAAATGTCAATGCCATCACGGTTCTTAGAGTTAATCAGGAGAAAGGGAGTTTAATGCATTCTAAAGAACCCATTTTGTCACGACAGTGTAAACAGCTGGGAACTAATGCCCGCTGGTAAAAAGGCAAAGCTGATATCTTGATTTTACTTATTTGTAAAAAGTCTTCACGCAAAGTAGAAACAATAAATTAATAGCAACAGATAAAACAGCAAAAGTATAAAAGATAAAATAAAAAATCACTATAAGATAAACAGAAAACAAAGTAAGATGAAAGGCATGGTTTAAGATTTTTATGTTGGCTGAGTATTGAGCTCAGTGACACCCAGTTCTCCTATTGGATTAAGAACCAAGACCCATCTCTATGTTGCTAAAAAATAGACTTTCAGACAGACTATTAGCAATTTAAATATACAGACACAGATAAAGTGATCCTTAAAAGCATAGAAAAAGATATATAATGAAAGAGTACTCATAGGAAACCTGGATTGACTACATTAATGTCAGACATAATAAACTTTAAGCTAAGCTATACTACTAGAGACAAACAGGATTTTTATCCCTCCCAAAATCCCAATTCAATTTTTGTAGGAAGTACCGTGCTTATTCCCAAAGTTACATGGAAGCAAAAGAGACATGTAATAGTCAAAACAAATTTTAAGTAGAGTACCAAAGAGGATTCTCATTACTTAAGTTCCACTATGAATCAATCATAAATTGATTTTTAACAGAGATACCAAAGTGATTCATGGGTAATAGTTTTCTTTTTAACAAAAGCTGCTGCAACAAATGAGTATCAATGTTGGGGAACAGGGGACAGATGGCACTTACTTCACACTACACGCAAGCATTCAAAAAATGAATCATCGTTCTAAATGTAAAAGTGAAAACTGGATGCCACAAATTTTTCATTTTCATTTAGTTTATATAAATATTTTTTGACAAAGTCTCACTCTAAAATAAATATATAAATAAATATATACACACACACACACACACACA
>NW_022436961.1:16422706-16539208 GCF_009761245.1 Sapajus apella | reverse complement strand
CTACAGGCGTGCGCCACCACGCCCAGCTAATTTTTGTATTTTTAGTAGAGACAGGGTTTCACCATGTTAGCCAGGATGGTCTCAATCTCTTGACCTCATGATCCACCCGATTATGCCTCCCAAAGTGTTGGGATTACAGGTGTGAGCCACTGCGCCTGGCCATTTAAAATATTTTCCAATTTTTCTTGTTAATTTTTTCTTGATCTCTTGGATTTTAAAAAGCATTGTTAATTGCCAAATATCTGGTATTATCCAAGATATCTTTCTGCATTAATTTATAATCTAATTCTGATTTAATCAGAGGTGATATCCCATATTATCTCTTTTGTTTAAAATTTCTGAAGCTTGGTTTATGGACCAGATATTGGTTCTTTTTTGTTAATGTTCCCTGGACACTTTGATAGTAGTATACTGGATTTTTGTGTAGACTGAACTACAATTGTTGATTAAATCAATTGGATTTTTAGATTTGTTCAAGACTTCTATAGTCTTACTAATTTTTTCCAGTCTACTCAAATAATTATGGAGAGATGAGATAGAAAGGAGAGAAAAGTATATATATCATACAAACATTAATCATAAGAAAACTTGTCAAATGGGTTTTTTATCCTTTTGCTTTTAGCCCATCCATGTCTCTGTATTTAAAGTGTATTTCTTTTAGTCATCATAAAGTTCAATGTTGCTTTTTTATTTAGTCTGACAAGGTCTCCCATTTATTTGCCATATATGGCCTTTGATGTTTAATGAAATTACTGATGTGGTTTGGGTTAAACATACCACCTTGCTATTTATTCCCTCCTCTTTGTGATTTTTTAAATTTTCCTTTTCTTTGGATTTAGTATTTTTACTATTAAATTTCATTTCCGCTCATTAACTATACTTCCTTCTGAAAATATGTATTCTTATTGTTTGGTATGAAGTTTACCATATGCATTGTTATCACAATCTCACCAATATCCAACATCATAAATAATGTATGCATATCATAATATTATATGTATAATAGTACACATCCATTATCTTCCCTTTCCTCTATTGTGCTGTCGTTCATTTTACTTGAACATATATTATAAAACATATGTTACCGTTCTTTTACTTTCAGCAGTATATATTAACTTACAGAAACTAAAACGTAGGAAAATCTTTTATATTTACTTACATACTTACTACTCCTGGCACTCTCCATTCCTTTGGGGAGATACACATTTTTATCTGATATAATTTTGTTCCTTCTGAAGAACTACAAATCTCTCAGTATTAATTTTTCTGAAGAATTTTTTCCACCTTTATTTGTGAGTACTTTTCCCATTGGATGTAGGTTAGTTTCAACACTTTAACGGTGTAATCCTATTTTGTGTGTGTGTGTGTGTGTGTATGTGTGTGTGTGTGTGTGTGTGTCTAGCATCCTTTGTGTTGAAAGGTCTGAGAAAAAAAAATTTTTCCTTTATTGCCATAAGATACATACTTTTTTTTTCTAGCTTAAAAATGCTTTGCCTTGTTGCTAGTATTCAGTAACTTAGTTACAGTGGGTATTGTATGACTTCATGGTTATCTTGTGTAAAATATCCTTGGATCTTTGTTTTATATTTGTTCCAAAGTTAGAAAAAATATCTACCTTTATTTCTCAGATACGTTTTGTTTCAATTATGAACATTCTTAAACTTCCACTATTACCTTATACTTTTTTTTTTATTTTGTAATCCAGTTTGGATCTTCTTTATTGCTATGTGTTTAAGTTCACTGAATTCTTCTTCAGTGCTCAATCTGTTTTTAATCCCATTTAGCAATGTAACATTTGCAATTTTTAAGCTCTGAAAGTTTTGATTTCTAGTTTATGTTTCTTTTCTCCCTTCTTCATGTTCATGCTTTTCTTTAAATTCCTGAGCATACTCATAATTAACTTGTTAAGTCTTTGTCTACTCCATTTATAACATCTTTGTCATTTTCAGGTCTATTTCTATGGACTGTTTTTTTCTTCTTTTACTTAGGGTTTACATATTTCTGCTTCTTCTGGTGTCTCATACATTTTCATTGGATGCTGGAATCTGAATTCTGCATTGTTAAGGGGTGAATGTTGTTGTCTTGCTTTAATAAGCATTGAACTTCATTCCTGAAAGCAACTAAATTATTTACAGATACATTTATGTCAAGTTAAAAAAAAAAAAAGCTCTGTTTAGACTGTAAATACAGACTTTAGGACTAGTTTAGTTATACTAGTAAGGGATGACATTTCTATAGTCTATACCACATTCCTTTGTGAATTCAGTGAAGCCTCTCCTTGCTGGGGGGTTGAAACTCAAGTATCTTTTAGCTCTATGTGAGCTCTGGAAACTGGTCAGCCTATAGACTCATAAGATACTTTTCCAAGTCTTGTGAAATTTTACACTAATATGTGCACAGCTTCGGATTCAACAAGGGACTTGAATGCCCAATCATATCTATGAAGGCCTTTATCGATGTAGCAGCCTCTACTCCAATATGGCCCCCAGGGTCTTGAATCTTTGTTTCTCCAACTTGGTAAGACTGCCTTGCCTTGCATAGGTCACTCTTCCTGCACTGAATTACAGAAATCCTTCCAAGCAGAAATCTGCAGTGAACATAAAACTCATGTTATTTCCCTTATTTCAAGGACCACAGTTCCATACTGCCTATTGTTCACTTTCTAAAAATGTTTGCTTTATGCATTTTCTGTATTTTTCTAATTATTTATGCTGGGGGAGGAGCAGATCTGGTCTCATCTACTCTATGTCTAGAATAAAATTTCTGGAATAAGCTTTTTAAGTTGCATCATGGGTATGAGACATTCTGAGGTGTCATTGTCCTTCAAGATACATTATATGCCAAAAAAAAAAAAAAAGCTATTAAATGGTTCTGCATTCTTAAATATGTACAATGCATGAGTGCCAGAAATAAAAAGTAGAAGCTGAATGGGTGTTCCCATTTCTCTACTAGTTATCTTTATGGAGTATTTGGTCTCTCTGTCCCTGAAATATAAGGTTCTGCAGGAGCAGATGGCTGGTTTCCAGGGATGTACTATGCTCTTATAAGAGTTACACTAAACTCAAAACATGGCTGTTTCCTGGTCATTTACTACACTTTATTCCAATAAAGAGACATAGCAAGGACTTCTATTCTACCATCAATATGAGTATCACAAGGTTTCTTACCCCACAATGGGTACAATGTCAACTATCTGAAACTAAGGAGAAGCCCCAGGGGTGTTTTTGCTTGCTGCCATGCTTGCTGATAACCAAGAATGTACAATTGAAGAAACTACGTCCAGCAAGGGCAAAGTACTATATTCAAGGCCTCAGATCCCTCAGAGATAAAGGTCTTCTTTCCCCACTGGGTGAGCAGCTACCATGAAAATTTGTGTTAGTTTATGGGGAAGAGACTCTAGGATACATATTTCAAGATGGAAATAATATCAATTATGGCTATAAGAAGAATTCCATCAGTGGGACTGTATCTTGTCCTATTAGCCTTCCTGCAGTAAATCATTTTTACAAATTGTGACTGGTCATAGCTTTGAAGAATCAGTGTTAGGAAACAGTGGAGTAACTGTGGGCCATAGGTGGCTCTGAGAAAAACAAGAAGTACACTGAAAGATACTCTCAGTGTGATTCCATTCACCTCTACACACTGAAGGCAATTACTATGAACTCCTGTAACTCTCTGCCTAGAAAATTATTCCTTGGCTATTAAAAGATGCATTGCCCATGTTCAAGACAAGTTGAAAATGGCAGGAGCCAGTTTTCCTGAAAACAGACCTCAACCAATGTTTAAGGAGGGAGCGGTTAAATGCCGCAACTTTCTCCCACCTAGTCTGGGCTACCTCTGAGTCCTGTTCTTTATTCTCTCCCTGAGTTATTAGTGAAACTGGGCCCAATTACTCACAGTCATGACTAGCTTGACTACGTATCTTTTAGTTGTTTACTTCCTTTCCTTGGCTTACATCCTTGTTTCCTTACCTCCTCTCTGACCTCTCAGAATCACTTTCCAAATGAGCAACTTGCACCCAAATACTAAGGCCAAAGTCTGCTCTTGGGGAATACAATCCATTATACTATTTATTAATCGATTCCAATACGTAGTGCAATTGGCATTGTAGAAAAGTGAAGAGAGCATTGAATTTTCAGTATCTATCTAGGACAACTGAGCATCATCTGAAAAACCAAAAAGAACGGTACCTATTTCTGAAAAATTCAATTCCAAATAGACCAATAATTTAACTTAGTAGAAAACCGTGAACATTTTAAAGAGAGAATATAGGACAATATCTTTATTGCATTTTCAAGGAGAGTGGGGGAAAAAAAATTCATAGACATGTCCCAAATTTTGAAAATCCAAAGAAAAAGAGTCACAGTAGGAGAAGATATTTGCAACACAGGATCAATAGCCAGAACACATTAATAATTCCAGTGACTCAAGAAAGTAGAAAAAAGTCTAAAGAAAAAATGGGCCAAAAACAACATATTATTTTGGAAACTTAAGTGGCAAGTACCAGTAATAATACACCTAATTCAAATCTTGTGGACTCACAGTATACATACAATGTTTTAAAACTATTGCTGTAATATTTTGAATCACTTTTTTATTTGCTGAAAACTTCAGAAGTAAATGAAAAGCTGGTCCACTGTGTAGACCAGCTTTGTAGAAATTATATAGTAGGAAAATTCTTATTTTTAAAGTAAAAATGTGTCCCAAAGCTTTTAATAGCAACATTTTCAAACTGTTGAACAATATAGCTATTTCTAAGTTAAAAAAAATCTCCCAAATGCAATGCATATTCTCATTTGAAAGTAAATGGTACTTATAAACTGAGTGATAGAAACATCTGTTGCTATAGCAGTAAGTGAAATAGAGTATTGAGTTGTCAGAATCTTTTTGTTACAAATGTTAACAGCCCTTTATCCCAGCATATCTTTAGAAGTATATTTTCAGCTTTCATTGTATTATGAAGCATTTCATATCTTAGCCTTCCTTTGATAGCTAATAACTACCTTGAGTTAATAGCACACTGTCTGATCTTCCAAACAGAGATTACACCTTTCTAGCTCAGATAAAGTCTCACAATGAAATTCAATAATTCCAAATAAAAGAAATACTACTACAAGGCTTAAGAAACTTTAATAACTTCTTAATTCCTGAAAACAAACCCTGAAAAGCTTTTTTCTAGCACAGTAGATATTTGTATTGTGCATTTCAAAACCACCTTCTTACGAAAACCATTCCAACACATTTGTTTCATTTATCTTTTACAAAAAGAGGACTGGTATTAATTCCCAGCTTCAACAGAAGACGACTGTAAGTACAATAGAAAGGTGGCTGCAATCAAACAGCAAGTCTGCAAGGAAGCTAAAACATGCCCTTTAGTCTCTTCTGAGATACATGTGTAGAACGTGCAGGTTTGTGACATAGGTATACATGTGCCATAGTGGTTTGCTGCACCCATCAACCCATCTTCTACATTAGCTATCCCTCCTAATGCTATCCCTCCCCTAGCTCCTTACTCATGACAGGCCCCAGTGTGTGATGTTCCCATCCCTGTGTTCATGTTTTCTCATTGTTCAGCTCCCACTTATGACTGAGAACATGCAGTGTTTGGTTTTCTGTTCTTGTGTTAGTTTGCTGAGAATGCTGGTTTCCAGTTTCATCCATGTCCCTGCAAAGGACACAACTTCATCCTTTTTTATGGCTATGACTTTTAACATCAGGCTCTTGTCAAGGTTTTATTTATTTGTTTGGGGATGTTGTGATAGCAGTCTACTTAGAGTTTGAGTTTGAAGTTTTACACATTATCTTGCTTTCTCTAAACCAAAACTATTTATAGCACATTTCATCTGCCCTAGTTTATAGAAATACACCACAAAGTCATTTTAAGAATTTTTTCATGCATAACAGGCCCTAGGTGCCACGGTTTGGGTATGGTTTGTGCCAACCAAAACTCATATTTAAATTTATTGGTCAGTGTAACAATGTTGGGAGGTAGGGCCTATAATAGGTGATTTAGTTCTTAAGATGAATGAATGCTTTCCTCAAGAGACTGGATTAGGTCTCACAATTCTGGGTTATCACAGGAATAGATTTATTTTTACAAAGTGAGTTGTTATAAAACAGCTCAGCCTCCTATGTTTCTTTCCCTTCTTTCTTTATACACACCCATTTTCCCTTTTCATATTTATTCCACGTTATAACAAAGCATGAGAACTTCACCAGAAGCTAACCAGAGGAAGTTACTTGACCTTGAATATCCCAGTTTTCAGAACCATAAGCTAAGTAAACCTTTTTTTCTTTATAAATTATCTAGTCACAAGTATTTCATTACAGTTAAAGAGCAAGATAAAATCTTGGGACCTCAAATTCACTATGCCCAAGGGAAAAGTTCAACTTGGGAGCTGAGTCATGCAAAAGTTGCCTTCCTTTTGTTCCCAAACAGCTGTAATTTCATAGGGTAACTTTATTGTGTGTGTGTGTGTATGTGTGTGTGTGTGTGTGTGTGTGTATATATATATATATATATATATAGTGAGCACCAAACTAATGCATTATTCACTATTTCCACATCCCTTTCTTTTGAGATGTAAACTGTAGATTTACTGAGTACTAATCAGAGCCTCACAAGAATGTAACCACTTGCCCCATCACTTACCCTCCCTCTTTTGTGTTTTTCCTTTTTTTCTTACCCTCTCACTTGCTCTGCTTTTTAAAAATAATTTCTCTCTTTGGAAAAACAGCACAAGACACAGATCTTACTGTGACTTGCATAGTTTTTTTTTTTTTTTTTTTTTTTCCCCAGCATGTCCTCAACCTTGGCAAAATAAACCTCTAAATTAATTGAGATCTGCCTCATTCACTTTTTGGATTACAGTAGCAATAGAAAATCAACTAAAACAGAAAATTGGTACTTAGAAGTGGGTTGTTTCTCTAGAAATACCTTAAAATATGAAAGTGGCTTTGGAAGTGAGGAATGAGTACAGTTTAAAAGAGTTTGGAAATAAAGGCTAGAAAAAGCCTAGAATGCCATAAATGGTGGTAGTGATCATTCTTGTGAGGGCTTAGCAGACAAGAAGATTAGGGAAAGTGACGATTCTTAGATTACTTAAGTGATCAAGACCTGAATGCTGAAAGAGCTGTGGACAGTAAAGGACTTTCTATTGAGGTCTCAGAGTGAAATGAGAAACATCTTACTGAGAACTAGAGTAAAGGCCATACTTGTTATACAGTTGCAAGAAACTCGGCTGCATTGTGTCCATGCCCTAGGTCTTTGTGGAAGGTGGAACTTCAGAGTGATGAGCAAGGATTTTTTTTGTGAGAGAAATTTCTAAGCAAAATATAGGAAGAGCTGCACGGTTACTTTCAACTGTATACAGTGAAATGTGAAAGCAAGTAGAAGCAAAGTATAAGGATATGAAAAATTATCAGGCTGTCCACATAAAGAACAAAAAAGCATGTTGAGGAGAATAAAACAAGGGTGTATTAAAGACACCAGTGATTAAAGAGAATCATACTGATATAAGGGAGCCAGAGGCTATTCATCATGACAGTGGGAAAAAGACCCCGAAGGTATTTCAGAGATCTTTTAAATTGTTGGTCCCATCACAGGCCTAGAGGCCTAGAAGGAGAAAATAATTTTGTGTGATAGGCCCAGGGTGCCCTCCACAGCCTCACTGACCAGGGCTTCCTCAATACTCTGCTCAATGCATTCCACCACAACACTCTTCAGCTGTTTCAACTGTGGTTCAAGTTATTCTAGGTTCCTCTCCAAAGGATACAAACTGTAAACCTTGGCAGTATCACCCACATCATAGCTTTTAGTAGACCCTGACAGAGCTTGTGCTGGTATTCATAGGGTGCAGACATGCAGATTGCAAGAGCTATGGAGACATGGTTTCCTCCACTGAGATTTAGAAGGATGTTGCAGAAAAGCTGTGGGCCCAGGCAGAAACACACTGCAGTGGTGGGAGGGGGGAGGGGGGCTTTCACAGAGAGTCTCCACTAGGCTCCCTAGTGGAATTATGGGAGTGGGACTGCCACCCTCAGGATCCAGAACTGTACAGTCACTTACAGTGTGCAATGCCAGCCTGGGAAAACTGCAGGCACAAGTGTGCAATTGCAGCTTCTGAGAACAGCCATTTTAGACTGAGCCCAGCAAAGCCATGAGAGCAGGGCTTCCCAAGACCTTGGTGGCCCAACCTCCACCCCAGTGTGTCCATGAGGTGGTACACAAAATCAAAGATTGCTCTAGGGTTTTAAGATTTAATGTTTGCCCTGCTGCGTTTTGGATGTGCTTTGGGCCAGTTACTCCCTTGTTTCTGCCTCTCTCTTTCGAAATGGAAGTATTTACCCTATGCCTGTCCTGTCATTGTATTTTAGAAGTAGATACCTTGTTTTTAATTTTACAGGCTCACAGCTGGAAGGTGTTTGCCTGATTTCTCAGATGAAACTTTGAACTTTGCACTTTTCAGTTGGTGCTAGAGTGCATTAAGGCCTTTGGGACTATTGGGACAAAATGATTGTATTTTGCATGTGAGAAAGACATGAGTTTTGGGTGACCAAAGGTAGAATGCTAGGGTTTGTCCCCTCCATGACTCTTAGTGAAATTTAATTGCCAGTGTAAATGTGTTAGATGGTGAGACCTTTACGAACCAAATAGGTCACTAAGATGGATTAATGTCTTTCTTGTGAGACTGGATTCATTTTGGTGAAAATCGATTTGTTCTCACAAGAGGGGGTTGTTTAAAAGTAAGTCAGCCTCATTTGTCCTCTCCCTTTCTTTTCACATGTGCTTGCTTCCCCTTCTGCTATTCTGTCACCCCATGAAGCAACAACACAAGGCCCTTGCAAGACACCACTACTATGCCAGTGGACATCCCAGATTCCAGAATCATCAACCAAATAAATTATTTTCTGTATATATTACACAATCTTAGGTATTCTATTATAGCAACAGCAACACGGACTAACACAATAGGTAAGAAACAATTTAAGGGGAGGACAATCCCAGATGGCTGAATAGGAACAGCTCTGGATTACATTTCCCAGCAAAAACTTAGACGGTGAGTGATTACTGCACTTCCAGATGAATTTTTACTGCCCACAGACCAGGAGATTCTAGGGGGAAAAAGCACCACGAGTCTCCAGTGCAGCTGTTTCAGCTGGTGCAGCAGGTTTCTGCACAAAAACTCACACAAATCTGGGCACTGTTACAACTGGCAACTGGAACACCTGGGAGACAGAGTCACAAATTCAACTGAAAACAAAAAGGGGCTGAAACAGGGAGCCAGGTGATCTGGTTCAGCCAGTCCTGCCCCCACAAAGACCAGCAATCTGAAACACTCTGGACTGAGAGTTTCACAGCAAGCACAGCTGGACCTGGGATGGTCCAGCTCTGTGGGGGAAGGCTGTCCGCCATTACCAAGGCAGTCCACCACTACCTAGGGAGTCCACCATTGCCGAGGAAGTCCGCAATTGCCGAGGCAGCTCTAACCATACCCCTATAAACAAAATGCAAGGAAGTTCACACAGCAGCTGGGCAGAGCCCACGGCAGTTCAGTAACACCTCTGCTGGCAGACTGTGACTGGGCCACCTTCTTGCTGGGAAGGGCATCTCTGAAAAAAAGGCAGAATCAAGACAGTAACTTATAAATAAAGCCCCACTATCCCAGGACAGAGCACCTGGGAAAAAAAGGTGGTTATGAGTTCTGCTGCAGCAGACTTAAACATACCTGCCTAGCAGCACTGAAGGGAGCAACAAAGCTCAAAGCTCAGCACCTGAGCTCCCATAAGGGACAGACTATCTCCTCAAGCAGCTCCCTGACTCCTGTACACCCAGAGATACCTCATAAAGGAGAGCTCAGGCTGACATGTGGCAGCTATCCTTCCAGGACAAAGATAACAGAAGAGGAAACTGGCAGCAACCCTTACTGTTCTGCAGCTGCTGCAGGTGATCCCCAGGCAAGCAGGGTCTGGAGTGGACCTCCAGCAGTCCTACAGCAGAGGTGCCTGTTAGAAGGAAAACTAAGAAACAGAAAGAACTTCAACACCAACAAAAAGGACATCCAGAGACCCCATATGAAAGCCACCAACTACAAAGACCACAGGTAGATAAATCCACAAAGATGGGAAGAAACCAGTGCAAAAAGGATGAAAGCTCCCCAAACCAAAATGCCTTTCCTGCTCCAAGGGATCACAACTCCTCACCAGCAGGGAACAAGGCTGGATGGAGAATGAGTCTGATGAATTAACAGAAACAGGCTTCAGAAGGTCAGTAATAACAAACTTCTCTGAGATAAAAGAACATGTTTTAACCCAATGCAAAGAAACTAAAAGCTTTGAATAAAGGTTTGATGAAATGCTAAAAAAATAAACAGCTTAGAGAGGAATATAAATGAACTGATGGAGCTGAAAAACACAACACAAGAACTTCGTGAAGCATACACAAGTCTCAATGGCCAAATAGACGAAGCAGAAGAAAGGATATCAGAGATTGAAGATCAACTCAATGAAATAAAAGGAAGAGGCAAGATTAGAGAAAAAAAGAGTGAAAAGACATGAACAAAGCCTCCAAGAAATATGGGATTATGTAAAAAGTCCTCATCTACGTTTGATAGGTGTACCTGAATGTGATGGAGAGAATGAATCCAAGCTGGAAAACACTTTTCAGGATATTATCCAGGAGAACTTCCCCAAAGTAGCAACGCAGGCCAATATTCATATCCAGGACATAGAGAGAACACCACGAAGATATTCCTCAAGAAAAGCAACCCCAAGACACATAATCTTCAGAATCACCAGGGTTAAAATGAAGGAGAAAATGCTAAGGTCAGTCATAGAGAAAGGTTGGGTTACCCAAAAATGGAAGGCCATCACACTCACAGCAGATCTTTCAGCAGAAACCCTACAAGCCAGAAGAAAGTGGGGGCCAATATTCAATATCCTTAAAGAAAAGAACTTTCAACCTAGAATTGCATATCCAGCTAAACTAAATTTCAGAAGCGAAGGAGAAATAAAATCCTTTACAAACAAGCAATTGCTGAGAGATTTCATCACCACCAGGACTGCCTTACAAGAGCTTCTGAAAGAAGCACTAAATATAGAAAGGAACAACCAGTACCACCCACTCCAAAAAATACCAAATGGTAAAAAGCATCGACACAATGAAGGAACTGTGTCAACTAAGGGGCAAAACAACCAGCTAGCATCAAAATGACAGGATCAAATTCACATGACAATATTAACCTTAAATGTATATGGGCTAAATGCCCCAATCAAAAGACAAAGGGTGGCAAGTTGGATAAAAAGTCAAAACACATCAGTGTACAGTACCCAGGAAACCCATCTCACAAGCAAGGACACACATAGGCTCAAAATAAAAGGATGCAGGGAGACTTGCCAAGCAAATGGAGAGCCAAAAAAAACAAACAAAACAACAACAACAACAACAACAACAACAAAAACAGGAGTTGCAATCCTAGTCTCTGATAAAATAGGCTTTAATCCAACAAAGATCAAAAGAGACAGAGAAGGGTATTACATAATGGTAAAAGGATCAATGCAACAAGAAGAGTTAACGATTCTAATATATACACACCCAATACAGGAGCACCCAGATACATAAAGTAAGTTCTTAACGACTTATAAAGAGACTTAGAATCTCACACAGTAACAGTGGGAGACTTTAACACTCCACTGTCAATATTAGACAGATCAACGAGACAGAAAATTGACAAGGATATTCAGGACTTGAGCTCAGACCTGGAACAAACAAATCTAATAGACATTTACAGAACTCGCCACCCTAAATCCACAGAATATACATTATTCTCAGCACCACATCACAAGTATTCTAAACTTGACCACATAATTGGATGTAAATCACTCCTCAGCAAATGCAAAAGAATGGAAATCATAATAAACAGTCTCTCAGATCACAGTGCAATCAAATTAGAACTCAGAACCACAACAACTTCATGGAAACTGAACAACTAGCTCTTGAATGTTGACTGGATAAACAATGAAATGAAGGCAGAAATAAATATGTTCTTCGAAACCAATGATAATGAAGGCACAATGTATCAGAACCCCTAGGACACATTTAAAGCAGTGTCTAGAGGAAAATTTATAGCAATAAATGCCCACATGAGAAAAAAGGAAAGATCTGAAATTGACACCCTATCATCAAAATTGAAAGAGCTAGAGGAGCAAGAACTGAAAAACACAAAAGCTAGCAGAAAACAAGAAATAACTAAGATCAGAGCAGAACTGAAGGAGACAGACACACAAAAAACCCTTCACAAAAATCAAATCCAGGAGCTGGTTTTTTGAAAAGATCAACGAAACAGACAGCTAGCCAGACTAATAAAAAAGAAGAGAGAATAATCAAATAGATGCAATAAAAAACGATAAAGGGGATATCACCACGGATTCCACAGAAATACAAACCACCAACAGAGATTACTATAATCAACTCTATGCACATAAACCAGTAAGCCTGAAAGAAATGGATAAATTCCCAGATACTTGCATCCTACCAAGCCTAAACCAGGAAGAAGTCGAAACCCTGAATAGACCAATAACAACGGCTGAAGTTGAGACAGCAATTAATAGCCAACCAACCAAAAAAATCCCAGGTCCAGATGGGTTCACAGCTGAAATCTACCAGACATAGGAAGAGGAGCTGGTACCACTCCTTCTGAAACTATTCCAAACAACCCAAAAAAAAAAGGGAATCCTTCCCAAATCATTTTATGAGACCAACATCATCCTGATACCAAAACCTGGCAAAGACTCAACAAGAAAAGAAAACTTCAGGCCAATACCCGTGATGAACACAGATGCAAATGTCTTTAATAAAATACTGGCAAATCGATTGCAACAGCACATCAAAAATCTTATCCATCATAATCAAGTAGGCTTAATCCTGGGGATGCAAGACTGGTTCAACATATGCAAATCTATAAACTTAATTCACCACATAAACAGAAGCAAAGACAAAAACCACGTGATGCAGAATCAACAAAATTCAACAGCACTTTATGCTAAAAACTCTCAATGAACTAGGTATCAATGAAACATATCTCAAATTAATAAAAGCTATTTACCACAAACACACAGCCAATGTCATAATGAATAGGCAAAAACTAGAGCCATCCCCTTTGAAATCTGGCACTAAACAAGGATGCCCTCTCTCACCACTCCTATTCAAAATAGTATTGGAAGTTCTAGCTAGAGCAATCAGGCAAGAAAAAGAAATAAAGGGTATTCAATTAGGAAAGGAGAAAGTCAAATTGCCTCTATTTGCAGATGACATTATTGCATATTTAGAAACCACACTGCTGCAGCCCAAAATCTCCTGAAACAGATAAGCAACTTCAGCAAAGTCTCAGGATACAAAATTGACGTGCATAAATCACAAGCATTTCTATACACCAATAGCAGAATGAAAGAAAGCCAAATCAAGAATGAACGGCCATTCACAATTGCTACAAAGAGAACAAAACACCTAGGAATACAACTGACAAAGGGTGTAAAAGGACCTCTTCAAGGAGAACTACAAACCACTGTTCAAGGAAATAGGAGAGGACATAAACAGATGGAGAAATATTTCATGCTCATGGTTAGGAAGAATCAATATTGTGAAAATCACCATACTGCCCAAAGTAATTAATAGATTCAACATTATCCCCATCAAGCTACCTATGACCTTCTTCAGAGAACTAGAAAAAAACACCTTAAACTTCATATGGAACCAAAAGAGAGCCCACATAGCTAAGTCAATTCTAAGCAAAAATAACAAAGCTGGAGGCATCATACTATCTGACTTCAAACTATACTACAAGGCTACAGTAATCAAAACAGCATGGTATTGGTACCAAAACAGAGATATAGACCAAGGGAACAGAACAGAGCCCTCAGAGGCAATGCCACACATCTACAACCATCTGATCTTTGACAAACCAGACAAAAACAAGCAATGGGGAAAGGATTCCCTTTTTAATAAATGGTATTGGGAAAACTGGCTAGCCATGAGCAGAAAGCAGAAACTGGACCCCTTCCTGACACCTGACACCAAAATTAACTCCAGGTGGATTAAAGACTTGAACATAAGACCTAACATCATAAAAACCCTAGAAGAAAACCTAGGCAAAACCATACAGAACATAGGCATAGGCAACGACTTCATGACTAAAACACCAAAAGCATTGGCAACAAAAACAAAAATAGACAAATGGGACCTAATCAAACTCCACAGCTTCTGCACAGCAAAAGAAACAGTGATTAGAGTGAATGGGCAACCAACAGAATCGGAAAGAATGCTTGCAATCTACCCATCTGACAAAGGACTAATATCCAGAATCTATGAAGAACTAAAACAGATTTACAAGAATAAAACAAACCCATTCAAAAGTGGGCAAAGAATATGAACAGACACTTTACAAAAGACGACACACATGAGGCCAACAAACATATGAAAAAATGCTCATCATCACTGGTCATTAAAGAAATGCAAATCAAAACTACATTGAGATACCATCTCATGCCAGTTAGAATGGCGATCATTAAAAAATCTGGAGACAACAGATGCTGGAGAGGATGTGGAGAAATAGGAACACTTTTACACTGTTGGTGGGGGCGTAAATTAGTTCAATCACTGGGGAAGACAGTGTGGCGATTCTTCAAGGGCCTAGAAACAGAAATTCCATTTGACCCAGCAATCCCATTACTGGATATAATCAAAGGATTATAAATCATTCTACTCTAAGGACACATGCACACAAATGTTCACTGCAGCACTGTTTACAATAGCAAAGACCCGGAACCAACCCAAATGCCCATCGATGACAGATAGGGAAAATGTGGCACATGTACACCATGGAATATTATGCAGCCATCAAAAAAGATGAGTTCGTGTCCTTTTTAGGGACATGGATGATCCTGGAAACCATCATTCTCAGCAAACTGACACAAGAACAGAAAATCAAACACTGCATGTTCTCACTCGTACGTGGGTGTTGAACAAAGAGAACACATGGACACAGGTAGGGGAGCGTCACACACTGGGGTCTGTTGGGGGAAATAGGGGAGGGGCGGTAGGGAGGTGGGCAGTTAGGGAGAGATAGCATGGGCAGAAATGCCAAATGTAGGTGAGGGGTAGGAAGGCAGCAAATCACACTACCATGTGTGTACCTATGCAACAATTTTGCATGTTCCTCACATGTACCCCAAAACCTAAAATGCAATTAAAAAATAAAAGATCATACTCACTGCCTCAAATGAGAAGAGAGAGAAAAAATTAGATCCTAAAAAAAAAATCTGGGGACAGCAGATACTGGAGAGGATGTGGAGAAATAGGTACACTTTTACATCGTTGGTGGGAATGTAAAGTTGTTCAGCCATTGTGGAAGCCAGTGTGGCAATTCCTCAAGGACCTAGAAATAAAAATTCCATTTGACCCAGCAATCCCATTACTGGGTATATATCCAAAGGATTTCAGAGTTCTGCTATAAAGACATATGCACATGTATATTCATTGCATCACTGTTTATAATAGCAAGGATTTTCAACCAACCCAAATGCCCATCTACAATAGACTGGATGGGGAAAATGTAGCACATATACAGCATGGAATACTATGCAGCCATAAAAATCGATGAGTTCATGTCCTTTGTAGGGACATGGATGAATCTGGAAACCATCATTCTCAGCAAACTAACACAAGAACAGAAAATCAAACAACGCATGTTCTCACTCATAGGTGGGTGTTCAACAATGAGAACACATGGACACAGGGAGGGGAGCATCACACTTCGAGGTCTGTTTCCGGTGACTAGGGGAAGAACAGTTGGGGGTAGGGAGCTGCAGAGGGATAACATGGGGAGTAATGTCTGATATAGGTGATGGGGATTGAGGCAGCACACTATATTGCCATGTATGTACCGATGCAACAATCCTGCATGTTCTTCACATGTACCCCAGAACCTAAAGTGCAATAAAATACATAAATATACAAAAAGAAAAAAAACTGTTTGGAGCTAGGCATGGTGGCTCACACCTGTCATTCCAGCACTTTGGGAGGCTGAGGTGTGCAGATCAAGAGGTCAGAAGATGAAAACCATCCTGGCCAACACAGCGAAACCCCGACTCTACTAAAATACAAAGATTAGCTGGGCATGATGGCCCGCAGCTACTCGGGAGGCTGAGGCAGGAGAACTGCTTCCACCTAGGAGGCGGAGGTTGCAGTGAGCCAACATTGCACCACTGCACTCCAGCCTGGTGGCTGGTGACACAGCAAGACTCTGACTAAAAAAAAAAAAAGGGGGGGGGAAGGATCCAAGATGGCCGTTTAGGAACAGCTCAGGATTGCAGCTCCCAGTGAAAGCGCAGAGGGTGAGTGGACGCCACATTTTTATTGCCCACAGACTAGGAAATTCCCACGTGGAAGAGCTCCACAGGCCACCAGTGCGGCTGTGCTGGCCGGCGCTGGTGCTTTGCACCACGCGGCTGCTTTGTCGGTGCCCCGGAGCAGCGGTTCTCCATACAAAATACACCGGTTCGGGTGCCCTTTTGGCTGGCGATTGGAGCCACGGGAAGTTGCCCATTCGTCTGTTTGAAAAGGGGACTGAGAAGGGAACCAGGACAGTAGATTCCAGGGCAAAAAAAAAAAAAAGCACCACAAACCTCAGTGCCGCTGTTTAAGCCAGCTCAGTGAGTGGCCACAGGGGAAAACAGACAGACCCCGGCGCCTCTTCAACAGGCGACTGGAACACTAACTTAAAAAAGGCTTTGAGGCAGGGAGCCAGGCGATCAGGCTTGGCTGGTCCCACCCCCACAAAAGAACAGCAATCAGAAACTCTGGATTGAGGGTTTCACAGCAAGCGCAGCTGAACCCGGGACGGTCCAGCTCTGTGGGGGAGGGGCGTCGGCCATTACCGAGGCAGCCCGCCGTTGCCAAGGCAACCCGCCATTGCTGAGGCAGCCCGCCGCTGCCAAGGCAACCCACCACAGCAGAGAGACTCCGCCTCAACAGAGGCGGGCCACCATCGCCAAAGCAGTTCTAACTACACCCATATAAACAGGACTGCAGGGAAGTTCACTTGGCAGCTGGGCGGTGCCCACAGCAGCTCAGCAAAGCCTTTACAGGCCGACAGTGACTAGGCTGCCTCCTTGCTGGGCAGGGCAGGTCTGAAGGAAAAAAAAAGAAGGCAGCAGCATAACGGAAACTCATAAATAAAGCCCTAAATCCCTGGGACACAGCACCTGGGAACAAAAAGCAGTTTGTGAGTTCTTCTGCAGCAGACCTAAACATACCTGCCCAGCAGCTCTGAATGAACAACAGAGCTCACAGCTCACCATTTGAGCTCTTATAAAGAAGAGACTGTCTCCTCAAGCAGCTCCCTGACCCCTATATATCCAAAGAGCCACCTCATAAAGGAGAGATCAGATTGGCACTAGGCGGCTATCCTTCTGGGACAAAGATAGCAGAAGAAGAAAACTGGTAACAACCCTTACTGTTCAGCAGCTGCTGCAGGTGAACCCCAGGCAAGCAGGGCCTGGAGTGAACCTCAGCAGGCCTACAGCAGAGGGGCCAGACTGTCAGAAGGAAAACCAAGAAACAGAAATAACCTCATCATCAACAAACAGAACGTCAATCTGAAAGATTTGAGACCAAATCTGAAAGCCAGCAGCTACAAAGTCTACAGGTGGATAAATCCTTAAAGATGGGAAGAAACCAGCACAAAAAGGATGAAAACACCTGAAACCAGACCACCTCTCCTCCTACAAGGGATCACAACTCCTCACCAGCAAGAGAACAAGGTTGGAGGGAGAACAAGTGTGATGAAATGACAGAATCAGACTTCAGAAGGTGGGTAGCAAGAAACTTCTGTGAACTTAAAGAACATGTTCTAACCAAATGCAAAGAAACTAAGAACCTTGAAAAAAGATTTGACGAAATGCTAACAAGAATGGACAAAATAGAAAGGAATATAAGTGAATTGATGGAGCTGAAAAACGCAACACGACAACTTCGTGAAGCATGCACAAGTATCAACAGCCGAATTGACCAAGCAGAAGAAAGGATATCAGAGGTCAAAGATCAACTCAATGAAATAAAACGGGAAGGCAAGAGTGGAGAAAAAAGGGTAAAAAGGAATCAACAAAGTCTCCAAGAAATGTGGGACTATGCGAAAAGACCTAATCTACATTTGATAGGCATACCTGAATGCGATGAAGAGAATGAATCCAAGCTGGAAAATACTCTTCAGGATATTAGCCAGGAAAACTTCCCCAACCTAGCAAGGCAGGCAAACATTCAAGCCCAGGAAATAAAGAGAACACCACAAAGATATTCGTCAAGAAGAGCAACCCCAACGCACATAATCATCAGATTCACCAGGGTTGAAATGAAGGAGAAAATACTAAGGGCAGCCAGAGAGAAAGGTCGGGTTACTCACAAAGGGAAGACCATCAGACTGACAGCAGATCTCTCAGCAGAAACCCTACAAGCCAGAAGAGAGTGGGGGCCAATATTCAACATCCTTAAAGAAAAGAGCTTTCAACCCAGAATCTCCTATTCAGCCAAACTAAGCTTCATAGGTGAAGGAAAAATAAAATCCTTTGGGAACATGCAAGTACTCAGAGATTTCGTCACCACCAGGCCAGCTCTACGAGAGCTCCTGAAAGAGGCTCTACACATATAAAGGAACAACAAGTATCAGCTCAACTAAAGGGCAAAACACCCAGCTAGCACCAAAATGGCAGTATCAAACTCGCACATAACAATATTAACCCTAAATGTAAATGGACTAAATGCCCCAATCAAAAGACACAGACTGGCAAATTGGATAAAAAGCCAAAACCCATCAGTGTGCTGTATCCAGAAAACCCATCTCACAAGCAAGGATACACAAAGGCTCAAAATAAAGGGATGGAGGAAGATTTACCAAGCAAATGGAGAGCAAAAAAAAGCAGGAGTTGCAATTCTCATCTCTGATAAATTAGACTTTAAAGCAACAAAGATCATAAGAGAGAAAGAGGGACATTACATAATGGTAAAAGGATCAATGCAACAAGAAGAGCTAAGGATCCTAAATATATACGCACCCAATACAGGAGCACCCAGATACATAAGGCAAGTTCTTAATGACTTACAAAGAGACTTAGACTCCCACACAATAATAGTGGGAGACTTTAACACCCCATTATCAATATTAGATAGATCAACCAGACAGAAAATTAACAAGGATATCCAGGACTTGAACTCAGACCTGGACCAAGCAAACCTAATAGACATTTACAGAACTCTCCACCCCAAATCCACAGAATATACATTCTTCTCAGCACCACATCACATGTATTCTAAACTTGACCACAAAATTGGGAGTAAATCACTCCTCAGCAAATGCAAAAGAACGGAAATCGTAACAAACAGTCTCTCAGGCCACAGTGTAATCAAGTTAGAACTCAGAATTCAAAAACTAACCCAGAACCGCACAGCTTCATGGAAACTGAACAACTTGCTCTTGAATGTTGACTGGATAAACAATGAAATGAAGGTAGAAATAAAGATGTTCTTCGAAACCAACGAGAATGAAGACACAACATACCAGAATCCCTGGGACACATTTAAAGCAGTCTCTAGAGGAAAATATATAACAATAAGTGCCCACATGAGAAGCAAGGAGAGATCAAAAATTGACACCCTATCGTCAAAACTGAAAGAGCTAGAGCAGCAAGATCAAAAAAACTCAAAGTCTAGCAGAAGACAAGAAATAGCTAAGATCAGAGCAGAACTGAAGGAATAGAGACACAAAAAACCCTTCAAAAAATCAATAAATCCAGGAGCTGGTTTTTTGAAAAGATCAACAAAATAGACAGACCACTAGCCAGATTAATAAAAAAGAAAAGAAAGAATAACCAAATTGATGCAATAAAAAACGATAAAGGGGATATCACCACAGATTCCACAGAAATTCAAACCATCATCAGAGATTATTATAAACAACTCTATGCACATAAACTAATAAACCTGGAGGAAATGGATAAATTCCTGGACACTTGCCTCCTCCCAAGCCTAAACCAGGAAGAAGCCGAAACCCTGAACAGACCCATAACAAGGTCTGAAGTTGAGGCAGCAATTAAGAGCTTACCACCCAAAAAAGCCCAGGTCCAGATGGGTTCACAGCCGAATTCTAGCAGACATACAAAGAGGAGCTGGTACCATTTCTTCTGAAACTATTCCAAACAATGCAAAAAGAGGGAATTCTTCCCAAATCATTTTATGAGACCAGCATCATCCTGACTCCAAATCCCGGCAGAGACTCAACAAGAAAAGAAAACTTCAGGCCAATATCCATGATGAACATAGATGCAAAAATCTTCAATAAAATACTGACAAGCCGATTGCAACAGCACATCAAAAATGTTATCCACCATGATCAAGTAGGCTTCATCTGGGGGATGCAAGGCTGGTTCAACATACGCAAGTCTATAAGTGTAATTCACCACATAAACAGAACCAAAGACAAAAACCACATGATTATCTCAATTGATGCAGAGAAGGCTCTTGACAAAATTCAACAGCGCTTTATGCTAAAAACCCTCAATAAGCTAGGTATTGATGGAACGTATCTCAAAATAATAAAAGCTATTTATGACAAACCAACAGCCAATATCATACTGAATGGGCAAAAAGTGGAAGCATTCCCCTTGAAATGTGGCACCAGACAAGGATGCCCTCTCTCACCACTGCTATTCTATATAGTAATAGAAGTTCTAGCCAGAGCAATCAGGCAAGAAAAAGAAATAAAGGGCATTCAAATAGGAAAGGAGGAAGTCAAATTGTCTCTATTTGCAGACAACATGATTGTATATCTAGAAGACCCCATTGTCTCAGCTCCAAATCTCCTGTAACTGATAAGCAAGTTCAGCAAAGTCTCAGGATACAAAATCAATGTGCAAAAATCACATGCATTCCTATACACCAATAACAGACTTAAAGAGGGCCAAATCAAGAACAAACTTCCATTCACAATTGCCACAAAGAGAATAAAATACCTAGGAATACAACTAACAAGGAATGTAAGGGACCTTTTCAAGGAGAACTACAAGCCACTGCTCAACGAAACAAGAGAGGACACAAACAGATGGAGAAATATTCCATGTTCATGGTTAGGAAGAATCAATATCGTGAAAATGGCCATATTGCCCAAAGTAATTTACAGATTCAATGCTATCCCCATCAAGCTACCAATGACCTTCTTCCCAGAACTGGAAAAAACCACCTTAAACTTCATATGGAACCAAAAGAGAGCCCGCATAGCCAAGTCAATTCTAAGCAAAAAGAACAAAGTGGGAGGCATCACACTACCGGACTTCAAACTATACTACAAGGCTACAGTAATCAAAACAGTATGGTACTGGTACCAAAACAGAGATATAGACCAATGGAACAGAACAGAGGTCTCGGAGGCAGCACAACATATCTACAACCATCTGATCTTTGACAAACCAAACAAAAACAAGAAATGGGGAAAGGATTCCCTGTTCAATAAATGGTGTTGGGAAAGCTGGCTAGCCATGTGCAGAAAGCAGAAACTGGACCCCTTCCTGACACCTTACACTAAAATTAACTCCAGATGGATTAAAGACTTAAACGTAAGACCTAACATCATAAAAACCCTAGAAGAAAATCTAGGCAAAACCATTCAGGACATAGGTGTAGGCAAGGACTTCATGACCAAAACACCAAAAGCATTGACAACAAAAGCCAAAATAGACAAATGGGACCTAATCAAACTCCACAGCTTCTGCACAGCAAAAGAAACAGTCATTAGAGTGAATCGGCAACCAACAGAATGGGAGAAAATTTTTGCAGTTTACCCATCTGACAAAGGGCTGATATCCAGAATTTACGAAGAACTAAAACAGATTTACAAGAAAAAAACTAACAAGCCCATTCAAAAGTGGGCAAAGGATATGAACAGATGCTTTACAAAAGAAGACATACATGAGGCCAACAAATATATGAAAAAATGCTCATCATCACTGGTCATTAGAGAAATGCAATTCAAAACAACATTGAGATACCATCTCACGTCAGTTAGAATGGCGATCATTAAAAAATCTGGAGACAACAGATGCTGGAGAGGATGTGGAGAAATAGGAACACTTTTGCACTGTTGGTGGGAGTGTAAATTAGTTCAACCATTGTGGAAGACAGTGTGGCGATTCCTCAAGGATCTAGAAATAGAAATTCCATTTGACCCAGCAATCCCATTACTGGGTATATATCCAAAGGATTACAAATCGTTCTACTATAAGGATGCGTGCACACAAATGTTCATTGCAGCACTGTTTACAATACCTGGAACCAACCCAAATGCCCATCAACGATACTGGATAGGGAAAATGTGGCAAATATACACCATGGAATATTATGCAGCCATCAAAAATGATGAGTTTGTGTCCTTTGTAGGGACATGGATGAACCTGGAAACCATCATTCTCAGCAAACTGACAGAAAAGCAGAAGATCAAACACCGCATGTTCTCACTCATAGGCGGGTGTTGAACAATGAGAACACATGGACACAGGGAGGGGAGCACTAAACACTGGGGTCAGTTGGGGGGAAATAGGGGAGGGAGGGTGGGGGGTGGGGAGCTGGTGAGAGAGAGCAAGGGGAGAAATGCCAGATGTAGGTGATGGGGAGGAAGGCAGCAAATCACACTGCCACGTGTGTACCTATGCAACAATTTTGCATGTTCTTCACATGTACCCCAAAACCTAAAATGCAATAAAATAAATAAACGCAGGAAAAAAAAAGAAACAATTTATGGCCAGAGTGAATGGTTCTGTGTTGCAGTTAATTTCTAATTTCAGGTTCTTGATATTAGAACCTGCTATGTATAACTGGTTAGGTTAGAACACATATACCTCTACTACGTAGTTGTTGAAAACTAAACTGGATTTAACAGATACTACCTGTCCAGATAATCTGTGATGTGCTGTTGGTGAAAGACATTTTGGAGGTGAAAAGGCAATTATTTTGTTAACCAAGAATTAAACAGTCTTATTTTGGCTGTATTTCAAAATTTTGGGGAGGCAAAGAGCTTAATATATTTGTTGTATTTTTATTATATAAATTGTTAGTACAATTGTAATTACATATGAATATGCACATTCACATTTACTTAAAAATAGAAAAATAGCAAGCAGTAACCAGGGCTGCATGTCAAATAGTAAATAAATAATGAATTCATATATGTGGATTCATTTTTTAGAATAATTGTTTTAAATGTGATACGTTTTAAGAGCTTTAGTTTTAAATATTCAAGTTAAAAATTTAAAAATTCAGTACTTCAAATATTTATTTTTATACATGTTTTTTAATTAGAAGATTTATCTTCTTAAGATAAGAATCCTATATTATTCTGAGTTTTGCTATGGCAAACTAGCACATTCAGTACATGTATACAATACATGACCATTTTTAAAGTAAAGTATACTGCCCTAAATAATACATGCTTTCAAGATTAAGCAAATATGGTTGATCAGAAAGCACATAATATTATAGTAGAAAGAATCCTCTCATTCAAAAGCTGAGAAATCAGAACCTGTGGAGGGAACTTCCCATTTCCCGCCTTCATATCATTCTCTCTTTTGACATGTATTTATTTTAATCTCTTTCCATAATACATATATTGCATATATACAGATTAAAAGTATTTACTGAAAATCATCTTTGTCTAGTCCAAGATGCTTAAAAAATAATAATAAAATAAAAAAGAGGGAAACAAAATAAACAGAGTAGTTGCCCCAGAGAGTTTCCTAGGAAATAAAGAACATAATTTTAAGTACAATCCTTCTTTGGTATCACTCAGGATTAGTTCTACAGTTCCTCACAGTGGATACCAAAATCTTCAGATGTGCAAATTCCTTACATAAATGATGGCATAGTATTTGCACATAGCCTATACATATTCTTCCCACGTAGTTAAAACCATCTCTAGATGACTTATATATCTAACACAACGTAAATACTTGAAGTTGGTTAGAAAATGGTTAGACAATACCATTTTATTTATATTTATATATGCTGTATTGCTAATTTTGCTGGTTTTCTTTCCTGAAGAATTTTCAAATCATGGATGCTTTAATTGCCAATGCAGAACCCACAGATATGAAGGCCTGACTGTATTTGTAATTAAATTCTCTTAAGTGTTATAAAGGAAAAGAATGTACTATGAGATCTCATTAAAATCTGAAGTCTGAGTGAATAGAAGCTAAACAGGAACAGAGAGGGAGAAAGGCAGAATGAAACCTCTAGGAAACAGCTTAAGTAGGAATAAGCATGACGTAGTAAAGAAACTGAAAGAAAATTATAATGGCTGAAAAACAGAGACTAATGGGAAGAGTCATGTGAGATTATGCATAGCCTTTGTCTTTTCCTAAAAGCAATGAGAATTAAGTCAACAAGGAATTCAACATAGTGAAACTGTAAAATCAGATTTGCATTTTATTAAGTATAGGAAACAGGCTTGAGTTAGGGAGTGGTAGCTGTAGAGGAGATGAGTTAGGGAACTTTTGAATGTTCTGGGAAAAAGGTGTTAGTTGGCTGTAGACCTACTAGGAGGGATAGAAGAAACAAAAATGAAAAATCTTCTAATACTTGGAAGAGAAATCTTCATGTCTTAGTGATTCATGATTGTGAATGTGCTAGGGGAAAATATCAAAAGAAGGATCCTATGATCTGCAACAATGCCAGAAAATGCACAGGAGTTCCATCGACCGAGCATCAGAACTTGGAAGAATATGCTTAGTGGAGATAAATTATAAAATGATATTTTTGAAAAGTTAAATTTGAGGTGCATTTGTGACATTCCAGAAGAAATATATTTTTTAAAAAAATACAGTTTAAGATGCATGTCTATATAACAAATAAGAAATCTACATGGCAAATAAAAATCTGGAAATAATTGGTACAGAAGTATTCAAAACATGTTAATAAATGAGATCACTTAGGAGAGAAATATCAAGTAAGAGGAGAATGGAAATTCCCACACTGAATAGAGAAATAAGCAAGAATATGCAGAGATTCATCATAGTAGCAAGGCAAATAGGAAGAAAGCAGAAGCATATGGTGAAATATAAGTGAAATTCAGTATTACAGAAAGGAAGAAATAATTTTGTCAAATTTTCCAAGATATAAAGTAATTTAATTTGGAAAGTATCCATTGAATAAAGACATGGAAGTCTAGAAAAATGAAGTAAGAGTTTTCTTACAGTTTTTCTTAAGTAATGTAGGATACAATTTTTTAAACAAAAAAAACAAAGTATTGGAATTAGACCCATCTAATACAGAAATAGAAGTGAAGAAATGGACAAGTAGGGTATTCAACACATTTTCTTTTATAGAGTAAGGTGGTAAGGGGATAAACAAGTTGACAGAATAAATATCTGTTTTGTGTTGTTCTTAATTTTTAATTTGTACAAGGATTCAGAATGTATAAGTACCAATTCAAATAACCAAGTAAATGTTAAAAAAAAAAAAAAAAAAAAAAAAGGAAAAACAAAAAAGTAATAGATAATAGTATCAGGTCCCTGACAGGTAGGAGTGCTATCAAACATTTCCCTGAGATAAGAGTTCTAATTATTCCTTTTCTACATATTCTTTCTTCTTTTGTCTGATCTCAAAATAGCGTATTTGTCTTAGAAGTTATTCATATGACTTATTATTTATATTAGCAGTTATCAAACTGTTTCAGGATGCCTTTGAACTAAACAAGTATTGAATATTCCAACAAGCTTTTGCTTTTAGGGATTATATCTATCAACCTTTACCATTAGTAGTAACTTTTACCATATTAGTAACTAAGACTAACAAATGTTAAAATGTATACTTTTATATTCAAACTTTTACCATATTAGTAACGAAGAATAAGAAATGTTAAAATATAATGTATACTTTTATATTCAAATAATATATCATGTTAATATAAATATCATATTTTTATGAAGAACCAATGTATTTCCAAACAATCATTTAGTGAGAATTGCGTATTTTTGCAAAACTCTGCCTGGATTAATGTGACACAGCTGTTTGCTCATATCTGCTTCTGCATTCATATCAGATCATTATTAATATTTTTCTTTGATACTACACCAAATCTTACAAATCAAGGTGAATTTCAATGTGGAATATGAAAGCTATGTCAATGAACTTTTATTCTCTGATGCCTTAAATACCATATGTCTATCTACAATTTGTGTGGGACTTTTAACTAATTCATGACTTTGTAACATCATATACTGGTCATTTGAGAATTACTGGGTCACTGAGTTATAAAATACCTAAAAAGTCTCATGTGTTATCAATGTGACTGATCTTTTCAAAAAAATCTTTAAGCATTGGGAACCTATTAGGCTCATGGTCCTATACACAAGGTTTCCTAAGTCCTATTTTTTTTTTTTTAACCTGAAAGCTTAAATGTTATCACTGGCAATAAATACTGTCAGTTTTATTCCTTTAGAGTGATAGATTCAATTTGTTCATTCTGAGAAAACATCCCCTAAATACTTAAACCTGAATTAAACTCTGTCAGACATTCTTTAAAGTTAAACGATGTTCCGTTAAAAAAAAAAAAAAAAAAAAAGGCTACTTTAGTTCTCGAGGAATTGCACATTTTAAGTAAGGACATTTTTAAATTTTTTCCTCCAAGAGCAGAGATCACCGGGTGCAGTGGCTCACACCTGTAATCTCAGCACTTTGGGAGGCCCAGACAGTGGATCACGAGGTCAGGAGTTCAAGACCAGCTTGCCCAACATGATGAAGCCCATCTCTACTAAAAATACAAAAATTAAGTGGGAGTGGTCCTGCACACCTGTAGTCTCAGCTTCTTGCAGGGGTGAGGCAAGAAAACTGCTTGATCCCGGGAGGCAGAGATTGCAGTGAGCCGAGGTCGCACCACTGCACTCCATTCTGGGCAAAAGAGTGAGACTGTCTCAAGAAAAAAAAAAAAAAAAAAGAAAAAGAAAAAAGAGCAGAGCTGGCAGTAAAGAGTATACTGACTACTAGGACCCTTTACTGTCAATATCTTGATTTCTGCTAAGGCACCAGCACTCTCACCCATCATGACTTTGTTTCATTGGTGCAAGTATCAGCACAGTGAAAAAGGAAAATAGCCTCTTGTTTTATGGAGAAAATAGTTGAAACCTTTCAATTGCTCCTGAAAACATCCCAGAACCCTAGGAATTCATGAATCACAAAGTGCACTGCTAGTATACAGCATTCATTCTGCAATTGACCCTAGATGCTTTCAGAATATTTCAGATGCTTTTTAGCTACTCTCCTGCACATTTTTTAAAAATTAAATTGATCTTTATATGAATCTGTGTTGTTTTATAAGACTAGATCATTTCCCACTTTTAAAATACTTCAGTTCTATTACTATTCTTAGTTATGATATGCTTTCACTCAAAATGTTCAAGAAACTGTCAACTGAACATATTTAAACTACTTTAGAAGCTTTCTGCATTCCAAAGTAAGTCTGCATGAATGCAAATTATTCAAAGCCCTGTGTGCTGCATAGGTACGACTTACGTAAGAAATATTTGCTTCGTTTAATTCCTTTCTGTCAACTTGCTTCTTTTCATATAGACAGTTCATTTCCATTTATCTCTGTGAGAGCTCAATTGTCTTTGATGACTCAAGATTAAAAAAAGTCAAAAGAGAGAAAATATGTGTCATTCATTTGGGCAAATTATAAGACATAAAATGTATGAGATGAAGACCTGGTGAGACACTTTTCAAGAGCAAAGTTTAAAATAGAAAACTACTGATCTTGTACTGGGGAAACAGAGATCCTAATTGCTGTCTGTAGGTGGAGAGAAGCAGCTTTTTTTTTTCCACAAAGATTAAGCAAATAAGGATATGATTCTTAGGGGAATCAAGAATGGGCAGTGGCTCCATCTCCTCTTTTGCTTACAATTCACATCTGTCATTTTCCTTTCAGTAAGTATTGGAAATGGGCATAAACTTGCCTGCATCACAATTAAATTACCCAAGTGAGGAAATCCATGTCCTTATTTTAAGATGTTCTGTTCAAACTAAAGTAGTCTCAGCAAATTTACCCTGAGGGTTTCCTGGGATGCTTTGAAATGCTCTTTTGTATACATTTATTTGGTGCAACCAATGTTGATTCAATGCCAAATCTGTCATAGACACTCTAAGGATATGAAACTGAATATAACTTGGTCCCTTTCTGTAATGTATTTATAAACTAGTGGAAAAAATAACATTCACATAATGCTAGATTACTCAAAAGTAACTCATGATAAATTCTCTAAAGGTTTAGAGATAAAGATAAAAATGAGGAAAAAAATAAGTGAAGGTGACATTTTTAACGGAACTCTCAATGGGGTAAGATTTTAACAGGTGGTGATAATTACAAAGGCATTCCAGTTATAAATGAAATACGAGGTATAAAAGACACAGAAGAAAAATTATAAGTAATAGTCAAAATGTGCTTGACAGTTGGCAATAAACTCAATTAACTGAAGCCAATTCACAGGGACTTAATACAGAAGAAAAAAATGAATTAACATCAGAGAGCTATGCTTCAATTTAGGTTATTCCACTTACACTTATGTCAACTGGACACATCATTTTATCCTTTTATGACTCAGTTTTCATCTGTAGAATTAGCATTATGAGCCCTGCCTTTCCTACATTATTAGACTCAAATAACACATTCACAAATGTGCAAGAACTATGAAATAATATTCTTCGTGGGTTTTTTAACTTGTTTTAAATAATTTTTAATATTTGAGGTGGAGTCTCGATCTGTCACCCAGGCTGGAGCACAGTGCTGTTATCCCAGCGCACTGCAACTTCCGCCTTCTGGATTGAAGCAATTCTCCTGCATCAGCCTCCTGAGTAGCTGGGACTACAGACATGCACCACCACACCCAGCTAAGGTTTGTATTTTTAGTACAGACGAGGTTTCATCCTGCTGGTCAGGCTGCTCTCAAACTCATGATCTCAGGAGATCTGTCCACCTCGGCCTCCTGAAGTACTGGGATTACAGGTGTGAGCCACCAAACCTGGACATCATGTGTTTTATCATAATTTTTACTTAAACAATTTTTATTTAAATATTTATTATAATACCTGCCTGAAATATATACATCGAAATTTAGTATTTGTCAATGGTAAAAATGCATACTAGGAGGATAAAATAGAATATGCATTGCATAGTTTAAAGCACCACTAATAAAATTTTCTGGAATGTTGGGAATATTCTAGGTCTATCTTGACTAATCTAGGGGCCACTTGCCACATTTGTCTATGCAGCGATGTGAAACATGGTTACTGCAGCTGAAGAACTACATGTTTAATTTTTCTTAATTTTAATCAACATAAACAAGAGTTAAGCACCACATGTGGCAAGTGGCTCTTGTATTAGTGCAAGTTTCAAAAATGGTACCTACAAGACCAAAAAAAAAAAAAGTGACTGAACATTTTTTATTATTCATATTTCTACTGAGTCTAAGATTTCAAAGTAAAAATGCTAACCACGAATCTCCTAGAGGCAAATGAAGTAATTATTTCAAATAGCCACTGACTATGGAAGATTACATAACATATAATTTATTTTAATTCACAGGGAAAAGCAATGATCAAGTTACTTTACTTTTTCATTAAAGAAACAAGTTTTTGCATAAAAAATACAGATTACCTATAATTAACAAAAACGCCAAAGACTGGAGAAGTATTTCCAATACATAGGACAAATACAATGCTAATTGCCTAAAAGTATAAAATTTTGTCATTCAGTAAGAAAAATGTATAACCTAATAATAATCAAATGTAGGACATGAATAGGAAAAGAAATATAACTGGGAAATAAACATTGGATCGGTGATCAGTATGATTATTTTTCTTTTTAGACAGAGAGAGATTTAACAATTTGGGGAGTGGATGCTGAAAATGTCTACGAACTAGGCCACTCCATACATTGATAAAAGGCATTAAATTGATGTAGCCTTTTAAGCAAAGAATTTTGCAAAATAAATTTCATAAACAAGAAACTATACTTCTAAAAGTTAACGTGGAGAAATAGGAACATTTATGTATTGTTGTTGGGAGTGTAAATTAGTTCAACCATTGTGGAAGACAGTATGGAGACTTTTCAAAAATCTAGAACTAGAAATACCATCTCAGCCAGCAATCCCATTACTGGGTATATACCCAAAGGATTATCAATCATTCTATTATAAAGACACATGCACAGGTATGTTTACTGCAGCACTGTTCACAACAGCAAAGACTTTAAATCAACTGAAATGCCCATCAATGATAGACTAAATAAAGAAAATGTGGCGCATATACACCATGGAATACTATGCAGCCATAAAAATGGATGCATTCATGTCCTTGGCAGGGACATGGCTGAAGCTGGAAACTATCCTTCTCAGCAAACTACTGCAATAACAGAAAACCAAACACCTCATGTTCTCACTTCTAAGTGGGAGTTGAACAATAAGAACATAGGGACACAGGAAGAGGAACATCACACACCAGGGCCTGTTGGCGTGAGGGGCTGATGGGGTGGGATAGCGTTAGGAGAAATCCCTAATGTAGATAATAGGCTGATGGGAGCAGCAAACCACCATGGCATGTGTATTCCTATGTTAACAAACCTACACGTTTGCACATGTATCGCAGAATGTAAGAAACAGTCACAAATATGAATGAGATATTCATTTAAGACTGCTCATAGGAAGGCAGCTTTGGCCCTGTACCTGCTACTGTTACCATGGAGAAATTGTTGGAGCTGGCAGTCTAGGAATCAATCTTCTCTCAGCCTTTAAGCTCACCTGGTCAGAATCCTTGGGTGAGCCTATGGGACCCTTCCTCCTGGCTCCGTGGTTTGGAACCAGTGGCTTTGGGACTGTAGGAGGATAGACAAAGATTCTCAGGGGCTGCTAGATTCTTCCCTGATGGCATCAGGCACTTCCAGTCACTCAGAGGATGAGGAGTCACTGGCCGGGTAGAATTGGGCCTCCTCCCCGGCCTTGGGCACCATCTCTAAATGGAGAAGCCCCTCCAAGTTCAACAAGAGGAAGAAGTTCAACAATGAGCAGGTGGAGAGCAGCCTGGCAAAGGGGGCCAGTGGGGTGGAACCAGGGCACTGTTTGGGGAGTGAACCCTCTTCCAGTGAGAAGAGGAGGGTATCCAAAGCCCCCAGCACTCCTGTGCCACCCAGCCCAGCCCCAGCCCCTGGACTCACCAACTGTGTGAAAGAGAGTAAACAGCCACTTCAGGTGACCAAAGATCTGGGCCACTGGAAGCCTGCAGATGATCATCAATGCAGCCTGCTCATCAGTGCTGTGCTGCAGACCAACGACCTGACATCCGTCCACCTGGGCGTGTAGTTCAGCTACCACTTCACCCTTGGGGAAGTCCCAGAGCGCTAGTATGCTCTGCTCTATGATCCTGTCATTCCAAGTTGGCCTGTCAGGCCATGAGGCAGTGGCACCTGGATGATATTGCAGCCATCAGAGCAAAGCCCTTTCCAGCAAGGCTAAGGAGCAGCTGCTGAGCAAAGTGGGATCGACCAGCCAGCCCATCTTGAAGACCTTCCAGGACCTGCTACACAGACACCCTGATGCCTTCTACCTGGCCCGTACCGCCAAGGCCCTGCAGGTCCACTGGCAGCTCATGAAGCATTATTACCCTCTGGAGGGCCAGAAAATGCAGTCACTGCCCAAAGGGGACCAAGTGCTGAACTTCTCTGATGCAGAGGACCTGAATGATGACAATAAGCTCAAGGACATGTGAGATGAGGTCCTGGAACATGAACTGATGGTGGATGACTGGCACCAGAAGTCAGAGATTCGGCAGCTGAAACACAAACTGTGTAAGTGGCAGATGCCAGTGGACAGCATCACAGGCATTAGCTCTCAGGACTCTGACAACCAGACACTGGCAGTGCTGCAGGGCCGCATGGTACAACACCTGATACACTCATGCGAGATCACCCTGGGCATAGCAACCAACGATGACCAGATTGATGCGGACCTGTGTCTGGAGGGTCCTGCCTGGAAGATCTCCGGGAAACAAGGTGTCATCAAGCTGAGGAACAAGGATGATTTCTTCATTGCCAATGAGGGTCAACGGCCCATCTACATCGATGGACAGCCAGTGCTGTGTGGCTCCAAATAGCGCCTCAGCAACCACTCTGTGGTCGAGATCGCCAGGTAGCCATTCATCTTCCTCATCAACCAGGACCTCACTGTCCTCATCCGGGCAGAGGCTGCCAAGATCACACCACAGTGAGGAATGGCAGCAGGACCCCTGGGCCCTCTCTGGCCTGTTTCCCCTACTACCGCAGCCCCCTTGATCTGGCTCCTGGAAAATCCTGCCCAGAGTGGACAGGGTGAGGCTCAGCTGCAGGCCATTGATTTGAACCTTTGAGGGAGAATAGAGCTGGCCTTTTTGAAGCCAGCAGAGGCTGAGACACTCCGGCTTCCCTAGAGCCAGGGCCCCTCCCCCTCTTCCTCTCTCTAAAAACAACCCCTACCCCCATTGCCACCTTCAGTCCTGTGTCTCCAGCTGATTAGCTTCAGACTCTTCCTTTATTTTCTTTTGTAAATAAAAAGCACCAGTTTCAAAAAAAAAAAAAAAAAAAAAAGACTACTTATAATAGTACAACTGAAAATGATGAAAATATTCTTAAGTTCAAATTGTTAAATAGTTTATTCATACTAGAGATGGGCCAAATGTGCATTTGTTCAGACACTGAATTGCCAATGTTAAAATTACTATTCACCCAAAGCTGAAGTTGAGGCCAAATAACCGCAGCTTTCTGAGATAATAAAAACAAACTTTTATCAGAAATTATTACCATAACTATTTAATTTCACACTTGTCTTTTTTTTTTGAATTTTACAGAGTACAGCCATAATTATTTCAGTCTGCTGCTAATGAGCCTATGTACTATAATTATGCTCGTTTTCAAATGAGATCAGTAAAGGAGGAAAGTTTTGAATCTTTATTCTTCTCTAAGACTTTCTTCTTATCTTTATCCTTAAAATCTTTTTGTTCTGATCAAAAGTAATTTATATTATGTATTGTACATGCTTTTTGAAATCTTACCCCTCACTGAATCTGAAAGGAGAAAGTTGACATTATACTCTTAATTTGTCATCCCAATGGTAAAAAATCCTCAAACACGTTTTATTAAGAGATTCATGGCCTATGTAAAAATTAGATTTGGTTTTTACAAGTTTATTTTGTTTAATGTGATGAATGATAGAAAATTAAATAACTCTTGAATGATATGATCTAAGCTTTATTACTGTAGTCTATATTATCACTTAACATTCATAAACTATGACTGAAAAAGGAAATTCTGTTCCTAAGTTTTCTGCCTAATTCCATCTCTTCTTCTCTTTCAATCTGTTCTTTTTTTTTTTGTTTACTTAACTATTATTAGTTAATGTAACTTTCAGTTTTCTTACCTATTTGAAATTTAATCATTTTTGTACCTAAAATTATCACCTTCAGCAATCATCATTCATTATTTTACCATTTGGTAGTAATAACATCTTGTAGCAATAAATAGTTAACTGACAGAATTCCAAGCCTAAAGCACGTAGGAATATTTAACTCCTAATTTCATCTAGCAAGTTTAGAAAAATTGAAAGTGAACATCTGTATATGAGCAATAAGTCTGAAGGTTATGAGTCATTCCTGTTTAAGCATGATGTTAATCATTGTTCATTGATCACTGATAAGACAGAAGTTCAAGAATGTCAAAAATGACACTGAAGTAGCTGTTTAAATATTGGCTTTCCAAAAGCCAAGCATGATTCAAGGCTTAATAGAAGATTTTTGTTAAACAAAAAATGGAAGCTCAATCTTGGTGCCTGATAGACAGATACATACTGAAATAGATGTTGGGTAAATACTTGATAGCAAGCTGGTTAGATGCATAATACTGAAGGACTGTGATCACCCTCTGTGTTGTTCTCACTGGGAACTACACTCCAGAGCTGTTCCTATTCAGCCAACTTGGATCCAAATCCCCCTGATTTTTTAGTTTAGGCTTTATTACAGTAAACTTTTGCAGTGAATAACACAAGTGTATTGTCTCCGCCTCTAGTCAATAGCAACTAGGGCATATCCAGGTGCCTTAGACCACCTAGAATTCTCTTTGCCCTCTTGCATCATGGAACTGTAAATTTAAATCTATTGTACTACAATTACTCACCAGAAATAAAAATACTCATTCTTTCCTCAGAAAAATACAAATATTCATCCTTTTCTCAGCAGCTATTTAAAAAAATGTATTTTCTTAATAACACTTTTTTTTTTTTAACTAAATACCAAAAGAGGGGAGGAAGCAAAGGAGGTAGGGAGGAAAAACAGGAGGGAGCATGGGAATGAGACATGAGTTGGAAATCCTGGGATGTCACAGTACTGGCTGTATTACTTAGTTCATCTTGTTTTTGTGACCAGGAATACCTTTCAGGATGTCATCCATTGTATAATAGTAACTGTTATGCAATCTCTTCCTTTTCTTTTCTGTATTAGATACAGAACATGCAATACTTCCTTTGTTAGATATAAAATACTTCCTTTATTCTATTTTTTTTTATAGACAGGGTTTCTCTCTGTTACTCATGCTGGAGTGCAGTGGTGCAATTATAGCTCATACAGCCTTGAACTCCTGTACTCAAGAGATTCTTTTGCCTCAGTCTCCTGAGCAGCTAATTCTAGTGTCACATGCCACCACCATGGCCAATTATTTTTTTATTTTTATTTTCGTAGAAAAGGGGTGTCACTATGTTACCCAGGTTAGTCTCCAACGCCCAGCCTCAAGTGATTCTCCTGCCTTACTTAGCCTCCCAGTGTGCTCGGATTCTAGGTGAGCCACTACACCGGGCCTGTTATTTCTTAAGCATCACTTGGCAGCAATGAGTATAAACGTAGTAGGGAGAGAACAGGAGAAGGACAGATGAGCTTTCTGACCTTCCTAGGCCATTTGTCATAGAGGGGCAGAGCAGGAACCACTGTGGGGAATTTTGGAGGGGAGAGAAAATGTGCTACACATTTGGTTCAACACAAATTGAAGTATAACTGGTGACACGGCTCCAGGTGAGAAACACACACCCTTCCTTCTTCACTTGATTCCCACTGGCAAAGGCTGGCAAAGCTCACGGAATTAAGAAAGAAAGAAAACACACAGGTTCTTCCCCAAACATGGCTACATTTTGTTTTATTTTGCTAAAGAATGCACTGTAATCCATACAGAACTGTTTGGAAAAAATAACCAATGCTTCTCATTAAGTGCTTTAGATATCAGGGGTCACTGTTTATTGTTCTCTTTTTAAGCATCTGTCCAGCTACTATAATTGAAAAGTTGTCTTCCACCTCAATTCTTTTAAGAACCCCCATTATAAAATATGAAAATAAAATTTAGATTGTGGTAAACTGAAAGATGTTGGCTTAGGAAGTACCGTGAGAGTCCAAGTATCAGCCACTTTGCTTCTGCAAGAGAGATTCCTCCCAGCAGCTTTCTGGTAGCCTTCCATCCTTTTTTTTTTTTTTTTTTTTTAACTCTAAGGTTATTTTTTTGCACCCAGGCTCTACCTTCCCTTTTTGTAACAACTGAGAACACCTTCCCTCATATGTCACTATTTCATTTTCTACTGTCAGACTCTACGTACTTAAACATATGAAATCACTTGTTTAAACAAATCACAATTATATTTCTTCCCCATCTCCAAATCTTTTTCTCCTCCTGAACCATGTAGGGTTAATCATAACCAAGTCTTACCTTCCTAAATATTTTCAAATACTTTAACAATTCATTTCTTATTATCTGCGTTCCCCTTTCAGTATCCAGTCTAGCTGAGTAAGTGTAAGGATAGACAGAGGGAAAGCATAGAAAAGGCATGTGGAAGTCCTACATCGTCTCCTTCCATCCATACCACATGCCAGAAATGTATTCTCCTGAGTCCATTGGTAAGAATTCTCGCTTTCTACTCAAACTGCCTTTGCAAAATTTTAACTGAAGAAATTATGACAGTGAAAGAAATCAGACCTACCCAACTCCATCTTGGTTCTAACCTTTAAGGTGTCCTTGTTCAATCCTGGGGATAAGCAGATATAATTTGGAGAAGAAATTCAGCTTGTAGTTTGATTCTGAAGCAAAATTGATAACAACCCTTTCCCGGAAAGTCCCCCTTCTTACGTTACCAGTCTGCCTTTGCAGGACTAACTAATTAGCTACAAAATTAGAAACTACGGTTTAGTGACGGGGCAGCCTCTGACTCTGAAAATCTGAACATCCCCAAATTGCTACTGGGGATAACATCACTGTTGTTAAACCTAAGATCAGCCCTTGAGGTATTTTGCACATCCTGTTCTCCATTAATCAGCTATACTGCCCAGACCCACAATCTGGCTCAACCAGTTCTGCCATCTCACCCAGGAACAGAAGACAGCAAGAAAAACTCACTTCAACCCTCTGTAATTCCATATCCAACCTGGCCAGTTAACATCCTTAGTTCCCAAGCCCCTACCCACCAAATGATCTTTAAAAATTCTGATCCCCCAATCTAATGCTCAGGGAGACTTATTTGATCAATAATAAAACTCCTGTCTCCCACACCACTGGCTCTATGTGAATTATTCTGTTTCCATTGCAATTTCCCTGTCTTGATAAAATAGCTGTGTATAGGCAGTGAACAAGGTGAACCCATTGGGTGGTTATACTACAAAACTCTTCCTGATTTGTAATTTTTGAATACCACCAGCTTCTATCCTATTTCTTTATCTGTCTGTATGTGTGTGTGGGTGTGAGAGAGAAAAAGACAGAGACACCTAGAGAGAGACGGACCCAGAGAGACAGACCCAGAGAGAGAGGGAGGGAGGGGTGGGGAAGGGGAGAAAGAAAAGACAGAGAGAAAGAGGAAAACAAAGAGAGAATGAGAAAGACTGGAGGATGGAGAGAAAAAGACATCGAGAGAGAGAAAGAGAAGGAATCAGAGACAGAAAGAGACACCAAGAGAAAGACAGAGACAAACAGAGAGAGGGAGAGAAAGACAAAGACAAGCAGGAGGAGGAGAAGGTAAGAAAAAAATACGCCAACAAATGAATCTCACCAATCACACAACTTTGTCACTATGGCCAGTAGTTGAAACAAAGTGGTAAGAACATAAAGTTCAAGGAGAATACCTTTCTGTTTGGCCCAGTCACCTTCAGTTTTAGCCAAAACTCTAATGCTATTGTATATGGCTGCAAGGAGAGAGGTCCCTGAGCGATCAGTTTTATGACAGGATTTGCACACCCCCTATAGGCAGTGGGGAATTATGCCATTACAAACAAGAAACGAGGTAGAAAGATTTAGTAGTGATACCATGTATCTTTTCTAGCTACAAACTTAATTATCTCTTAGCAGCCGAAATTTATTTTATTTTAGGATGGGCACATACAGGAAAAGCCAGAAGCACATAAACAAAATTTTCTTCCTTTCTTATCTATAAAACATCCTAACTCCATCTGGAAACAAGTGGGCTATATGCTGATAGAGGTCATGTGTATCTCTTCAATAATAACTTTTCTCGCCCTAACAAATGACCTAGAAGAAAGAAAACTGGATTGCTTTACGGCAACACTTCAAATCTCCTGTTCAATTATGTTGAGCTTCAACACTGACAAGATTTTTGGTTTGCCTCTAATATTCATAATAAAAACTCTAACAAATGTTACTAAAATAATTTTGTTAAGAATTCACAATTATTCCCATCATTCAGAAGGCATTGGATGCTGGTGAATGAGGAATGCTACAGTTGAGAATTTGGATATTTTAAAGAATTTTACTATTGGTGAAATGCAGTTTTTCCCTTTTAAAAGGTACTATCTACTTAGAAATTCATTGTACTACATTCCAATAACAGACATGTTCCAGGACTACTAATACACACACACACACACACACACACACATATACCTATGTACTTATATATATGTATCTTAATAGCATATACATACATATCTATGTTAGTATATAGCTTATATATATATGAGAAGCTTTTCTAATACATGTGTGCCCATATATACAGACACACACATACATATTAGAAAAGCCTCATATTCATATTAGAAAAATGAATATAAGAAAATGTCTATATTCTCTTTTCTAATACAGAAAATATCTAACATTTTCTATGATTTCTATATCTAACATTTTCTATATTAGAAAAAATACAGAGGCTTTTCTAATACATATGTGCATATGTATATATAGATACACACACACACGTATTAGAAAAGCCTCTATTTTTCTTTCAATGTTTTTCTTATTATTTATATAAGAATGTGAGAATATGTCACAGTGCTATTCTCTCTGACCTTTGGAATCTTTCTTGAGACACTAACCAAACTAACAGTAAAGTGCCAGCAGATAGAGGTGAACTGGGCACTTGCGTGTCCTTTCTTTCAGTTCTTTCTGAAATTGCAGAAGCCTCTGAAGCATATAATTTGTGGCTTCCAATGAGTTTGGACTTCATGCTTGAAGTAACACACAAGTAAGTGATTTAATTCATGCACCTGTATCTGGATTTTTTTCCAGACTTAATGAAATGGGTAACTACTTCAGAATTTCCCTAATAAGTACTGAAGCAAGACATCAGAAAGGCCCTGATTGGCATATTTGGGCAGGAAAAGCAACAAAGTGCTTAAGGTTGAGCTGTGACAGGCATCCGGGTGCAGCCCTTGAGACAAAAACTGAGCATTTCTTACTCCCAGGACCAGGCCCTTTGACTTCAATGATGCACAATTTTCTCATTACAAAAACTGTTATACCCAAAGGAATTCCCGTCAGCTTTCTAATTATTTTCTCAGTTTGAAATAAGACTGTGTCTTTAACAAGAAAGAGGGTTTGTCCTGTGACTGTTTTCGGCATCAACTCAACAGTACAGAGAATGAACACACAGGGGAAACACCCACAAGGACTCACAAAAGGAGAAAGGCATTTGTGACAATAAATGTAAATTCTTTCCACCCAGTGATTATCACAATTTGAGTATTTGTGCAGCAGTCAATTACCATAGTCATCAGCTAGAGAAATTTAAAAAGTAAAAGCAAAACAAAACATTGCTTTAGTGCTCTGTTTTCCATGATACTATTTGCAAAGTTACTATTGATGAGATCACATAATCCCTAATCCAGATACTTTGTGTTTTGGATTCACAGTCACTGTATCCATATAACCCAGTTTCCATATAACTTACAGTCTCCATAGCTGTATTCCAAATGTAGACTCAACAAAGGCATAGCAGAAAATTATTCTATCTTTAATTATTATTTTTTTTTTTTGAGATGGACTCTTCCTCCTTCACCAGGCTGGAGAGCAGTGACACGTCTATTGCTCACTACAACTGTCATCTCCTGGGTTCAAGCGATTCTCCTGCCTCAGCCTCCTGAGTAGCTGGGACTACATGCATGTGCCACCACACCAGCTAATTTTTGTATTTTTAGTATAGACAGGGTTTTACCATCTTGGCCAGGATGGTCTCGATCTCTTGATCTACCCACCTCAGCCTCCCAAAGGGCTGGGATTTATAGGCATGAGCTGCCCTGCCTTTTTTTTTTTTTTTTAAAGACAGTCTCCCTCTGTTGCCCAGACTGGGGTGCAATGGCAGGATCTCAGCTCACTGCAGCCTCTGCCTCCCAGGCTCAGCAATTCTCCTGCCTCAGCCTCCTGAGTAACCGGGATTAAAGGCACCCACCACCACGCCCAGCTAATTTTTGTATTTTAGGTAGAGACGGGGTTTCACTATGTCGGCCAGGCTGGTCTTGAACCCTGACCTCAAGCAATCCACCTGCCTCAGCCTGCCAAAGTGCTGGGATTACACGCATAAGCCACCACACCCGGCCAACATTTGTTTCTTTAGTGTGTTTTGTGACCAGTATTTTAACATTGATCCAAGTGGGCTTTGCAAACTGCATTAGCTTGTTCTGCATTCTGTTGCAATAAAATTATATTTTGCTCATGTTTCTTCTCTTAAGCAAAAATTATCAATGAAGTATAGTAATCCTTGAAATGGATCCAAACTGAAAATAAGATGTCAACAAAAGAAGTGAAGAGGTCATGACAGCGTCATCAGAAATATTCAGTTGAGCCTAATGATTTATTGGGCAAGTGAATACAAAGGACAGACAGCAGAGAGCATTGAAGAGTCTGGCAACAGAACGAGAACTCCCAGTCGCATCTTTATGTTTCTCTCATTATGTCATTTCAGAAGTCATGGGACTTCAATACTACAGCTCCATCCTCAGGAACAGAAAAAGAAAGGTCATTACATGGCTTTGTCATTTAATAGCATATGGCCACAGGGTAATCAGTTGACTAATCTGGAGGGTAATCAATTGACTGATGTGGAAAATGACAACCGTGACCTGGTAAATTCTAACATAACTTTTAGTTATGCTTTCATTCAAAGATAAACTTGGTATTTGCCATTGTGACCATATAGTCAACATATTTTTGAACAAGTAAAAAGTAAATTATAACAAAGATATTTTGTGGTATGTAGGCAGAACTTAGAACAAGATCTAATCTAACCAGAGGAGTGGTCAGGAAAGGTCTCCTTGAAAAACTGTCATTTAAGTTGAAACTTGAAGGATTAGTGGGAGGTAGCGTAGGTAAGGTGGAGGCTGCTAATATTATATATATATATATATATATTTTTATTGTACTTTAGGTTCTGGGGTACATGTGCAGAACACGCAGGATTGTTGCATAGGTACATACATGGCAATGTGGTTTGCTGCCTCCATCCCCTGTCACCTGTATTTGACATTTCTCACCATGTTATCCCTCCCCAACCTCCCCCCCCCCCCCCTGTCCCCCCCCCAGTCCCCCCCCCCCCCAACAGACCCCAGTGTGAGATGCTCCCCTCCCTGTGTCCATGTGTTCTCATCATTCAACATCCACCTATGAGTGAGAACATGTGGTATTTGATTTTCTGTTCCCGTGTTAATCTGCTGAGAATGATGGTTTCCAGATTCATCCATGTCCCTACAAAGGACATGAAGTCATCATTTTGTATGGCTACATAGTATTCCATGGTGTGTATGTGCCACGATTTCCTTGTCCAGTCTATCAACGATTGGCATCTGTATTGGCTCCAGGTCTTTGCTATTGTATAAGTGACACAATGTACATAAATGTGCATGTGTCTTTATAATAGAACAATTTGTAATCCTTTGGATATATAACTAGTAATGGGATTACTGGATCAAATAGAATTTCCTTTTCTAGGTCCTTGAGAAATCACCACACTGCCTTCCACAATGGTTGAGCTAATTTACACTCACACCAACAGTGTAAAATTATTACCATTACTCCACATCTGTTGTCTCCAGATTTTTTGATGATTGCCACTATAACTGGTGTGAGATGGTATCTCAATGTGGTTTTGATTTGCATTTCTCTAATGACCAGTGATGATGCACATTTTTTCATGTTTTTTGGCCTCATATGTGTCTTCTTTTGAAGTGTCTGTTCGTGTCCTTTGCCCACTTCTGAAAGGGTTTTTTTTTTTTTTTCTTGTAAATCTGTTTTAGTTCTTTGTAGATTCTGGGTATTAACCCTTTGTCAGATGGGTAGATTGCAAAAATTTTTTTCCCATTCTGTTGGTTGCTGGTTCACTCTAATGATTGTTTCTTTTGCTGTACAGAAGCTCTGGAGCTTGATTAGATCCCATTTGTCTATTTTGGCTTCTGTTGCCATTGCTTTTGGAGTTTTAGTTATGAAGACTTTGCCTATGCCTATGTCCTGAATGGTTTTGCCTAGGTTTTCTTCCAGAGTTTTACAGTGTTCAGTCTTATGTTTAAGTCTTGAGCTGATAAGGAACTTCAGCATATTCTCAGGATACAAAATCAATGTGTATGAATCACAAGCACTCCTATACACCAATAACAGACTAAAAAAGAGCCAAATCAAGAACGAACTGCCATTCACAACTGCTACAAAGAGAATAAAATACCTAGGAATACAACTAACAAAGCATGAAAAGGACCTCTTCAAGCAGAACTCCAAACCATTGCTCAAGGAAATAGGAGAGGACACAAACAGATGGAAAAAATCAATGCTCATGGTTAGGAAGAATCAATATTGTGAAAATGGCCATACTGCCCAAAGTAATTTGTAGATTCAATACCATCCCCATCAAGCTACCTATGACCCTCTTCACAGAACTGAAAAAAAACACTTCAAACTTCATATGGAACCAAAAGAGAGCCCACATAGCCAAGTAAGTCCTAAGCAAAAAGAATAAAGCTGGAGGCTTCACACTACCTGACTTCAAACTATAATACAAGGCTATGGTAATCAAAACAACATGGTACTGGTACCAAAACAGAGATATAGACCAATGGAAGAACACAGAGGCCTTGGAGGCGACGCCACACATCTACAACCACCTGATGTTTGACAGACCTGACAAAAACAAGCAATGGGGAAAGGATTCCTTGTTTAATAAATGGTGTTGGGAAAACTTGCTAGCCAGGTGCAGAAAGCAGAAACTGGACCACTTCCTGACACCTTACACTAAAATTCACTCCAGATGGGGCTAATATTTTAGACAGGGCAACAGACTACGTGAAGGCCTGAAGCTTAAAATGAATATGGCTTCAGGAGAAACTGCAAGAAGTTGAGCATGGTAAGTGAGGACCATCCTTGAAGGCAATGCTAAGATTTTTAGCATTTTTAAGCGCCATGGGAATCCATTGAAAAGTCTTAAGTCAAAGGAGTGATATGATCAAATCAAATGTTAGAAGGAACTTTGGATACAATATGGAGAAAGGTTGAAAGAGAACAATAGTAGAGCCTGAAAATTAATTATGGAGAATTGCAATGATTTTAAGATTGGCATTACTTAGTTTTGGCTTCAGTGTGGAGATAAGGACAGGGTAAACACCAGTTTTTTTGTCATATAACTGAATGCAGAATGGTGACCCTGATGGACCTTGGAAATACTAGAGGATAAAAAGATTGATGGTTTGATTGATTGTATGTTTAGGGGAGAGGGTAAAAAAAAACATCCATGTTCAGATTTAAACATAATTGCTTAAACATGTTGTTTAAAACAGAAGAGTCTAGGCAAAAATAAAATAAAATAAAAAATAGATGTGGGACCTCTCAGCATACAAATGGAACTTAAATACAAGGGATTAGAATCCAAGAAAGTAGCAACTGAATGTAGAGAAGGAAAAATGTCAAAGTATTCTCAGAAATTGCTGAGAGACAAAAACAAATTCATATAGGTATAGTGTCAGGGAAGTGAAGAAAAGGATGCATTTTTAAAATCAGTGAGTGGTCAATAGTGCCGAACCCTGCTAAGAGATCAAATAGAGTAATTGAAAAATGTCCCTTTCATAGCAACATCAAGAACATGGTGGCTTAAGCCAGAATAGTTCTATGCAGCAGCATTGCCCAACAGAACATTTTGAGATGACACAAATGTTATGTATTTGCACTATTCAATATGACAGCCATATCTGGCAATTACGCACTTGAAATATGGCTAGCAATGCTAAAAAATGTAATTTTTATTTTTACTTAAGCTTAGTTAATATAAATTGCATGTGTGACTAGTAGCTGCATACTGGACAATACAAAGGGTGTATGGAGAAAATCAGATTTTAAGAGACTGAAGAGTGAAACTGGTCATTATAGATAACTTGTCCATATAGTTTGCTACTATAGTAGAAGAACCTGGAGGGAGTATGAGGTTCAAAATGGGTGCAGTTTATGTATTTATGTGTTTATTTATTGCAGATGGAGTCTTGCTCTATTCCCCAGGCTGAAATGCAGTGGCGTGATCTCAGGTCACTGCAACTTCTGCCCGCCGTGTTCAAACAATTCTCCTGCCTCAGCCTTCCAAATAGCTGGGGCCACAGGCACATGCCACTGCTCCTAATTTTTTTAGTACTTTTAGTAGAGGTAAGTCTTCGCTGTGTTGGCTAGGCTGGTCTCAAACTCCTAACCTCATGTGATCCACCCAACTGGGCCTCCCAAAATGTTGGGATTACAGGTGTAAGCCACTGTGCCCAGCCTAGATCAACTTTAGAATATTCAAACGACAAGGAGCCAGAGAGAGGGAGAATTTGAGACACAGTACAGTGGGAAGAACTGAGGGATTTGTGTTATATAACATGAGGATGGCTCTTGGATTATACTCAAATGAAAAAACAAATGTGAATGAATAGATGTCAATTTATAGATTTGGTTAGAGTAATTGCTATTTCAAGTCTTCCATTTACTTTACATAATAGGAAGAAAGGTCATCTTCTGAGAGAGTGGAGGAAGGTGATGGGGCCAAAGGAGAATGTTCTTTCTTCCTAGAGGGCTCACCTGAGTTCCCCAAGACTGGTTCATATATTTACCCCAGAGTTATTTGATTGTAAAGCACACTGTAAAGGGCAACGAAAGACGTGTCTGCCTACCAAGGTCCCTCAGGGACCTTGAACTCCCCTCTATTTCCTGCCATTTGAGTCAATCCCTGTAATCCTTTTGAGAAAACGTGTATTTCAGTTAGGTTAAGACATGAAATGAAGGACAAGCATTTATTTCCCTCATGTTAACAATAATAACTTTATCTAACTAACCAACAGATATTGTCACAAAATGCCAATCAGGGAAGAAGGCAAGTTTCTGGTCATGGAGGCTGCTGGAACCTACCAATGACTAGTCATGTGGGTGGACGGGGCATAATCCCCATCGTCAAAAGAATAAACTAGAACACTGCCAAAATAGAGTCAGAAAAAGGACTAATGCTAAAACTTGGCTCATAACTATACTTAAACTTACATTATGTGTGGCACATTCTACCTATCCATGATCTCATCTTCTCAAAGCTCCTTCCAAGGTGACAGTTGTTATGGAACTAAATTCACAGAGAACAGATACGGCAGTGTTGGGTAGAAATATAGAGAGCTCTTGAAGTGGTTTATAAGAGCTGCAGTGGAAGAATATCAAAGTGATGCAATAAACTTTTGCTATGGTTAAATGCAAGGGTAAAGACCAACAGTGCGAAAGGGGGAGCATGAAATGTGAGTCCAGTAAACAGCCCAGGTGAGAAGAGTGAGGACAAAACAGTGACTTGAAGGACAGATTCTGAAAATCTTGTAAACAGGAGCTAGAAATAAGGTTGAAATATCACAAGATGGGCAGAAGAGGGGTAAGCCCAGAGCCCCAACAGGATACCATTCTATAGTTCAACTCAGTTCCAGTTGCCGTTTATTAGCACTCATTCACAGCATGGCATAATCTTTCTCATAGTTCCAAAGGGAACTATGGCACCAGGAAAAGGAAAAGGCCAGTAAACAACCAGGAAAAGGAAAAGCCAGTACCCATGCTGTTCAAGTGCAATAAGCACATCTAACTTTCCTTTGGACCTGCAAACGTTTTAACAATTGTAACCTGAAATGGGAAAACAGCATTTAGCCTCCACAAACTCAAGCAATGAAATGTGATGCTGATAAAACATTATTTTAAATTCTATTTCATGTTTTATAATGAGGTAGTTAGAATTTTTATCAGATTATCACAGTTCAAGAATGTAGTTAAAATTATTTAACAGAATTAACCAACCTTAGTGCAAGCTTCCCCTTCACTTTACAACTATCCTGGCCCTTACTTAAGTTTTCTTTCATTTTTTTTTGTTTGTTTGTTTTAGGGGAGTCATTCGTTTTTTATTCTAGAAATTTAAGACAGCTGCACCCTAAAGCTTTGCTTTAACAAAATCATCACTAAAGATTAGTAACAAACACATACAGTAAACATTCTAGAAGATTAACATAAAAACATAAGATATGACCATCCTGGTCAACATGGTGAAACCCGGTCTCTACTAAAAATACAAAACATTAGCTGGACATGGTGGTGCATGCCTATAATCCCAGCTACTCAGGAGGCTGAGGCAGGAGAATTGCCTGAACCCAGGAGGCAGAGGTTGCGGTGAGCCGAGATCGCGCCATTGCACTCCAGCCTGGGTAACAAGAGCGAAACTCCGTCTCAAAAAAAAAAAAAAAAAAAAAAAAAAAAAAAAAAAAAAAAAAAAAAACATAAGATACTTTTCTTATACTCGCTGAGAACCAAAATGTTCATGACCACAACCACCAATGGCCGTGATAAATGTTTTCAAGCATACTCCTAGTGAGTAAGCCATAAAACTGTTGGTTGGTTTTTGTATTTTTAAGTTCTATGTTTTCAACCTGTTAATGATGAACATGCTAATAAAATCGCTAGTCTAAAGAAATATGGTGATAAATTTGTAAGCTTCAGTATCAATAAGTTTGTAAATCAACGACTTCAGCACAGCTTCTATAGGTCACAATCCTATAAGCCCATCACAAAAGTTTTCCCTTCTTTAAGAACTTTCCTGAATATAACATTTTGAGCTCAGGATAAAACTGGATCACAAGTATCATATTAATTTGATATGGTTACCTAGGCAAATTTTATAATGCATATGAAGCCTTCATTGAGAAGAAATGCCTTCACTAATTATGAACATTTATGGAACCATGCCCACATTTAATTTTTGTAATTAATTATAAACTGATTATTATTATTTATAAATTTCTTTATAATTACCACAGCCAAAATGCTCTTGTTCCATAATATTTCTCAATTGTTGATTTTGGCAAATTATCTCAAAGACTTCTCAGGAAAATTCTTGCTTTACTAGGTCAGTAATATTTCATACATAAATGTTTCTTTTTTTCTATGATAACCCTCTCCTTCTCTAATGATTTGCCTACTGAATGTAATGATGTATAATGGATTTATACATCATTACTTGCAGCATTTATACTGGCAGCATTATAAGACTTACCAAATAAAAGTATTGCATGGAATATACTTACACTAGAAATTTACTGTTTATCTAAAACTGAAGTTTAAATAGGCATCCTGTATTTTGTCTGTCAACCCTAATTATTTGCTATTTTTTATGAATACTGTGCATAAGGTTCATCTTATGAGTTCTTAATGGTTTCCATCTAAGAGAGTGCCAAATTATAGACTCTTGTGGCCTTAAGTTTTGGGAACTGCCCCTAAAAGAGTTATGCCACGGAGATTTTCATAGAGAGCAACCTAATTAAAAATATTTCTCTATTATTCAAGTGGGACACATCACATTGTTCCTCTAACTTCTCTGTTGAAGAAACTTGTGTTTCTCACAGATTTGATGGATTACATTTCCTCCATTCTTAACAGGAAATCACTTATTTCCCCAATACTTGTGATGGTGTCCTTGAAGATTCCTTATCAAACTGCCAACCAAATATCTGAAGGACAATAGGTTTATATAATTCTACACATCAGTTACTTTTAGTCTACTCTTGAGATCATTCAGTCATTTTCTAGTCTCCTGGAATAGGTGGGTGAGACCGAATAATCTAGAATGTCTCTACCAAAAAGAGAAAAAGAGACAGATGCAAAGAAAACAGTGTAAAATCAACAGTAATAGCCTTTACTTTTCAGAGCATATTTGAAAATGCAGCAATAAGGGAGCAAAAGCATGTGAATAAGTGTGGCTGACTGTGTTAGTCTGTTCTTACACTGCTATGAAGAACTGCCAGAGACTGGTTATATTATAAAGGAAAGAGGTTTAATTGACTCACAGTTCTGCATCCTAGGGAGGCCTTAGGAAACTTACCATCATGGTGGAAGGCACCTCTCCACAGGGTGGTAGGAGAGAGAATGAGTGCCAGCAGGGGGAAATGCCAAATGCTTATAAAACCATCAGATCTCATGAGAACTCACTATCAGGAGAACAGCATGAGAGAGACCACCCCCATGATTCAATTACCTCCTACCAGATGTCTCCACACATGGGGATTATGGGAATTACAATTCAAGATGAGATTTGGGTGGGAACACAGCCGAACCATTTCACTGACCTAGTAATAATTTATGTAACTATACTTAAGCAGTCAACCTCACTGACCATACGTTCATTGGTATATAATACATATGGCCATATAATATCATATATATATCCACAGCTGTGGGTGTGAGTGTGTGTGTATACTCATCAAACCTGCCTGTGGTATATAAATGCTGCCCAAAGATGTTGTATAAATAGATAAACGCATACACACACATATATATATATAGACAGCCTCTTTAAAATCTCAAAAACAACTATTATATGTGCCATTAAATTTAACATTTATAGATTAATACTTTTTAAATTGGTTTATATAAGTCTATTTGAATCCTTTGCTACCTTGTAGTTTGACACTGCAAGAGTTACATGAAAGAATGAGACCACTAAGACTGTCAAGCTAGAAGTGAGAACAACAAAAAACTGGGGCCAGGCAGGGACTGGACAGAAAAAGAGACTTGGCAAGGCTGAAGAATCAGCTTCATGTGACAGGTGTCGATCTTTGCAATAAGTTCCATATACAAGAGTAATGGAAAATTACATACCTGATGCAGATAGTAATGAAAAGTAGATTCAAAGTTCATGAATGAGTGTGATATAAACACCAGCCAGAATTATGAAATAAAGCAGAAGCTACTGTTGGAATGTAACTGACAGACAGTAACTGATGTGAATGGTTAATAGTCATGGAGAAAATTAAAAGGTCTAGTGTCCTGCTTCTGGGCACATTTTCATCAGTTTTAAAGACACTCTTTGCACAGCAATTTACTTCTTTAGATTTCATTGTATCCAGCACAACATTGGTGCATTAAGCAAATGTTGGCTATAGCTAGGTTAATGTTCATATTTGGATTCTCACTGTATGCTACTTCCATTTTCAATGAGTGCTGCAATTTATAATGCAACAATTCACATGGAAACTTTAATGTATTATCTTTCGATGTTTTCTGCAATATAAAGTCTTGCTGAAAAATAAGCAGGTAAAAAATATATATAAATCATGCACATTATCCATCCCTAAAAATAATTTCTTATACCACATTTTCTTATCTAGTTTAACTTATCTCTACATGTTGCCCTGATAATTGTTGACATTACATGAGGAAAAAATACAATCCTTTATGATATGTTAAGATGCTCGATGAAATATTTGTTTTTACCTAGGCACAATTAATGTGCATTAGGTACTTCAGCTATGTCATAAACCTAGAAAAAAAGATGGCATGCATAAATATTCAATAAAACTGAGATGAACACTGATGTGATGCTGCCAGCCTGGAATATTTTTCAGTTTCACAATAATGTTCTTGCTGTTTCTAATTTGTTGCCAGTTTTTAATTATCAGTTACATTTCAAACTATAAAAATCATGAAATTAGAAGAACTTTGAGGCACTAAGAATTGTTTATTTGACATCCAGATGAAACCTGGCTTAATTTGGCAACAGAATGCCATCAACTATACATAAAATGATGGTGTCCCTCACACATCCCATATAGCACTACCTGTCATAAGAGGAAGCATCTGCCCACTTTAGCCATCAGAAAACTTTTGGAGCTTTTCCACATACCTATTTATATTATTTATCTATGTTTGTAAATATATTTATACTCCCTGACAGGACCAGTTTGATTACATGGACCTTTGGGAGGTAAACAAAGTTTAAGTTGATGGTAAAATTTTCCTTCCAGATAAGGGATATGTTATTCTTTGTAAGAGTCAGAGATTGAAGAATTTTAGATTCTAACCCATAATGATCAAGTCACAGTGTCATTTTGCATTTGGTAACAGTGCTGTTTAATAGTGTTTTCATAAAAATCAAATGCTAAGGTCAAGGCGGAAATGGTGATCAATGACATTGTACAAGAAAAATAACCCTTTGACAGTGAATACAAATAATTTACTATTATTTAGAGCTGACCGCACGTCAGATACTGAGCTTTGTACTTCGTAGAAGTGAGTTTACTTAATCTTCAAAACAACCCACAAAATGGGTATTGAGAACTTTATTGTCCATACGTGAAAAACTAGTTTTAAATAGATTAGCTGGTTGGCTTTCTGTGGTATGCTGGTAAGCAGTAAAGCCCAGATCAAACCCAGGTTAGACACTCCATAAGCCAGTATTTTTGAGCATCTAATGGCTGCCGTATCATCACATTGGCTATGCATCATGTGGCTGTGTTACTGCTTCATTTTGTTTCTTTTCTCCACTTATCCAAATGCCCATATTCATAAGCAACCTGAAAAATGTTCAGAGACTAAGTCATTTCATCCTCTTCTGGATGGAATGAGGAAACTAGAAGGACCCATTTGTCATTCATACAGTTTTTCTCTAAAACCACTTGTGACGCTGGGTAATAGTCCCCAGATGGAAGTCATTAAACTTTAATTTGTATGCATATGTGACATCTTGCTTTTCAAAATCTTTCTGACTTTACTCTATTACTGAAACTAACTGATATATATGAAAAGTAACTAATTAAAATGAGTATAAAGCCATTTTCTCCAATACAAAGCATGCTATAAAATGCTAATAAAACTATAAAAATATATGGAAAAATCTGTCAATTATAAAATTAACTTCAGATGGAGAAGCAAATATCATTTATCCTTTACAATGTCCAAATAAATGACTTGTTTGGCATCTAAAATGCCTTTTTGTTTAATGTTAATAAAATCTCAAGAATAACAGTTGTCTTCCTATTTATAATGCTAACCAGAATAAAATTTTGAAGATGATCATTGTAGCTTTAAATCAAATTTCTAAAAAAGTCTAAATAGCTAGTGGCTGAAAACATATCTTGGTTATGATTAAATTTAAATCACTGCTTGGCAAGTCGTTGTAAGAATGGAAGTTTCTTTCTTTTTCCCATGAGCAACTTATGGTTGGGTGGTGGGGACAGAAAGGATGCTGTGTGGCTCAGAGAGCCTTTTACCAGTCAAAGCAGCCACAGTGAGTAAACCTTGGCAGGACTGAGGCTGCTGGGTGACGCTGACTATAAACAATCAGAGGAGGCAGGCTCAGGGAGGTCACACCCCTAATGGGTAAGGCCCAAAGGCTCTTCTCATATTCACTATGTAGACACAAAAGAATAAAGAAACTGTTTACTTTGTTTCTGTACATCCCTTTAAGGAAAGATTAGAAAAGGCAGCCCTCAAATGTAACTGTTTTAAATATACTTACATTGAACTATTCATTGTATTGTGAAAGTCTTCATAATTTTATTATTTTTTAAAATTAGGAGCATATCTCAAATTCATGTTCATCTAGGTATAGCTTTTCATTTATTTACTAATTGTATTCATTCCTCCAACAAATCTCTATTGAATGTATACCATATGTTAAATAAATACTATCTTATTACCCTTTGATGACAAACTATTTTCTCTATGGTGCCTGCTATCATGGAGCTCACCATCAAATGGGGAACACAGATATTTTACAAATAATTACAGGTGTTCCTTGACTTACAATGGGGTTATGCCCCAATAAACCCTTCATAAGTTGAAAATACATTTAATACTCCTAACCTATGAAAAAAACTATAGCTTAACTTAGCCTAGACTACATTAAATATGTTCAGAACCCTTTTATTAACCTACAGTTAGGCAAAATCATCCGAGAGCACAGTCCACTATAGAGTATGAGTGACTCATGCTTGTAACTGTGTGGCTGACTGTAGGCTGAGGCTCTCAATGCCACTGTTCAGCATATTGAGAGAGTATTGTACCGCATATCACTAGCCTGGATAAAGATCAATATTCAAAATTGGAAGTACAGTTTCTACTGAACGTGCATTGTTTTTGCACCATGGTAAAGTAAAAACTCATAAGTCGAACCATCATAAACTGAAGACCATCTGTACTTAAAAATTTGAATTTAATTTTGATGAGTTCAAGAATAGGGTGCTGCACAACTCTAAAATGGAAACTCTGACCAATCCTAAAAATCACCATTCATTAAGTGCAATGCAAAACTCAGAAGGAAGGAAGGAAGGCTGTTGTATCCTGCAGCATTGGGGCAGCTAGGGGAATTAATGGAGCACAGAGAATGCAGTTTAGGAAAGGAAATTTTTCAACTGACCCTAAGGATGTAGCAGAATTAGTGTGACAGCAAGTTCTTCTAGCTTCATTGTTCTCCACATAAAAACTCTTAGCTGGAAGAAAATAAAATTTGATAACAAAAAGTATATTCATCTCTGTTAGGAAAACAGGATAAACTACCGTCATTGGAGAAGAATAACATATTTGTATTAGTTCTGGGATCATGGGTCCCTAGGCTTCCTTTGAAAAAGGGCTACACATTTATCTACACCTCCTCAACACTTCTCATGAACATATTGTAGCAACTGCTGACAGTAATGTTCAAGAGACAATGGACAGAAAACAACTTTTTAGTAGAATCTGATCAGGAACATCACAGTCAATAATGACTGTGCTTCCCTCCTCATTGACAAAGCCAGGACATCAGGAAAAGGATGTGGCTGAAACAAAGGCATCTTGAAGTAATTATCACAGTTTTAAAATATGGTGTCTGCATCTACAAGCTACCAGCTGAAATTCTTACTGAGAGAACTTTATTGAGATCAACAGCCAAGTTTCTTTAATAAGACAAAAGTTATTTTGTATTGCTCTGTTAAACCATGATACCCATTTTGTTTTCAGACACAGATCAAATCTGGGATTATGCCATGAAATTCTAAATCCTAAAATTATTTCACTGAAATGGCTGGTTTCCTATTTTATGAGCACACAGGCATTATGCATTTAAGGAAAGTGTAAACAGTGCTAAATAATCTGCAACTTTTTTGCTGGGAACAAATGAATTGGGACCATTGGGAGACCAGGGATATAGGAACACATAAATAACTCAAGGACAAAAGTTCAGTGTCATCTAGCTATCCATGTGATTATTTAGCATTATGACTGAAAATTACTTGACATTCGCTCTCTCAGGTCAACAGATGAAGAAGAAAACATACTCTGTTTCTCTGTCTCTGTCTCTCTCTCTCTCTCTCTCTCTCTCTCTATATATATATATATATATATATAAACACACACACACACATATATACACATATAAACATATCTCTAGATACAAACATATATACATGTATACATATATACACATATGTGTATATATACAGGTTGGTATATACATATATATGTTTATATATGCATATATACACACATATACATATATATGCATAAATGTGTATATATATACACACACACATATGCTCCATATATATCTATACTCACACATATGTACATATATATGCATATGCATGTTTATATATATGTGTTTATGTATATGTATATATGTGTGTATGCATACATATGTATACACATATACATATATACACATATATGTATATATGTATGCATACAAAAACATACACATATATACATATATGTGTATATATACATATATTTATATATTTGTGAGTATATATAGATATATATGGAGCATATGTGTGTGTATATATATAGGAATTTATATATAGTATATATATTAAAGAATGTGTATATAGATATTTATGGAGCATATCCATGTGTACAGATACACACACACATATATATATATGTGTATATACATGTATACACTTCATATATATATATACACACACACACACACACATATATATGTAGCATATCTATATATGTATATATATGGAGCCTATCTATACAGATACATGCATATATCTATATATATATGATTCACATGTCTATATACATACATACACATGCATATATGCATGTGTATATATACATATGTGTATATATGTAAATAGATGCCCTCCATATATATATAGTATATGTGTATATATAGTATATATGTACAGATAGATGCACTCCATATATGTTACCTATCTATATATATACACACATATCTACCTATATATACATATATATCCATCCATACATATATATACATATATGTACATATATATCTATATATACACACATATATATGTATATATGTGTACAGTTACACTCCATATAAGTATATATTATATATATATGGAGAGAGAATATTGACAGAAAATATATCTATATTATATATATAGAGAGAGAGACTTGATGACAGAAAATATAAAGAATCAGAATATATATAGAATCTTGATGACAGACTATCTGTATATAACATGGTTAACTGAATATTTTAAGCCTATTTTTCAAACCTATTGCTCACATAAAAAGATTACTTTCACAATCATACTGTTGATTTACAATGCACTTGGTCACCCAAGAGTGCTTATATAGATGTATAAAGAAATTAATGTTTTCATGCTCATTAACACAATATCCATTGCGCAGCCCACAGATCAAGGAGTAATTTTTACTTTCAAGTCTTATTCATTAATAAACATGTTTCATCAGGCTATAATTGCCATAGGTAGTGAGTTCTCTGATGGACTAGGCAAAGTCAACTGAAACCCTTCTGAAAAAGATTCACCATTCTAGATGCCCTTAAAGGGCATTCGTGATTCATAGGCAGTCAAAGTAGCAGCATGAATAGGGTATGAACAAAGTTGATTTCAATCCTCATGGGTGACTTTGAGGGTTTTAAGGCTTCAGTGAGGGAAGAAACTGCAAGTGATGTGGAAATAGCAAGAGAACTAGAATTAGTAGCGGAGCCTCAAGATATGACTGAATTCCTGCAATCTCATGCGAAAACTTGGACACATGAGGAGCTGCTTGTAATGGATAAGCAAAGAAAGCGGTTTCTTGAGACAGAATCTCCTTCTAGTGAAGACGCTGTGAAGATACTGTGAACACTGTAGAAATGAAAACAAGTAATTTAGAATATTGGATAAACTTTGCTGGTAAAGCAGCCTCAGGATTCAAGGGGACTGGCTGCAACTTTGAAAGTTCTACTGCAGGTAAAATGTTAACGTAGAGTATGGTATGCTACAGGGAAGTCTTTCCTGAAAGGAACAATCAATTGATGGAACAAACTTCATCATCTTATTTTAAGAAACTGCCGTAGCCACCCCAACCTTCAGTAAGCACCATCCTGATCTCAGCAGCCGTCAGCATCGAGGCTAGACCCTACACCAACAAAAAGACTGCAACTCACTGAAGACTCAGATGGTTGTTAAAAAGTTTTAGCAATAAAGCATTTTTAAACTAAGGTATGTATGTTTTTTAGATATAATGCTATTGCACACTTAGACTACAGTATAGTTAACTATATCTTTATGTGCACAGGGAAAGCAAAACATTCATAAACAATAAATCATAAAACATGATTTATTGCCATAATCGCTTTACTAAGGTAGTCTGAAATTTTTGAGGCATTGACTGTATAAAAAACATAAATAGCAGTGTTAGATTTTATCTGTATTTTTAGCATGTTTTGTTTTCAGGCCATGATAGCTAATATTTAATGAATTCTTACTATAGGCAGGCAACATCTAAATGCTTTCACACAAGTTATCCAATTTAAATGTTACAACAATGAGATACTATTGTTAGATCCATTTCACAGGTGTGAAAACCGAGGCTTTGAACGTCTACATCATCCCACAAATTGTTAGGAAAGGTGACTCACTTTGTAACTCACTTTGTGATATTTGTTTTATTGTGGTTATCTGGAACCAAATCTACAACATCTCCCTAGTAGGCCACTATGAGAGCTTCTCAGCTTTAAAGGACCCAACGCTCATTTCACTTACATCCTGTAGTAGCTATCTTCAGTAAAAAAAATTCCATGTGCTTTCTACTTTGTAGCTCCCCAAAACTGAATTCAGCAGGCTGGATAAAGTACTTTTAAAATACTCAGATCCATTCTAGTCCTTTTCTTCTAAGAACAAGAAAAATATCCTTAAAGGAAACTGTCTTGAGCCCCAAAAAGCTGTTGTCGAATTTATGTTTTTAGCACTGTTTTTTTTCCTACCTCAAAAGGACTACACATTCCTATTATAACTCAGAAATTAGTAGGTACCTGGAGTTGTTTTTAAGTATGTAATTCAAGTTGTGACTCTCATTTCTTCCTCTTTGGCTGACAATCTCTGTGTGTGATAATATTCTGGCCAAGGGATGCCCAGATAGCTGGTAAATCATTATTTCTGTTGTTTTGGGAGGGTGTTTGTGGGAAAGATTAGCATTCAAATGGGTAGACTAACATCACTCTGATCAACGTGGCTGAGCATCATCTAACCTGTTGAAATCTCAAACAGAAGTAAGGTGAATTTTCTCACTCAGTTTGAGTGGAGACATCCCTCTTCTCTTTCCTGGAAATTGGCACTTCTAGTATTCAGTCTTCAGATTTAGACACCCGTGCTGCCTTCTCAGGCCTTTGGAATTAGACTGAGTATTAAACTATCAGCTTTCATCATTCTCCAGCTTGCAGACAGCATGTCCCGAGACTTTTCAACTTCCATAAATAGCATGAGCCAATCCTATGATATAGCCTATATTAAAGGAAATGAGTTTTTATAAGCAAACCTTGTCTCTGTGTATATAGGCTGCATCACTGAAGTCATAAACAGCAACTCTTCTCCCAAATCCTAATTTCTCCTCTATGAAACATTTATTATCCACTAGGTACATATGAAGTTTTGTACGAATAAAGGTTACTAATATCCTCTCAAATAATGTACATTATGTTGACAGGAAAAGTATTTCTTATCAATGAAGTCGTTATTTTTCTCATTGTGTGAGGGAGCTAGAGAAATAGTCAAATATATTATATTTAAACAAATTTAAGGTGCTATAAATTTTAGGTTATTTCTGTTGTTTTGGGAGGGTGTTTGTGGGTGCTACCATTAATTTTGTGCATCAATAATGGGGAAAGCATCCACAGTTAAGTCATGAAATACTGTTTATTATCTCATACATTCTAATTAAAAATACAGTAAAATGTGAAAAATGTTTGTCTTAAAATCAATGAAACAAAGTAACTTGTTGAAGGTTAAATATCTGTTGAAGCCTCTGGTGGAAACTTACTCAATATGAGACAACTCAAAGGAGTAAGCTGGAGATGTTGGGCTGCTTTCCAAACCAGATGCCCAGAAAGGGCATTTATCTTTCAGATTCTCCCACAGTTGTAAGTGTGCCATCTGCATAACAACTGAACATTTTTATTTTATTGATGTCCCAGAGATGATTGTCAAGTAGATGCTAATTTGTATAACCAAAGCTCGCAAAATACTTGCTAGAAGGTCAACTTCTTAATTTGTCAAGAGAATTTTATCAGCCAATACTTGCTAACTGAATGAACCTGTCCAATTTATTTCTCCTCAGAAGCAAGTTTTATAGGAAGACACATTTTCAGGAAGTTACCGAATTAGCAAGTGTTATTTATAGAATTGTGTCCTGTCAAAGTTCTTATGTTGAAGCTGTAACCCTCAGTACCTCAGAATGTGACTGTATTTGAAGATAGCACCTTTAAAATTCAGATTAAATTCCTTATAAATTCTGTATGTTAGTCTTTTGTTGAATGCATAGTTGTCAAATTGTGTTAGGGTTCTCTAGAGGGACAAGATTAAAAGGATTGATATATGTTTGAAAGGGAGCTTATTAAGAAGTATGACCTCACATGGCCAGAAGATGAAGTCCCATAACCGGCCATCAGTAAGCTGAGGAGCAAGGAAGCCAGTCTGAGTCCCCAAACCTCAACAGTAGCAAAGAGGACAGCATAGCCTTAAGTCTGTGGCAGAAGGCTCGAGAGCACATGCCAGCAACTGGTGCAAGTCCAAGAGTCCAAAAGCTGAGAACTTGGGGTCCCATGTTTGAGGGCAGGAAGCATCCAGCACAGGAGAAAGATGGAGGCCAGAAGACTCAGCAAGTCTAGTCCTTCCATGTTCCTTTGCCTGCTTTCATCCTAGCCTCATTGGTAGCTGATTAGATGGTGCCCACCCAGATTGAGAGTTGGTCTGCCTCTTCCAGTCCACTGACTCAAATGTTAATCCCCTTCGGCAACACCCTCAACAGACACACCCAGAAACAATACTTTACATCCTTCAATCCAGTCAAGTTGACATTTAATGTTAACCATCAGACAAATATTTTCTCCCATTCATTAGGTTGTCTGTGTACTCTGTTGATGGCTTCTTTTGCTATGCAGAAGCTCTTTAGTTTAATTAGGTCCCTAATTAAACTAATTAAATTAATTAGTTTAATTAGTGTCAGAGTGTGTGTGTGTGTGTGTGTGTGTGTGTGTGTGTGTGTGTGTGTGTTTGCTTTTGAGATCTTAGCAATAAATTATTTGCCTAGGCCAATGTCCAGAAGAGTATTTCCTAGGTTTTATTCCAGGATCTTTATAGCTTGAGGCCTTACATTTAAGTCTTTAATCCATTTTGAGTTAATTTTTTTATATGGTGAGACTCAGGGGTCCCGTTTCATTATTAAACTAATCAAAAAGGAAAAAAGCAAATTACCTCATTTAAAAGTGGGCAAAGGACAAGAACAAACACTTCTCAAAAGAAGACATACATGTAGCCAACAAACATGAAAAAGATCAACATTACTAATCATCAGAGAAATATAAAAAAAAGTCACAGTGAGGTACCATCTTAATCAGAATGGCTATTAGCAAAACTCGAAAAATAACAGTTATTTGCGAGGATGCAGAAAAAACAGAACGTTTATACCCTGTTGGTGGGAATGTAAATTATTTCAGTTTCTGTGGAAAGCAGTTTAGATATTTCTCAACGAACTAAATCAGAACGACCACTGGACCCAATGATCCCGTTATTGAGTATATAAGCAAAGATAATGATATCATTCTACCAAAAGACACATGCATTTATATGTTCATTGTAACACTATTCACAATAGCAAAAACACAGAATCAACCTAGGTAACCATCAATGGTAGATTGGATAAAGAAAATGTGGTACGTGTACACCATGGAATACCATGCAGCCACAGAAAAGAACGACATGTCTTCTGCAGGGACATGAATGGAGCTGGAGGCCATTATCCTAAGAAAATTAGCACACACACAGAAAATCAAATACCACATGTTCTCACTTACAAATGGGAGGTACACATGGACATAAAGATGAAACAAAATAGACACTGATGATTCCCACAGTGAGGAAGGATGAGGAGGGCAAGGGTTGAAAAACTACCTATTGGGTGCTATGTGCACTAGAATATAAGCCCAAACCTCAGCGTCATGTGATATATCCATGTAACAAGCCTGTAAATGTACTCTCAGAATCTAATTTTTTTAAGTTAAAAAAATAGGTTTAAAAAAGGTGATTAAGCTCAAATGAGTCTTTTAGGGTGAGTTGTAATCCAGTCTGTCTAATGTCCTTCTAAGAAGAGGTTATTTGAGCACAAAGAAACAATAGAGGTATGCATTTATATGTATTTTAAAAAGAGGCTACACGGCAACACAGCCAAAAGGCAGCCATCTGCAATGCAAAGAGAAACCTCAGAAGAGCTGAACCTCTTACCAACTTTATCTTGGACTTCTAGTTTCTAGGACTGTATGAAAAATGTTTTTTTGTAGTAAAGCTATTCATTCTATTATGCTTTGTTATAGTGGCCCTAGAAAACTAACACAGAAAAGAAAAGGAAAATGTAATTAGATATATGAACCAACATTTTAACAGGTCTAAACTTTTTAAGTTATCTATTTCTCCAAGTGGTAACATACTTGACTCTGAGACCAAAAACAGGATATAATTGAAAAGGCTGATGGCATTTCAATGGGGCTTCCAGTAAAATTTCTTTTATAAAAAGACAACAAAAATTGTGTTTGCAGAAAACCAAGCCATACACACTGCAGCTACATTCACACCACTTTGTGAAAACCCTTAGGAAAATCCAGTTAATGGATTTTGAACATTTCTAAATGATCCACTGTGTCTTGATTTCCAATATTTACTCTCAGATAACATTTTTAATTTTACAATGTATCTATGTACAATCTGCAAGGCATGCATAGCTCTAAACCAACATAAGATAAATATTGTAAAATCAAAGTGCTATATCCAATCTTCAGAGAGACAAAACCCCATTCAAGAAAATCAAAAAAAGAATCAAGAAAATGATCTTGAAGAATGGACAAGACTTTAATAGGTGGGAATTTAAAGGTAAGTTATTTTAAACTATAAGAAATGTCATAAATAAAAAGAAAGGTATTGATTCTAATCACATAACTGAATACATTGTTCCAGAACTAAATTTTACAAATGAAAGAATATAAAAAGCGAAGCCTGAGGTAGAGGACATATGTTAAGGCCCCCGAATGGCAGGGATAAAAGAAAAAAAATTAATGTATATTGGAAGACAAAAGAGCAAATGGTGGTACATCTATACAGTGAAATATCACTCCGCACTAAAAAGAAAGAAACCACTGATACATATGACAACTTGATGAATCACAAAGACATTTCTCTCCATGAAAGAAGCTGGTCTCAAACAATTACATGCTGTATGATTTTATTTACGTTCAAAAAAAAAAAAGACAAAACTATAGGGACAGAGAACAGACTAGTTCTCAGGGTTTAGAAACAGAAGGAAAACGTGACTACTAATAAAGAGCATAAAGGAGGTTTGAGGATGACGTAACTCTTCTGAATCCATCACTTAAGATGGTGTTTATATAAATATATGCTTGCACTAACATGTGTAAAATCACACAACAAATGGAAAAACGTTTATTGTATAATATTTTAACCAAAATTATTAAAAATGTGAATTAAAATAGTCACTTCCATCAAAGAAAAGAAAATGGATGTGCAGACTGTATTTAAAAATAATTTGCTGGATTAAGCTAGTAGTTTAAGAGAAGGTAAGAAACAGAGAGAAAGGAATCAAAGATGTTCAGAGGTTTAACCCTGGGCAGGTGGAAAAGTAATTCTTGTGACAGTAACACACACAAAAAAATAGTTAACTAAGAGAGGATTTCAAGAGTACAAGAAAAAGGAAAATGTGGATTTAACATTTTTGCCTATCAGAAAATGCTCTGGAGATCAGAGCATTAGGAATATGAATCTGGAAGGTAAAAGAATTTTAAAAGAAAAATCAAGTTAAAGACAAAGATTTTCTAGTCCACCTGCCTAGAAGTTCTCATTGTAACTATAATCTTGGAAAAGGTCACTCAGCAGGGACCATAAATGAAGGGTGATAAAAACTTGGAGCTGCCAATTTTACAGCAGACAAGAGGCACTACTGAATTCTATTCTGACAACACCAGCTTAACATGTGCTCTTCTCAAATATTTTATAATATTCATTTGGCATTAAATATGTATCAGTTTCATATTTTAAAAACATACACTCATCTTAAAAAACTATAAACAATTCTGAGTATTTACTCAATATGTATACCTACAACATCTACAATGTACAAGGCAGTGCTAGATGATATAATGTTACTATTTATTCCTTAGAGACAAGCCTGGGCTCTTATTACGCTCCAGGTGTCTAAAAGGAAAATATTATCCAGGTTTTTCAGACACTTACTCATTCTTGCAATGAACAGAGGTGAGAAATTGAAATACTGAATGTGGCTGTGAAAGATGCAGAGTGTAATGTCTCACAGATTGGATTTTAGAAAGATGAAACTGTAGACTCCTTTACTATATTACAATGTTTTTCTCAGAAAATGTGCCCTAAAATTTACTGTTTCATCACTTGTTACAAATAATCTCTAAAAGCTTCCCTATTCTCATGTTTCTTTCAGAAGCCTGCATCTTATTTTCTTATTTTTCCTTTGCTGTGATGTATTAATACAAGTCATGCCAGCCACCAACTCAGACAAAACTACCCATTAGTATCCATGCAACTTTCAAGAATGCATGCATGTGACAGACCACCTAAACGATGTTTAAAGTGTTGATTTTTCATGCCTTTTGTGTAGGAACCCTAAGACACAACCGAGGAAAAGCTTTCTAATAGGGATGGGAGTTGTGATTAAAACCTCAGAAATTTTATGTCGGAGATCATTTTAAGACTAAGTCAAAGGTAAGAAGTTCAGAGATACCCCTTTGTGTTCCTGCTTACAAAAACACAATAAACTTTCTGAAATGGGGCCTTGGTTACCTACAAGTGTTCCAAAATAGAGAAAATAATGAACTGATGGTATTTTTATTAATACTAATATATATATATATATATATATATGTACTAATATATGCTATATATTTTAATATATGGTAAATATATATTATATACCATATATAATAGTATTATATATAGTAAAGAAGAATTAAAAACAGAGAAACCAAATTAAAGGCATAGATTTTTTTTAGTCAACCTGCTTAGAAGTGCTAATTTTAACTATAATCTTGGAAGAGGAATATATAGTATATAATACATATCCTATATATGTAAAGAATTAAAGTACTACAATATATACTATATATTATAGACTGTAATAGTATCTATTATACTATATATATTATAGTCTGTAATACATAATGTATAGTATATATTAAATATATAATATACTCTATTATACTATATAGTCTGTCTATATTACAGACTATAATATATATAGCATAATATATACTATTAGTCTACAATATATAGTGTATATAGTCTGCAATACATATTACATATAATACATATATTATGTATTACAGTCTCTAATACATAATATATATATTACAGACTATAATATATAGTATATATACTATTAGTGTATAATATATATATATTATAGTACTTTATATATCTATAACTTAGATATATTATATATAACATTACAGACTATAATATATATAGTCTATAGAATTAAAGTACTTAGTATATATACAATATATATTATAGTCTGTAATATAGTATAATATATATTACAGTCTATAATATATAGTATATATTATAGTACTTTAATTCTATAGACTATATTATAGTAATACATAATATATATGTGTATATGCATATAACATATATATGTATATATATTTATATACATATATACACATATATGTGTTACATATATATGTAAATAAAACATATATATTATGTATTACAGACTATATCGTAGACTGTAATATATAGTAATATAGAGTATATAACAGATACTATAGTTATATATATAATACCAATATATTCTAATATTTATAGGATGACAAAAATGGGATGTATAGATTCCCACAGCAATTGTCCTTTCTCTTTTTGTGAAAGAACTACTGGATGCTGTAGATTAGTTTCCTCAACCTGCATTTCACCTTTCTTTCAAGTGTGGAATTTTAAAATCAAAACAAAACAGAAAGAACAAGTTTTCCAGATTCCTTTCAAGCAAGGGTTCTGGAGGCAAATTACATCTGCCAATCATATGCATGAGCATGAAATTTGGAAAACAAAAATGAAGCAGAAGCCATCTCCCTGTCACATTTTGTCTGCTTCTGCTTGGAAGCCTGTGGGGGAAACAACAATTTTTCTGCAGTTATTACTCTGCAACAGCCTCTTTTCCCATCTCTGTTCTGTCTTGGTATGGAGTCACTAGTGCCATGTGGCCACAGAGCATGCGCAAAGTGGCCAGGCCAAATGGAGATCTTCTGTAAGTGTAAAACACACAGTGGGCTTCGATGTCTTACTACTCCCCAAAACATAAATAAATAAAAATCATGTATTCTATCAATGTGCATATAGATTGTATATTTAAGTCATTATATTTTTATCAGTTTTACTTCTTTATGAGGGCACTAGAAAATTTTAAATTACAAATGTGTCTCACATTACATTACTATTAGACAGCACTGCTCCAGCTTATTTGTGTAGAAAGAATAGAGCAAGCCATGTTGTGACTTCTCTATCCATTGTCTGAGTTCCTGGATGGCAATCATGGATATTGATTCTCTTGCTTCTTAGTGGTTCTGTGGCCATGGAAGTGGGCTCCTGATTTTAGCTTCACATCTGTGGCAACCTCAGAAGCAGTAGTGGCTCTCCTGATGCTTCTAGGAGTCACCTCCATGGGTTCTACTGAGAGCCCTCTCTTTCAGTCTTTCTATTTTGTACACATCCACCTTTCCATATTTATTCCTTCTTTTTTAAAATCTTCATGTGTTTTCTGTTCCTTGCATTGAATGTTTATTGATAAAAAGAGGGACATCTTAAATACGTAATAGGATCAATTTCCTGACTGGAACTCCTTTAATTTAGGTTTCTATTTTTAAGTTTCTAAGGAAAAAAATATATTTTTAGTAAGAAACCCTCTGAAGCTATGGGAATATCCCTAGTATGTGACATTGTTGTGGGTGTGGTGCTCATTCTTTTTGCCTGTATATAGCACTTATAATACTTTTATTTACATATTCCATACAAAAAACAAGCCTAAAACACCTTGAAAATTATTTTTTAAAAGGCACCTCTGCAAGTAATACTATTCTTCAAAACAGACATTTAAAGAGAAGACTGCAGTAAAGGAAGGAGAAATGAGATGACCCCAATCTGATGTGAACCATTCCCTGGCCAAATCTGATTTCCATGACAAGGGCTTACAAAATTACTTGCCACTTTTCTCATTTTCAGCCTATCTTGAGGGCATCAAAATGGTGACCTCCCTTCATGTGTTCTTCTGTTCCTGTTGTAAAAGCGATTTATGAATCTTCTTGGTTATCACTGGGATCATTCTATTTTATATAGAAGTTGTTGCCCATTTCCCATACAGGATGCTTTATCCAGTACTATTGGGCATTCAGTGATGATATCACAGCATCCAAAAATTGCCACCCTCACTAGTATAGCCCCCAAGGTTTCTTTTACAATCACAGGAAATCAATGTCTCATCCCCTGCAATGAAAGTTTTTAGATGTAAATAAAATGCTAGCCTCTGTCATGGTGGGGAAGTTCATGAGTTGCTTGAAGTCAAAGCCAGTACAATTATTTACATGTGCATGCACACACACGCGCGCACACACGTGCGCGCACACACACACACACACAGTAGATTCCGTTAAGACAAGTTTTTCACCTATCCTGTCATGTGTTTGACAGTGCACTAAAGGATCACTTAAACAGTATTTGCTAAGCAAGAGTGGTGAATTGCTGAAGTAGATTTTTGGTTTGTTTTTTTCTCAATCTCACATGTTAGATTCTATTAACCTAGTCTTAGCTATTTACATTTCTTGGCAAGATGTTAAATGCAGTAATGTTAGAGTAACAGCTAATAGACTATGTAAGCATAGACAAAAAGTAGAAAACGCTGATCCACTTAAAGATCATAGAATTACAGGCTGCTGTGACTTTCAGACCTGAGCTCAGCCTCTATTTATGCTGGGAAAATCTCAAGTTATCTGATGCATGCCTAGCGATGTATGAATTTTGCATTTGATATTGTATGAAAATCCAATATATGCCTGAAATAATGGCATAGATTTACTTACAAGATGGAAGAAACTGGAAAAGGGTAAAGAAGACAGAGGAAGAGAGCAAGACAAGAAAAAAAGCAAAGTAAATAAATCATGCAGTGATTCAAACAAAGGAAGCAATACCCTGTAGAGGAAATCAGAAGGAAAACAGTAAAAAAAGGACAGAAAGAAGAGAATGGAGAATGAAGAGATAATAGCAGGAAATTTGTGAAGAACTCATACTCATCAAACTAACACTTCAAATTGAGTTCTTTTCCTCAGTTACTAACCACGTGAACCATAAAAACAAGGATACACAATTCTCGAAGTCAATCACTTCTATATGAGGCATAGAATATTCACAATGAAGTTGTGGAAGAATGGAATTCATTTCAACTTGACCTGCCCCAAACACCTTACTCTGGACTAGAAGAATCTGTGCATTAGGAGGAAGAAAAATGAAAAAAAATTAAGTAGCAAGAAGCATTCCTCTAAGGCCCACTACCCAGGAGTAGACACTAAACCTGGGAAGAGGAGGAAACACAATGAAAATCTTAGAATTTTCAAGACTCAAGAGTAGAGTAGATTTTTGCTCTGTGCCCTGAAGGAAAGAATTTGGAAAGCTGCAGTCCTACTGCTTCTTTTCATACAGTTGGACACTGAGAGAATGATTAAAAACAGAATGAAACTTTGGGAGGCCGAGGCAGGTGGATCACGAGGTCAAGAGATCAAGACCATCCTGGTCAACACGGTGAAACCCCGTCTCTACTAAAAATACAAAAAATCAGCTGGGCATGGTGGCGCGTGCCTGTAATCCCAGCTACTCAGGAGGCTGAGGCAGGAGAATTGCCTGAACCCAGGAGGCGGAGGTTGCGGTGAGCCGAGATTGCGCCATTGCACCCCAGCCTGGGTAACAAGAGCGAAACTCCGTCTCAAAAAAAAAAAAAAAAAAAAAACATATTGAAAACAAAAAATATAAAGCAAAGGAATATATATGACCCCAGAGGTCCCAAATCCTCAATGCCTCACATGTGCTTGCCACTGCAAATTTGAAGCACAGAATACATTCTTCAGTTATGAGAACCCCAAGCTGTGAGTTAACAGAATTAACGGGATAAGAGAGTGAATGTACTTAGCAGACTGACTCCTGCAATGTCAAGGGATTTGATTCAACAGGGACTTGTGGATGATTCACAAAGATGGAGGGTGATGAGCCTGCATCACGGTTCTTCACTAACGTCTAAAGTAAGGAAGAACAATACGTTTCTTTGAAAATTTGTTATGTAGCCTCATATTTAATTCTCACAATAGTTGTGCAGTGTAGGCTATCATCACCTCAGTTTTCTGGTGAGAACACATAGATTTATCAAATATAACTTACTTGGTGTTTGTTAAAACTGGAATTCAGGTACACATATATGCTTGATTACATCTTGCACACCCTTCAGAATACTCCAGACTGCCCCAGGCTTTGTTATTGTTTGCTGCATGTTTACTCAAAAGTATTTATTGAGATCCTACCATCTGTCAATAATGTACTTGATACATGAGAAGACAAATAAGGTTTTGAAAACTTGGAGCCCATTATTTAAAGAGGAAGACAAATATTAAATAAATATCAGTACTGTACATTATGAGAATGTGTAAGAAGTGAAACCTAACCTAGTCTGAATTAGAGAGGAAGTAGCATCAAAGCTGAAATTTAAAGACATGGAATTAAGTAAGCCAAGGAGTAAGGTTGCCATATAAAATACAAGCAGCCCAAATATTGCATGAAACATGCTTACTTTAAAAATTACTGTTTATCTGAGATTAATTTAACTAGACACAGTAGACACCCACGCCCACATATATATACACACACACACACACACACACACACACATAAGTATATATGTCTGTGTGTATATTTATATATATATATGTATATATACACACACATAAGTATTTATGTGCATATATATTCATATTCATATATATGTGTTTATATACACATATATATTCTTTTCTAAATCTGGCAACCCGAGAGAAGAACATAACCATGAACAGAGAAGAGCATGCATGAAAATCTTGAGTACTAACACACACGTGACAATTATGAGGCAGGAGGAGGATATTGCTTTTTAGTGTCTTTTATTACTTGTATTTTTCTTTATTTCTTATGAGCAGTCAGGGTTAAGAAACAAACTTCCATAACTATAGGATAGCCCTAAAATTTGTGCCCCACTTCAAAACTCTCTACATTTCAGATGTTCCCTTTCCACCACACCCTATTTGCAATCAATCAGCAATTTTATTTCTTACCAAAAAATATATATCTCAAATATATATTATCAAGTATAATATAATACTTCTGTCTCTACTACTACTGATCCTGGAGAAGCATGGACATTTCTTGTTTCAAGTGGTGCTGAAGACTTCTAATCACTGGATTCCTTTTGGCTTTCCCTTTCAACTCCTTTTCATTAAAATACAGAGCAATCTTAGTATATACGCCACGTCATATCATTTTCTTTCTTCAAAACTTCCAGTGAATTATCCCTATATCGAGAATGACATCTAAGCTTGTTAGAAAGTCTTCACAGAATGGCCTCTAAGTCCATTCATGAATTTCCTTCCCATATCTTTAAGCTCATGCATACCATTCTATGCTCAGCTTGTAACATTTCAGGTCTTTGTGGAAACTCTTTTTTGGTAAATGTTCTTTGAGCTCTTCTAAATGCTGGTAAGAGTGAAATTAGAGATTTAGAAGAGAGGGTAAATGACAACTCATTACCTTAAAAAGCTAAGATGTGACAGATCCCTGAATGTGTGAGAAAGAATTGGGCCTGGATAAGAAAGAGAACTTCTTTGGAACATGAAAATGTACATGTAGCCACAGCTGGTTATGCTGATATGATAATTACCAAAATAATAGCATCTATTTATTTTTTCTGTTCCATAAGAAGTGGGACCATTGGATGAGAGTAAAAGGCAGTTAAGGGTCTTTGAGATAAGAGAACTCCGGTAATTATTTTAAAATAATCATTGTTAAAATATGAACAGTTAGGCTAACTAGAAAAATACCTCCATCGTGACTGGAAGTGTTACACATCAGGTTGAGGGTGATAATCATGATTTATAATGGAACCAACCATCCATGTGTATAGCATGATTTTCTATAGCTGTTCAGCTTTCAAGGACAAGTATGAAGACTACAGATAACTAAGGTTTATTAAGGTCTTTGTTAATCATAAAAGAGACCTGTAGCTTTTCCTGATCACAACCTGGCTCTCTCTCAGGCAAGTCTTTACTTGCCTAAGACAGAGTCTGAAGCCTCTCTTGTTTTGTACCCTCACAATTCCAGAAAACAGAGGGATTTCAAACAGAAATGAGCCCAAAATGTTTTTCGTCTAAAACATCTATTTTATTGTCTGTGAAAGTGCAGATCACCATGCCCTATTCCAGGTGAAATGACTGCTCTTCATATTTTCTAAAGACATGGTTTAGATTCTTACCTGCACATTCTTACCTGCACATAAATCTCATAGGGGGGTGGGGAAGAGAACCTAAATACCAAAGCCTGAGCTCCAAGCTTAATATTTTAACGCAATTGGTCTACTATGGGGTCACAGGGAGTTTTAAAATCATTCGAGGGGTGTCTAACATGTAGCCAATATTGAGAACCTGTGATAAGAATACGTGCTGTACAGAGGATGCCTAGTTTCAATTCTCTTGAAAACGTTCGAGACATGCATATTTGCATATCCTGCTTTTGAAGCTTACAGTTTTGAGACATCAAAGTAGATACACAAAAAGTTTATTAGAACTAACTTGTCAGGCTCTACTCATATGAATCACTATAGTGCATTTAGGCTGAGTCCATAATTTAATTGAAAATTAATTTGTATCTCTCAAAACCAAACTGCTACTAGTCAAAGAACAATTATAGTAGGAAGCTCTTTTGTTGAGGGGGATAGGAAGAGCTAAAATAGAATACATCTAAGTCCAATTAAATTCTGGTCATTTGTGAAAATTAAAAAGGCATTTTATCCAAACATTTTAATTGCTCCAGGTTTTTCCCCTGAAGTTTTGTCAGTAAAATGAACATTATATAATGAAATGGAGCAAACTCACTTGTAGCGGATTTGAAAACAAAGGGTACCATTAAAGTTTTTACAGCAGGAAATCAAACTTGTAGTTCTCCTTGCCAGATATGGGATAACTTTTATGGGCTAGCTAGAAAAATGGAGATGATCATATATCTTTCCTACCTCAACTTTGATAAAATCTGGAGTAGTAATAATTTATACCTGGCCAAACTTCCTCCTTTCTAACCGTATGATGTGACTCACAATGTCTTCAATTATACTAATTCTCCCATTATCAATTTCTAATTATTTTCCCAGAAGACCCAACTATGATTGTGTTTTGAGACATAGCACAGTTAAAGGCCATATTCAAAAGTTGCACCAAAAATTGGAGAATAATTTAAATTTTTTTCAATACTTTCTATATTTTAGTAGTATCAACAAAAATGTTCAAACATTTAGTTGCATTTCTGTATGTAGTATCTGTTTATAATTTCCTGATGATTAAGAAATGTAATATATAATTGGTGTTCCATCATCCTCTTTTGTGAAGCTCTGTTCAAGGCTGTCCATTTCTTATAGGGTTTCATGTTTATTTGCAGGAGTGCTTTATACATGCAATATATAAGATCTTTGAGATATGACTTACAAACACCTTCTCTCACTCTGATTTTTCTCACAATGTCTTTAGATGAACACAAGTAACACAAGTTGGTACTTTTATGCAGCGCAATTAATTTCTAACTATATGACTAAAACATTTTCTTTCCAATGTGAGAAATACTTCTTTCTGCAATGTCATTAATATGTTCTCATGTTTTATTATTTAAGTTTTATTATCTCCATTTTCACATTTAGATATAACCCATCTAGAATTATTTTGCTTATGGTGTGAAAAAAAGGGTCAGATATATTTTATATCAATGTTCAATTGATTGTAACAATTTATTGAAAAGGTCACGATTTTCTAATTAACTGAAGCATCGCCTTTATTGTAAATCAGGTGATACAATGTATGTCTATGTCCCGATAGACTCTGTTGCTCTATTTGCTTGTTCTTACACTATTTTCACACTGCTTCTATCTTTTATAGTTGTATAATATGTCTTAATATATCTTCATCTAAGTATTTTAGTTTTGTTACTATTCAAGATTGTCTTGATTATTCCTGGTGCTTTTTATCCTTAAACATTTTGAAAGAATTTAAATTTTCAAACAAAATCAGCTAGGATTTTTACTGTAATGCCTTGATTCTCTAGATTAATGCAGAGAAAACTGACATCAACAAAAGACCAACTCTTCCTATTCACAAACATTGGCTATCACACCGTTAATTAGGCCTTCTTTAATGTCTTTTAATAATTTTTGTTTTGTTTTTCTCTGTAAAGGTCTGTGTCCCATCTAGGTAATTGACATTTTTTTTATTGAAATTGACATCTTTCACTTTTTTTTATTTTCTAAGGATTGTTATGAGAAATGTAACTGGTACTATATATTGATGTCATGCTAAACTACCTTATTAAGATGTTAATAGTTGTTTATATATTCTTTGAGTTTTTGTATACAGAATCACATTGTTTACAAATAGTGACAGCTTTTTGTCTTTTCTTACAAACTTTATATTCCTTTTTCCTTACTGCATTGATGAACAAGAAATGCCATAACATATTTAATAAGATTGGTAACAGGTATTTTCTTCTTCTTGAAGGGAAATAGGTCATTATTTTAAAAGTATGATATTTGCTATGGGTGTAAGTATTTTGATAGAACTGATATACGATGAAGTCCACATATTAACATACAAATAAATTTTGAAATATGTGTATATCCATAAAACAACACAATCAAGTACGAAACATATTCATCACCCTCAAAAACTTCCTGAGTCCTCTCTGTAATCCCTCTTGTAATTCCCTCCCACTCCTTTCCCATCAGTAGATGATGACCAATCTAGTTCAATTAAAAATTCATATGCTTTTTTTGAATGTTGTATAAAAGCCACCAGATAGTAGGCACTCTTTCATGACATAACCTCCATTCCTTCCAAAGACTTTCTGAATGGCTTCAGTCTTCTTGAACTGCTGTTTAATTATACAACACATAAAGAGGTAAAATCTCAAATGCTAGGTTGATGTCTCTACGTCAGCCTTGGCTTCATGATGTTGTTCTCTCAAGTCTTACCCTACTTGAAAATCACAAACTTAGATATTTATCTTCCTAGACACAAGACACTTCCAAAAATGCTAGTGTGATTTCTGTTTATTAGTAGCAGCCTTCTTCCAGGGTTCTCAGACTCTTTCCACACTCTGAAAATCAGCACATGCCTCAAAGGCTGAGAGCCTGCAGAATGCTGTCATTCTTTTCCAGTACCTTCTTTTCTAGGTTCTTTGCCCCTCGATGCCTGGAAGCCTTGACTGCCCTTTGATGTAGACAAACAGATGTATTTTGTTTGTATCTGACTTTCCTAGTTGTTTTTTATTGATCATCATCATAGCTAGAAAGGAGTACTCTATAAAACTCAAATTTTAACTAGAAAAAGCCCGATGGCAAAACTGATTATTATTGTTGAAAATGCAAAATGTGGAGCAACTGACCTCCATAATATTCTTAGATATATGTTCAGTTTGATTGCTTCCCCCACTTTACTGGATAAATTTTGAAGCTAATCACAATGAAGACGTATGTAAGCAGATGAAACAAAGTTGAGGCAAAATAAAGTCTCAAAGGTGTATAATTTCTTAAAAATAAAAAGTAGAACAAAAGTGCTTACTTATATATTTTTTTAAATTATCACAAGTGGAAAATAATATTGTTTACTATTTATTCTTCACTATAGTTTAATATTTTAACCCTGTAGTTCAATGTTGGCCCTTACTGTTTTTCTGAAAATCTGAGAGTTGTTGCTACAGAACTTAAATTTGAAAGCAGAAGTCCAAATTTTCACTTCTACTTATAAAAGCAACTTTCATCCAAAAACTTTTTGAGGCATTGTTCCTAAAATCCTAAGAAAGGAAAATATAAAACAACATGTTAATATGGCATTTAAACACTGTGTTAGAAAGATATGCTAGTTTTTGTTACGTTTATTGATTTTTATTCTGTACTTGACTAAGATCACATTAAATTTAATTTTTTAAAAAAACTTAGTTTTTGTATGGAATCTACCTACAAATTTCACTAAAATCCATTTCACAGCTAGTTTAGAAAACTAGCACAAAAATTGTGATCTAAATGATGAATATACATCCTGTGCAGTTCATTTATTTAGGGAAAAGGTCGCTGAAATCATTTGTTGACTTTTATTTCTCAAGTAACAGTTTGGATTTTATATGAATATAACTTCAAATGTAGCAATGAGTGAGTTTAAATTGCAATAGTCAGTTTTACTAATGATGCTACATCTGTATGAAATATATCATTATGATGGCACATACTAAATATGGTTCTAGCTGACAATGTGCTGCTAAAATATACAAACATTTTTATATGAATTAAAAAGACTGACAAAAGTACCATCATTAATATTTATCTTCTTAGAAAAATTTTCCATACCATCTGCCTCCACAATCCCTGTTTACTAACTTGTCACTCTGTGTGTAAATTGCCCATGATGCTATTTTGTTCAGACCTTTAATCCATACTCAACTCACAAGTGTCCTTTCCTAGTAGTGTATCTGCACTTGTAACTCCTCCCATCCTCTGCTTGTTGAGTCTGTGCTCTTTCAGCTTACTAAGCTCTTTTCCTAGCATCGTACTTTTTTCACAATGATCTCCAAGGGATTAAATGCCTTTCTTAGTGCTGGTAACATTTCTAGCAATCTCCCAACACTTCCTAGTGACTTTATCATCCCAGATCTTTCTCTCTCCATTACCTATTTCCCACTCAAAGAATGCCATCATCCTTATTAAAGATTTTTTTTTAAGTTCACATTCCTAAATCTCTTCTGCATGATATTTGTTTCTATCTTATTCAGCCATCCAATGATGTGGTAATAATCTTGCCCCTAGAGGTTACAAAGAACATCCACCTCCTATAAGTGATCAAAATCACCTTCCATTCTACTTCTTTAGCTTTCATTCTCATCATCATTTCTCTCATTCTTATTTCACACTGTAACATTCACTCTCATATTAGTCTACCTCTTTGCCTTTCTTTGGGTTCTTGTTGATGCTCATCCTGTTAAAGAGCCATGATCACTTCCACTACCACTTTATTAACACTCTAGAATCACTGTCCTTTCGATTCCAAAGGGCACACCCGGTCACGTAAATCTCCAGTTTCCATTCTCTTTATCTACTGTCATTAAGTTTTGGGCAAGTCTCACCATCATGTCAGTTGATGTCAATACAAATTTTTTCTACCTTCTATACCCTTTCTGTTGTTCAGCAATTTTTTTGTGAGTTTTTTTCTAGTTGCCTTCCACAAAAATTTTTAAAAGTCTATTTCAAACATTTAAACTTCCCCTGAACGGAAACGTTAGGTAGTTGTATAAAAGAATCACATTTATTGTAGTTCCAGAAATGACAGGGTTAAACCTAAATTGTTAACAAAGCCCAAGATAAAGTCTCTCCCTACCTCTCTCTAATTATCCATTGTCCTAGCCTCTGTGGCACAACTTTAGTAGTCTTTTAAAAAAAATATGTGTATGCATCTAGCTCAAACTAGTCATTATATATGTTTAATAATTTACTTTCATACTTCAAACACATTTGATATTTTCTACAGCTGCCTATTTTTTTTTGTTTCAACCCTTCATTCCTCTATCAAAAACTTCAGTTTCATTTTGCTCCAACTAAAATCAACCACACTCTTGCTAAAAAACAAATCTCTTTTATGTTTTCTATGTAGTTGGAAATTTTATACATAAAAGTTTTATTCAGAAAATGTATAAACATTTTATAAAGGTTTTTGTCATCTTGAACACAGAGTAGAAAAGGCTGTACAGTGCAAACTGAGTCTTTCTTACTAAAATATAATTCCTGAATAAACAAGGACACTCTAATATTAACAATGGAACCATCATCTTATTGAGAAAGTCAACCCATTCAATATAAGCTGCCTAAAATTTCACATCTCTGCATTTTTGATATTTAGAAGAAAATAAAGACTATAAACACATAAAGATGTTTGCTACATTAGGGATGAATTGGTAACAAATAATTAATTATACTTTTAAAAATGAATTTTATTGTATATATTTAAGGTATGCAACATGTTATAGACAACCTTAAGATAATAAAATCATTCCTATAAACAGATTAACATATTAATCATCTCACATAGTTATGCTTTTTTGTTTTTGTGGCAAAAACAGCTAAAAATCTATTCATCTGGCATGATCCCAAGTACAGGCAAGTTTTATTGCTTACAGTCCTCATGTTGTATCTTAGATCTCTAGACTTCATTTAACATACCTTCTTTGTATCTTCTGACCTGTATCTCCTCACTTCCTCCCCACCCCAGCTTCCATCCCTGGTAACTATTGTTTTATCCGCTATCTCTCTGTAGATGTAATTTTTCTTTTTAGCTTTCACATATAAGTGAGATTATGCAATATTTTTCTGTGTCTGACATTTAACACAATGTTCTGTAGGATCGTGTATATTGTGGCAAACTGAAAGGTTTTTTGGAGGTTGAATGATATTCCATCATACACACACACACACACACACACACACACAGGCACATGTTACAATTTCTTTATCCATTCATCCATCAATGTTTCCACATCTTGTATATTCTGAATAATGCTACAATGAACATGAGAGTGTAGGTATCTTTAAGAAGCAGTGATTTTATTTCCTTGGGATACTTGTCTAGAAGAGGGATTGCTGGGTCATATGGTAGGTCTATTTTTATTTTATTATTTTTTTCTTCAGACAGAGTCTTACACTGTTACCCAAGCTGAATTGCAATAGCTCAATCTCGGCTCACTGCAGCCTCTGCCTCCCCTATTCACAAGCTTGTCCTGCCACAGCCTCCTGAGTAGCTGGGATTACAGGCGCAAAAGATAACACCCAGCTAAATTTTTTATTTTTAGTACATATGGAGTTTCTCCATGTTGGTCAGGCTGGTCTCGAACTTCTGACCTCAGCTGATCCACACACCTCGGCCTCCCAAAGTGCTTGGATTACAGATGGGAGCCACCACACCTGGCCCTCTATTTTTAATTTACTTAGAAATCTCTATACTGTTTTTCTAAAATGGTTGTACTAATCCACACTTTCACCAGTAATGTACAAGAATTCCCTTTTCTCCATGCCCTTACTAACATTTGTAATCTTTTGACATCATTCATCCTAATGAGGAGTATGAGGTGGTATGTCATAGTGGTTTTGATTTGTATTTATCTGATGATTAATGACATCAAGCACCTTTTCATTTACCTACTGGCTTTTGCAGGCCTTCCTTTGATAAGTATTTATTTAGGGTGTTGTTCATTTTTATTTACTTTTTTTATTTAGTTAGTTTTAAATTTATTTTATTGCATTTTAGGTTTTGGGGTACATGTGAAGAACATGCAAGATTGTTGCATAGGTACACACGTGGCAGTGTGATTTGCTGCCTTCCTCCCCATCACCTGTATCTGGCATTTCTCCCCATGCTATCTCTTCCCAACTCCCCACCCCCTACTGACCCTCCCCTATTTCCCCCCAATGACCTTCACAGAACTGGAAAAAAAACACCTTACATTTCATATGGAACCAAAAGAGAGCCCGCATAGCCAAGTCAACTCTAAGCAAAAAGAACAAAGTGGGAGGCATCACACTACCGGACTTCAAACTATACTACAAGGCTACAGTAATCAAAACAGCATGGTACTGGTACCAAAACAGAGATATAGACCAATGGAACAGAACAGAGACCTTGGAGGCAACACAACATATCTACAACCATCTGATCTTTGACAAACCTGAAAAAAACAAGCAATGGGGAAAGGATTCCCTGTTTAATAAAGGGTGTTGTCAATTTTTAAATCAGTTTGTTTTACTGCCATTGAGTTCTAAGGTATTTTATCCATTTTTAGTTGCTTTTCATAGAGTAAGAGTCCAATTTTATAATTTTGCTTGTAGAAATCCAGTTTCACAGCACATTTCTTCAAGAAACTAACCTGTTCCTGTTGTTTCTGTAGGTGCCCTTGTCAAAAATTTTTTGGCTGTATATGTTTGCATTTATTTCTGAGCACTCTGGTTTGTTTTACTGGTGTGTTCATTTTTATGCCAATACCATACTTTTATTACTCCAGCTTGGCAAAATAATTTGAAATCAGGAAGTATGATGAATAAAATTTTTTGTTTCTTAGAAGTACTTTGGCTATTTGAGGTCTTCTGTTCTATACAATTTTGAAATTGTTTTTCATATTTCTTTGAAGAATGCCACTGGATTTCAACAGGGATTGCACTGTCTTTTATTTGTGACTTCTTAAAATTATCAATGGTTTATAGTTCTTATTAGTACAGATCTTTCAGCACCTTGGTTAAATTTATTCCTAATAGTTTTATTTTTCATACTGCCATAGCTGAAACTGTTTTCTTGGATTTGTTTTAGATTGTGATTTGGTTATACAATTACTACTGATTTTCATGTGCTGATTTTGTATCCTGCAACTTTATTGAATTCATTTATTGTCATAAAAATTTTGTGGAAATTTTGGGGACTTTTTTGCATATAGGCTCATGCCATCTGCAAATATAGATGAATGTATTTCTTCCTTTCCAATTTGGGTGTCTTTTATTTCTTTTTGTTTTCTGATTGCTCTTGCTCTTGCTAGTTCTTCCAGTACTATGTTAAATAGAAGCAACAAGAATGGGTATCCTTGCCTTGAACTTAATCTTACTGGAAAAGCTTTCAGTTTCTTCACCATTGATTATGATGTTAGCTGTGGGTTTTTCATAGTTTTCATTAGGTTGAGGTAATTTTCTTTCATATCTAAATTACAGAAAGATTTTTAATAAGAAATGATGTCAATTTTTTTACATCAGTTGAGATAATCATGTGATTTTAATCTTTTTTCCTTTAGTGTGATATATCACGTTGATTCATTTGTACATGTTAAACCAGGTTTGCATGTCAGGAATAAATTCCACTTGATCATGATGTGTAATCATTTTGATGCATTTTTGGATTCAGTTCACTAATATTTTATTGAGGTTTCTTTTGTTTGCATCAGTGTTCATAAGAGATGTTGATTTCTGGTTCTACTTTCCTTTTCTTATAATATCTTTATCTGGCTTAGGATCAAGATAATACTGACCTTATAAAATGTATGTGAGAAGTATTCCCTCTAGATTTATATTTTGGAAGAGTTTAACAGGTACTGGCATTAATTCTTCTCTGACTGTGTACTGGAGTTTGACTGTGAAGCCAGCTAGTTCTAGCAGGCATCTCTTTTTGGGGAGGTTTTTTATTATTGCTTCAATCATTTTATTTGGGCTTTCGATTTCTTCCTGACTCAGTATCAGTAGGTTTTATTTTTCTGGAATGTATTTCCTCAAGGTTAGCCAATTTGCTGCCATAATTGCTCATAATAGTCTCTGATTACCCTTTTAATTTCTTAAACATCTTTTATAATTTTGTCATTTTCATTTGTTACTTGAGTCTTTTTTCTTCTTAGACTAGCCAAAAATTTGTCAATTATATTTATGCTTTGAAAAATGCAACCATTAATTGTTCCATAGGTTTTCTGTTCTCTATTTGATTTATAACTGTATTTTTATTATGTTCTTCCTTCTGCTAATGTGAGGTATAATTTATTCTAGTTCTCTAAGGCATAATTTTAAACTATTTTACATCTTTCCTTTTTTTCACAGTGGACATTTCTTGTCATAAATTTTCCTGTAGAACTGTTTTTGCTGCATCCCATAGGTTTTTCTAATGTTGTATTTGGATTGCCATTTGTCTCAAGATATTTTAAAAATTCACTTTAGATTTCTCCTTTACATATTGGTCATTCAAAAGCATGTTGACTAATTTCCAAGTATTTGTGATTTTCCTAGAATTAGGCTGTTATTGATTTCTAGTTTCATGCCACTGTGGTCTGAAATGATACTAGATACTATTGCAGTCTACTTAATTTTGTAAAGGCTTGTTTTGTGGCCTAACACGTGATCTATCTGGGAGAATCTTCTATGTGAACTATAGAAAAATGTGTAGGCTACTGCATTTGGATGGAAAGTTAGGTCCTAACAGATTAACCAAAAATGCAATTCAAGTTCAGTATTTACTTACTAAATTTACATCTCATTGATCTATCCATTGTTGAAAATGTGTTTTTCAAGCCCTTCGTCCCCTACCGTTACTGTGTTGCATTCGTTTTGCATCCAGTTGATCTATCCGTTGTTGAAAATGGGGTACTAAAGTACCATACTATTATTTCTCCTCTGTGTCAACTGATATTTACTTTATGTGTTCAGGTGCTCCTATGTTGAATGCATATATATTTTTAATGGGCATGTCCTTTTGATGAATCAATCCCTTTATCATTAAATAGCCTTCTTTGTCTCTTATGATGGTTTTTGACTTGAAGTTATCACATGTAAGTACAGACACCCCTCCTCTCTTTTAGTTACCATTTGTATGGAATAATTTCTTGTATGGAATCATTCACTTTCAGCCTATTTGTGTTTTTAGAGCTTAAAAGGGCCTTTTGCAGGTAGCATATAGTTGAGTCTTGTTTTGTTTTTAACCCATTCAGCCACCTTATGGTTTTGTTTGGATAATGTAACTCATTAATATTCAAAATTATTAATAGGTTAAGAGGTAAGGAGTTAATACCAGCATTTTGTTATTTGTTTTTTTGGTAGCTTTTTAACGTTTTTTTCCCCCTTTTGTCAGCTACCTTTGAGATTTGATAATTTTATGTTGTTAGGTTTTGTTTCATCATATAATTTTTTTCATCTGCACTTTACTGCCCACACATGATTTATGGTTATGTCACAATTTGAATCTTTTTATATTGTATATTCTTTAATAACTTGTAGCTTTAGTTATTTCTGACTTTTTTACTTTTAACTTTCATACTAAATATATGTATGATTTACATATTACCATTACAATATTGAAGAATTCTGGATTTGACTATGCATTTATCTCTACTAGTGTGTTTTGTACTTTCATATGTATTCATGACAATAATTATTGTCCTTTCATTTCCGTTTGAAAACACTCAAACTTTTCTTATAGGGCAGGTCTAGTGGTGATGACTTCTTTCAACTTTGGCTTACCAATGAATGAAACATTTTATTTCTCCTTCATTTCTAAAAGATAGTTTTGCTGTGTGTAGTATTCTTGGCTAGCAGGGTTTTTGCTTTGTTTTTGTTTTTCAAACCTGAAAAGACTAAGATTGCTGAGACTATGCAGAAATAATACTAGAAAAAAGGGAGCTGAACAACAAGAGTTCCAGACATCAGTATAGGGTTCCCTGGAGTTTCTGCCTGAATCCCAATATTCACATGCATTGGGTAATGCCCATGACACAGAGCAAAAGCAGTTTCTGGTGAAAGAATAGTTATTGGGGGGGCTATAAATTGAATAATTCCTGGAACTCACGTGGAACTAGAAAACATTCAAATCCACACTGCAGAGAATACAGAAAACTCAGTAAATCACAGGATTTTCATTAGTATTGTTTTAGTAATGTGACTAAATTAACTTGAGGGCTCCGGCAACTCTGGATCCACTTCTCAAAGAGCTTAAAAACAACACTTGAAAAGATTACAATAATATGTAACTTAACTGCCAACCAGACAAAATCCAATGCTTTAAAAAAAAATCACTAAATTAGAGTAAAACGAGAAGTCTAACTTTCATTCAAATACCTCTGGACTGGCAAAAAGGAAGAAAATATGATCTGCAGCCAGTAGAAAAATCAGTCAGTACAAATAAATCCCAGAATGATAAATGATAGAATTTAAAAGAGCTACCATAAATATGCTGAAAGTGCTCAAAGATTTAAACACATGAATATAATAAAAGAAGTACAAGATACCCTGAAAAGACCAATATAAAGGTCTGAAGACAAGGAAGCAATTAACAGCCTACCAACCAAAAAAAGTCCAGGACCAGATGGTTTCACAGCTGAATTCTATCAGAGGTAGAGTTTGGGACATGGCAATAGCCCAGCAGTATATAAAGAGGAGCTGGTACCATTTCTTCTGAAACTATTCCAAACAATACAAAAAGAGGAAATCCTCCCTAACTCATTTTATGACACCAACATCATCCTGATACCAAAAATTGGCAGGGACACAACTAAAAAAGCAAAACTTCACGCCAATATCCATGATTAACATTGATACAAAAATCTTCAATAAAATACTGGGAAACCAAATCCAACAGCACATCTAAAAGTTTATCCATCATGATTAAGTTGGCTTCATCCCTGGGATGCAAGTCTGGTTCAATATTCGCAAATCTATAAATGTAACCCACCACATAAACAGAACCAAAGGCAAAAACCATATTATCTCAATAGATGCAGAAAAGTCCTTTGACAAAATTCAACAGCCCATTATACTAAAAACTCTCAATAAACTAGGTATCAATGAAACATATCTCAAAATAATAAAAGCTATTTATGACAAACCCACAGCCAACATCATACTGAATGGGCAAAAACTGGAATCAATCCCTTTGAAAACTGCCACAAGACAAGGATGCCTCCTCTCACCACTCCTATTCAACATAGTATTGGAAATTTTGACCAAGGCCATCAGGAAAGCATATTCAATTAGGAAAAGAGGAGGTCAAATTATCTCTACTTGCAGAGGACATGGTGGTATATTTAGAAAACCCCATCTTCTCAGGAGAAATTTTCCTTAAGCTAATAAGCAAATTCAACAAAATCTCAGGATACAAAATCAATGTGTAAAAATCACAAGCATTCCTATACACTAATAAGAGACAAACGGAGAGCCATATCATGAGCGAACTCCCATTCACAATTGCTACAAAGAGAGTAAAATACCTAGGAATATAACTATCAAGGGATGTGAAAGACCTCTTCAAGGGGAACTCCAAACCTCTGCCCAAGGAAGTAAGAGGACACAAGCAGATGGAAAAACATTCCATACTCATGGTTAGAAGAAAATAGTATCATGAAAATGGCCATACTGCCCCAAGTAACTTATAGATTCAATGCTATCCCCATAAAGCTACCATTGCCTTTCTTCACAGAATTGGAAAAAACACTTTAAAATTCATATGGAACCAAAAGAGAGCCCACATAGCCCAAACAATCCTAAGCAAAAAGAACAAAGCTGGAGTCATCACCCTACCTGACTTCAAATTATACTGCAAAGCTATGGTGATCAAAACAGCATGGTACTGGTACCAAAACAGAAATACAGTCCAACAGAACAGAACAGAGGCCTCAGAAGTAACACCACACATCTACAACCATCTGATCTTTGACAAACCTCACAAAAACAAGCAATGGGGAAAGGATTTATTTAATAAATGGTGTTGGGAAAACTGGTTAGCCATGTGCAAGAAAGCTGAAACTGGATCCCTCCTTCAAACTTTATACAAAAATTAACTCCACATGGATTAAAGATTTAACATAAGACATAACACCGTAAAAAACATAGATGAAAACCTAGGCAATACCTTCAGGACATAGGCATGGGAAAGGAATTCATGACTAAAACAACCAAAGCAATGATTAAACAAAAAGCCAAAATAGACAAATGGATATAATTAAACTTAAGAGCTTCTGCACAGCAAAATAATGTATCATTAGAGTGAACCACAACCAACAGAATAAGTAAAACAATTTTTGCAATCTACCCATCTGACTAATAGCTAATAATCAGAATCTACAAAGAACTTAAAGTTACAAGGAAAAAACAACCCCATCAAAGAGTGGGCAAAAGGTATGAGCGGACAGTTTTCAAAAGAAGACATGGATGCCGTCAACAAACATATGACAAAAAGTTCATCATCACTGGTCATTAGAGACATGCAAATCAAAACCACAGTGAGATACCATCTCACATCAGTTACAATGGCGATCATTAAAAAATCAGGAGACAAGAGACCCTGCAGAGGATGTGGAAAACTAGGAATGCTTTTACACTGTTGGTGGGAATGTATGTTAGTTCAACCATTGTGGAAGACAGTATGGCTATTTCTCAAGGATCTGAAACTAGAAACACCACTCGACCCAGCAACCCCATTACTGGATACATAGACGAAGGATTATAAAACACTTAACTATAAAGACACATGTACACGTATGTTTATTGTGGCGCTCTTCACAATAACAAAGATTTGGAACCAACCCAAATATCCATCAAAGATAGACTGGATAAAGAAAATGTGGCAAATATACATCATGGAATACTATGCAGCCATAAAAAAGATTGGGTTCATGTCCTTTTTGGGGATATTCTCAGCAAATTGACACAAGAACAAAAAACCAAACACTGCATGTTCTGACTTAGACGTGAGTCTTGAACAATGAGAACACATGGACAAAGGGAGGGGAATATCACACACTGGGGCTTGTCAGAGGGTGAGGGTGAGGGTATTGAGGAGGGCTAACATTAGGGGAAATACCTAACATAGATGACAGGGGGATGGATGCAGCAAACCACCATGGCACATGTATACCTATGTAGCCTTCTCATTCTACATATGTACCCCAAAACTTAAAGTATAATAATAAAGAAAAAAAAAAAAACACTGACAAAGAGGTTTCTTTAAAAAAAAAAAAAATCCTGCAACAGTTTTATAAAAGGAGGCAGGGGCTTATTCTGCATCCAGGATAAAAATAAAATGACAGACTTCTCACCGGAAAATTTGTAAGCCAAATAACTCACTAAAAAGCTGAAAAGGGAACAAAACTGTCAAACTCAAATTCTATAATTGGATTAAAATATATTTCAAAAATTAAGGCAATAAAGACTATTATAGGCAAATGAATAGACTCAAAAACCTCCAGGATAATTTTAACTTGCAAATCTACAAAACATTTTATAGGGCATTCTTCAGGAAGAAGAAAAACAAAACTCAGCGGGAACTCGCATATGCACAAAGGCATCAGGAATGCCAGAAATGATCAATACACAGGAAAGCTAAAGTATTTTTAAGTCACAGCGTCTTCTCACATTTTTTATTTATTTAAAAATTAAGTGCCTATTTAAAGCAGAACAATGACACTGTATTGTGATATGTGAAACATACTCTATTTTAAAATGTATGACAGCAACAGCAAACAGAACAGTAAAGGTATAATGTTATAAGATTCCTGCATTTCAACAAAATAAACAGTATTATTTAAAAGACAACTGAGTTAGTAAGTTGAAACCTTTAAGCAATCCCCAAAAACTAAATAAAAGGGCAATAGTGAGATAATGCTGGGGTATAAAAATAGTCCCCAAAACTGGGAAGAGGAAAAAGGGATAAACAGATTGGACAAACCCAAAACAAATAACATGACTGGAGATTAAAACTCAATTAACTCTACATGTTCCAAATGTATATTGCCTAAACAATCCAATTTAAAGTCACATATTCTCAAATTAGATAGTAAACGATTTATATATTCTATGAAAAAGTCATTGAAAATAATCACATAATTCATCTCAGAGTAATTAAAATGACTGAATTTCAGCCAAACTTAATGTGGATAAGTCTTAGAAGATAATGTCAAATAATGCATAGAAAATAAGTTGCAGAAGGGTATGATACCATTTATATAGACACATAGATAAAATGGTGTTTTATTTAAAGATATATTCATATAGAGGAAACTTAACTAAAGCAAAATTATGTCCACAAAATTCATCCTCTTGGGAGCAAGGGGTTAATCAGACTAGTTAGAAGGCAGAAGGAACATCAGCTGTATCGGATAAGGCTCAGTGGCAGTTTCAAAAATGTTAATTTAATTGTTCTGCTTCAATGTGTATTATATTAATTTATGTAAATGAATGAACTGTACACCCATTATATATATATTACTATCACATTATAAAAGATATAGAAAGCCAAAAAAGAAAACACAACAAAAGATTATATTGTAGATGCTTGAAACAGCATTACTAAAACAAATGAGTTTTTTTTTTCCTGAAAGGACTCATGAAGAAAACCTTTCACTTATACATAATACAGCAGAGATTAGATTTAATCTTAACTTGGAACTTATTTCAAATTGATTAATCAACTCAGCAAACTCCTTTGTTTAACCACAGATTTCTTAATAGCTCGTACTAAGACTTTTCAGACTATACCAGCTGTAACATATGTGGATTCTCAAAAAAAAATGTATTCCTTATTGTGCAGAGCTTTTGTTTGTTCTTTAATGGTAGCTGAAGATAATTTGAGGGAAACACTGTATTTAATTTTAATATACCCTTATTTTAACAAAAGGAAAACATACTGTCTTGTTCCACAATCCTTCTTGGATGATTTTTCAACACCAGCATTCTTCAAAATTAAATCTTTAGAAGGTAATTTCATTCTACTTTGACCCGCTAGTCAACTCTCTTTCCAAGTATATGTTACGTGCTACTTGTCCAGACGCTTAGTGAGATAAGCCTCTCTGCATTTTATTAATGATGTAGCTTAAGCTGCATCTTGTCAGCATTACAGCCACTTATGTGCTGGTATGCTACCAAGCCATGATAATGGGTCCAATCCATGATCATATGTATTTTAGAATTTTTATTTTTAATAACATATCAGATTTTAAAATATCTGAAATGTATGTGTAGCATTTTTTCCAATGTACATGTAGCATTTTCCCCATGAGAACATTTTATTTCCTATCTAAAATAAAATTATCAATTCGTTCTGTAAAAGTATAGTTGCATTACATTAATTTACATTAAAATGTGTGACAGAGTATTGATTGTACTAATATTAACTGACTTTAAAACATTAGCCAAATATCTAACTTCTAAAGTTAATTGGGTCGTTTTATATATTTAAAAAGTTAGAATCACAAACTGGTCAAACACAACTCTGCCAAGCTGGTTGTGTTCTATTTCATTAGGAGGCACCAAAGAGAAATATGGGTATCCTGCAGATCTCTAATTTAAGACTTTCAAGTATATGAGAGCAAGCACCATTCAGAAACATGCAAATGTTCTGGATTCTCTGCTACTGAAATAGATATCGGAGACAGGCATTTCATGCAGGAGCTTTAGTGGAAGTGCACTCAAGAACAGCTGTAAAGCAATGAAGGAAACAAGATTGAGCAGAGGGAAAAGTTGAACTATGACACAACTGTGAGATATTCATTAGCTAGGAATGACGGCCTTGAGACTTTAAGGAAAAGTAGAGAGGCCTACCACAGAAACATTCACATGAAGGACACCCAAATTTTCACAGGGCATATTTTTCAACTTTGGGAGTGAATTCTTGTAGCTTCCCAAAGCCTCCAACTTATTTGCTACATCTTGCCCCTTTAAGATTAATGGATGGCACTGGTAAACTGTACTCATGGTGTTATACAGGATGTGTTGATGGGGCAGGTCCTTTCTGACTATATTATGAAAGAGAGTAGAAGAATCAATGTAGTTCTCAGCAAGACTTTAAACGTATAATGTCACCGTGGTATGAAAAACTCTTTTAACTTCCTTCCTGATAGGACTGGAAGAAATTATGCCAGATCATTGGTCACATACTATGTACTCAAGGCTTCACTGGCAAGTGTGGCAATGATACCACATTTATCACTGTAGCTGTAAATGAAGCTTCTTCTCATTTAGGTTTAAATTAGTCCACTGTTATCACCCACAACCCAGGAGCCAGACTGTACAAATTACATGAGGATGTAATGAGGACCATTGCCCCTGCATCATTTAGGTCATTAAAGAGAAGAACACTAACATCTGCCATTCTGCCTGTGATGCAATACAGATTTTGTTTTATTAGTTTGGTCAGACTTACCATACTACTACAATAGTCTTATCCTATAGGCCAAACATCATTTATGATGTTTCACCCAGTATACAGTATTTTCACTCCAGTTATACACATGGACCACAGAAACAGCCACTTCATTCACACAGAACCTACAAATCCACTGTGAACCAGACTCTGGCCAAGATTCCATTTATTATCTTGTCTCCATAATCCCTCTTTAATGTGATGGGGGTGGGTAGGATAATGCTTTGGTTTCCCAGGTAAGGTACTTATACACTCTGTATCCAAAAGTCTTTGAAATGTTTGGGTGTTCTCCTTTTCCCAGCATACAGTTACTCAAGTTAATGCTGTATTTCCTTTGGGGATGACTTGGGGAAATCACTTCAGTGTACATTTGCTACGGTATGGCAAGGTTCTTCCTGAGGGCAATGGTTCTGGGTCTGAGAATTGGCTCAGGTCCAGAAACCATGCAAATGATTCTTTTTCTTGGTGCAATGACCTTAAGCTTCCTGAACTTGATTTTTCATCCTTAATTTTTTTATTGCTGTTCAGATTAAGTAACTCAAAGTTTCCCCATCTCTCTTTTGCCTAGAAGCACCATAACCTGAAACCAGAGCTTTCTCCATGTTCAGCCTTTGGACTGACTGGGGCCAGTGTTGTCAGTGGTAAAAGGATTTACCAAGACAGTCTTAAAGAAAGGCAGATTTATAAGAGAAAGTATGAATATACGTTACAAGAGTGCAATGGGCTGCATAGCAGAGAAGGGGCAATTTGCAAAAAGTCAGGGGCTGGAGGAAACTTTTATAGGACTATGCTGGAGGGACTAAGTGTGGACCCAGGTTGAACTACTGGGGCTACATACAGAAGAAGGTATTTGCAAACAGGAACTTGTGCCAGCAGTTTATCTGTATTTTGTCATTTCACAGAACAATTTTTCTCCCTGTTCTGGAGCTCCTTAACAGGACTTTACAGCCTCCTGGATTATGATTTTGACATTCATATGATGTTTGTATTCACTTCATTATTTACAGGTAAAAATCACTGCCAAGCCTAAAGACATGTATTATATTTATCTCTTCAGATTCTATTACCACCAAGATTTTATTATTTTCAGGTTCCATCATCTATTAAGTTTCTGCAAAATGATCTCCTACAGTCAGTTCGAATCTAAAGACCATAGCCACCACTGAGCTTCTTCACAATCCTGGTACAACTCTCACTAGAAAATAATTTAAAACTATGGCAATTGTGGTACTTTTCAGTTTTCCTGGGTCTTTGTGTAGAACACAGTTGACTGGTAGTTTCCCCAGTCTTATGTAGTGTGTCCCATTCTAGTCTGCTTATTTCCCCGGAGTTCCTGATGTATTGCCCCACATTCTGTTGCATTAAATGTGTGCCATTTTTTAAGTAGAGTGTTTTCATGTAAATAAACTCTTTCTTATCCAGCTTTATTATTGAAGCCTACTTAATTTGACGTCCTTGTATTCTAATGCTATGTATCCCCTTCCAATTCCTGATGATACACCTAGCCTAGGGCCTACTACTCTTTCAGCACATAATTCCTTCCTTCCCTTAGCCAGCCAAGCACTTCCTCAGCTGGATTATGCTGTGACTTAAACTGAATAATCATTCTGATGGCCAGGAGAAAAGACAGTGCCAGACTCGGGGGATGGGAGCAAAATGGTTCTCAAGACAGAGGCTTCTGCATCATTGTCAAGCAAGGTTCTCAAGTGCATTACCAGATGTATCAATCCCACATTTCAGTTTTCTGCTTCTAAATTAGGGCTTTAGGCTGCCTGGTTTGAGAACTGAATCTTCTCTAGAGGTTAACTACTTTTAAAAAATCAAGCCCTGGGCCTGATCCTCAACTTTGTCTTCAGAAGATGAGGGTTGTTTTTTTTTTTTTAATATACTACCAAGGCACTTCTGATTTTCACATTTTGCCTTAAATTGGTGATAATCATATCTAGTTTTGTACTGTCTTTTTTCAGTGCATAGAATTTACTCAAAAACATCATCTATTTCCTTAGCCCTTAAAATTATTTCTTCTTTGTATCAACCCTGGTGAATCTGACAATTACGTGCCTTGAGTTGCTCTTAAAAATGCTAAGGGTGGCCGGGCACGGTGGCTCAAGCCTGTAATCCCAGCACTTCGGGAGGCCGAGGCAGGTGGATCACGAGGTCAAGAGATCGAGACCATCCTGGTCAACATGGTGAAACCCCGTCTCTACTGAAAATACAAAAAATCAGCTGGGCATGGTGGCGCGTGCCTGTAATCCCAGCTACTCCGGAGGCTGAGGCAGGAGAATTGCCTGAACCCAGGAGGCGGAGGTTGTGGTGAGCCGAGATCGCGCCATTGCACTCCAGCCTGGGTAACATGAGTGAAACTCCGTCTCAAAAAAAAAAAAAAAAAATTCTAAGGGCAGCCAGAGAGAGAAAGGTTGGGTTACCCGCCAAGGGAAGCCCATCAGACTCACAGAAGATCTCTCAGCAGAACCCTACAAGCCAGGAGATTGGGGGCCAATATTCAACATTGTTAAAGCAAAGAACTTTCAACCCAGAATTTCATATCCAGCAAAACTAAGCTTCATAAGCAAAGAAGAAACAAAATCCTTTATGAACAAGCAATCGCTCAGAGATTTCATCACCACTAGGCCTGCTTTACAAGAGCTCCTGAAAGAAGCACTAAACATACAAAGGAACAACAAGTACCAGCCAATCCAAAACTGTACCAAATGGTAAAGAACATCAACACAATGAAGAAATTTCATTAACAGGCAAAGCAACCAGCTAGCATCAAAATGGCATGATCAAATTCACACATAACAATATTAACTTTAAATGCAAATGGGCTAAATGCCCAAATCAAAAGACAAAGACTGGCAAATTGAATAAAAAGTTAAAATGCATCTGTGTGCTGTATCCAGGAAACCCATCTCACATGAAGGATACACATAGGCTCAAAATAAAGGGATGGAAGAAGATCTGCCAAGCAAATGGAAAGCAAAAAGAAGCAGAAGCTTCAATTCTAGTCTCTGATAAAATAGGCTTTAAGCCAACAAAGATCAAAAGAGACAAAGAAGGGCATTATATAATGGTAAAGTATCAATGCAACAAGAGCTAACAATCCTAAATATATATGCACCCAATACAGGAGCACCCAGATACATAAAGCAAGTTCTTAACCTAAAAAGAGAGACTCCCACACAATCATAGTGGGAGAATTTAACACTCCACTGTCAATATTAGACAGATCAACGAGACAGAAAATTAACAAGGGTATCCAGGACTTTAACTCAGACCTAGACCAAGCAAACCAATAGACATCTATAGAACTCTCCACCCTAAATCCACAGAATACACATTCTTCTCAGCACCACATCACAAGTACTGTAAAATTGATCACATAATTGGAAGTAAATCACTCCTCAGCAAATGCAAAACAAAGAAACCATAACAGTCTCTAAGACTACAGGGCAATCAAATTAGAACTAAGAATTCAGAAACTAACTCAGAACTGCACAACTGCATGGAAACTGAACAACTGGCTCTTGAATGTTGACTGGATAGACAACGAAATAAAGACAGAAATAAAGAAGTTCTTCGAAACCAATGAGAACAAAGACACAATGTACCAGAATCTCTGGGACACATTTAAAGCAGTGTCTAGAGGGAAATTTACAGCAATAAATGTTCACATGAAAACCAAGGGAAGATCTAAAATCAACATTCTATCATTGAAATTGAAAGAGTGAAAGGAGCAAGATCAAAAAAACTCAAAAGCTAGCAGAAGGCAAGAAATAAGTAAGATCAGAGCAGAACTGAAGTAGAGACACAAAAAAACCCTTCAAAAAAATCAATAAATCCAGGAGCTGCTTTTTTAAAAAGATCAACAAAATAGACAGCTAGCCGATTAATAAAAAAGAAGAGAGAAGAATCAAATGATGCAATAAAAAATGATAAATAGGATATCACCACAGATTCCACAGAAATACAAACCACCATCAGAGATTACTACAAATAACTCTATACACATAAACCAGTAAACGTGGAAGAAATGGATAAATTCCTCAACACTTACACCATCCCAAGCCTAAACCAGGAAGATGTCAACACCCTGAATAGACCAATAACAGGGCTGAAGTTGAGGCAGCAATTAATAGCCTACCAACCAAAAAAACCCCAGGTCCAGATGGGTTCACAGCCAAATTCTACCAGATATACAAAGAGGAGCTGGTACCACTTCTTCTGAAACTATTCCAAACAATCCAAGAAGAGGGAATCCTCCCCAAATCTTTTTATGAGACCAACTCATCCTGATACCAAAACCTGGCAGAGACTCAATAAGAAAAGAAAACTTCAGGCCAATATCCATGATGAACATAGATGCAAAAATCTTCAATAAAATACTGGAAAACCAACTGCAACAGCACATCAAAAAGCTTATCCACCATGATCAAGTAGGCTTTATCCTAGGGATGCAAGGCTCGTTCTAACATACGCTAGCCTGTAAATGTAATTCACCACATAAACAGAACCAAAGGCAAAAACCATATTATTATATCAGTAGATGCAGAGACCTTCAACAAAATTCAACAACCCCTTATGCTAAAAACTCTCCTCACTCATAGGCGGGTGTTGAACAATGAGAACACATGGACACAGGGAGGGGAGCACTACACACTGGGGTCAGTTGGGGGGAAATAGGGAAGGGACGGTGGGGGGTGGGAAGCTGGGGAGAGATAGCAAGGGGAGAAATGCCAGATGTAGGTGATGGGGAGGAAGGCAGCAAATCACACTGCCACGTGTGTTCCTATGCAACAATTTTGCATGTTCTTCACATGTACCCCAAAACCTAAAATGCAATAAAATAAATGGGAAAAAAAAAAAAAAACTCTCAACAAACTAGGTATCAATGGAACGTATCTCAAAGTAATAAAAGCTATTTACCACAAACCCACAGCCAATATCATACTGAATGGGCAAAATCTGGAGGCATTCCCTTTGAAATCTGACACTAGACAAGGATGCCCTCTCTCACCACTCTTATTCAATATAGTATTGGAAGTTCTGGCCAGAGCAAACAGGAAAGAAAAATAAAGGTATTCAATTAGGAAAGGAGGAAGTCAAATTTTCTCTATTTGCAGATGACATGATCGTATCGTTAGAAGACCCTATCATCTCAGCCAAAAATCTCCTTAAACTGATAAGCAACTTCAACAAAGTCTCAGGATACAAAATCAATGTGCAGAAATCACAAGCACTCCCATACACCAATAGCAGACTTAAAGTGAGCCAAATCAAGAATGGACTGCCATTAACAATTGCTACAAAGAGAATAAAATACCTAGGAATACAACTAACAAAGGATATAAAAGGACCTCTTCAAGGAGAACTACAAACCACTGCTAAGGAAATAAGAGAGGACACAAACAGATGGAGAAACATTCCATGCTCATGGTTAGGAAGAATCAATAATGTGAAAATGTCCATATTGCTGATAGTAATTCATAGATTCAATGCTATCCCCATAAAGCTACCAATGACATTCTTCACATAACTGGAAAAAAATCATCTTAACACCATATGGAACCAAAAGAGAAACTACATAGCCAAGTCAATTCTAAGGAAAAAGAACAAAGACGGAGGCATCACACTACCTGACTTCGAACTATAGTGCAAAACTGCAGCAATCCAAACAGCATGATACTGGTACCAAAACAGAGATATAGACCAATGGAACAGAACAGAGGCCTTGGAGGCAACGCCACACATCTACAACCATCTGATCTTTGACAAACCTGACAAAAACAAGCAATGGGGAAAGGATTCCCTGTTAAATAAATGGTGTTGGATAAACTGGCTAGCCATGTGCAGAAAGCAGAAACTAGATCCCTCCCTGACACCTTACACTAAAATTAACTCCAGATGGATTAAAAAGTTAAACATAAGACCTAACACCATAAAAACCCCCAAAAGCCTAGGCAAAACCATTCATGACATAGGCATAGGCAAGGAATTCATAACTAAAACACCAAAAGCATTGGCAACAAAAGCCAAAATAGACAAATGGGATCTAATTCAACTCCAGACTTCTGCGCAGCAAAAGAAACAATCATTAGAGTGAACGGGCAACCAACAGAAGGGGAAAAATTGTTTTCAATCTACCCATTTCATAAAGGACTTCTATCCAAAATCTACGAAGAACTAAAATGGATTTACAAGAAAAAAACAAACCCATTCAAAAGTGGGTGAAGGATATGAACAGACACTTTTCAAAAGAAAATATATATGAGGCCAACCAACATATGACAAAATGCTCATCATCACTGGTCATTAGACAAATGCAAATCAAAACTGACACAGGAACAGAGAATCAAGCACCACATGTTCTCACTCATAGGTGGGTGTCAAACAACAAGAACACATGGACACAAGGAGGGGATCATTACACACCAAGGTCTGTTGCATGGGACTAGGGGAGGGACAGTCAGGGGTAGGGAGTTGGAGAAGGATAACATGGGGACAAATGTCAGATATAGTTGGTGGGAATGGAGGCAGCAAACCATATTGCCTTATATGTACCTATGCAACAATCATGCATGTTCTTTACATGTACCCCAGAACCTAAAATACAATTATATATATTAAAAAATAAATAATTTCTTCTCCCATATTTCTCAAACAACTGAAAGGAATCGCATTTCACTTCAACGTCAGCCCATCTAGTGATAGTATTAACCACTTCACACTACAGCATGCCAGAGGAAGACCAAGCCACCAGGGTATTATTGCCATCCAACTAGTGGGTGATCCAATTTACCAAATTTTATTATTAGACCTGCTTCCAAGACAATGTCTGGTACCAATTATCTTAGATAAGACTTCCTAAAAAGAGATTCTAATATGAGATTTGTAAGCAAGAGGTTAATTGAGAAGTGCATTTAAGACCATCATATTTGAGGAAGCAGTAATAGTTGAATGAGAAAAAGGGAGGATTTGAACAATGTTACACTTACAACAGAAACCACAGAAGACTCAATGGGGAAATCTGAGCCTGGGATGGCCCTTCAGATAATGGCAGTCTTTGTACCTCTGCATCTACCAGTCATTGGATGTGAACTGCCTTCGGAAAAAGAATGCAAACTTGAATAAAGCAGCTTTCTCTTGCTGAGGGCAATTCCTGATGGAAAAGGGCATCTGTATTTGTTCTTATGCTGCTATCAAGACATACATGAGACTGAGTAATTTATAAAAACAGGTTTAGTTCACAGTTCTGCATGGCTAAAGAGGCCTCAGGAAACTTACAATCATGGTGGAAGGGGATCCCAACACGTCCTTCTTCACATGGTGGCAAAAGAAAGAAGTGCAAAGTGAAGGGAGGAAAAGTTCCTCATAAAAACCATCAGGTCTTGTGACAACTATCACAAGAACAACAAGGGGTAACTGCCCCTGTGATGTAATCACCTCCCAGGGAGGTCCCTCCCATAACACATGGGGATTAAAATTTGGACTACAATTCAAGATGAGTTTTTTGGGTGGGGACACACCCAAAGCATATCAGCATCTGTCAGCCTTGAGCATTCCGTAAAGCTCACATAACATTCCCTTAACATAGCAACATGGAAATTAAAGTAGTATGTTTTTTAGGGGATATGAATGAACAAGATTTTATTTATTTTTTATTTATTTTTATTGCATTTTAGGTTTGGGGGTACATGTGAAGAACATGCAAGATTGTTGCATAGGTACACATGTGGCAGTGTGATGTGCTGCCCTCCTCCCCATCACCTATATCTGGCATTTCTCCCCATGCTATCTATCCCCAACTCCCCAACCCCTGCTGTCCATCCCCTAATTCCCCCCTACAGACTCCAGTGTGTGATGCTCCCCTCCCTGTGTCCATGTGTTCTCATTGTTCAACACCCATCTATGAGTGAGAACATGCGGTGTTTGATTTTCTGTTGTGTCAGTTTGCTGAGAATGATGGTTTCCAGGTTCCTCCATGTCCCTACAAAGGACACGAACTCATTGTTTTTGATGGCTACATAGTAATCCATGGTGTGTATGTGCCACATTTTCCCTGTCCAGTCTATCATCGATGGGCATTTGGGTTGGTTCCAGGTCTTTGCTATTGTAAACAGTGCTGCAATGAACATTCGTGTTCATGTGTCCTTATAGTAGAACAATTTATAATCCTTTGGATACAAACTCCACAGCTTCTGCACAGCAAAAGAACAGTCATTAGAGTGAATTGGCAACCAACAGAAGGGGAAAAAAATTTTTGCAATCTACCCATCTGACAAATGGCTGATATCCAGAATCTACAAAGAACCAAAACAGATTTACAAGAAAACAAACAAGCCCACTCGAAAGTGGGCAAAGGACATGAACAGACACTTTACAAAAGAAGATACACATGAGGCCAATAAACATAAGAAAAAATGCTCATCATCACTCGTTATTAGAGAAATGCAAATCAAAACTACATTGAGATACCACCTCATGCCAGTTAGAAGGGTGATAATTATAATATCTGGAGACAACAGATGCTGGAGAATATATGGAGAAATAGGAACACTTTTACACTGTTGGTGGGAGTGTAAATTAGTTCAACCATTGTGGAAGACAGTGTGGCAATTCCTCAAGGACCTAGACATAGAAATTCCATTTGAACAAGATTTTAATAGTAACTAGAGTATATCATATTTCCTAGGATCAATCTGAGTTATTTTATCTTGACAAGCCCTTCCTTCCTTCTGAAAGTCATTGGATAGCACACAATTGAAAAGGATGAGGATGATAGAAATACTGAAGTATGATTGGATGCTTCTTCATGCCATGCCAGAGAATTTAGCCATTAATGCAGGCATTTATTTTCAAGCACTGAAAACCTCAGTTTTATTATTTAGTAGATTATTTTGTCTGAATAAATTAATTTCTTGCATTATCTTGTCTTGGCTATAATTATTACCAGCACAATTACAAGATATTCACAAAGATCGACGTACCAAGCACACAAAGAGTAAGGAAATAGTGGGAAATGACATAAGAGGTAATGGAGGGTATACACATCATGAAAAGAAGTTTAAATATACCAGCACCAGTGGATACTCCTTGGCAATGTGGCTTCTTGGTTTATGAACCAAAATGAAGCTCTGAGTTTTCATTGTCCCTTCCATTTCATCCAGTAAGTTTATTCAAGCTTGTCAAATCTTAGTTTCTTTAAAAGAGGCATTTGAAATTTATTTTATCCAAAAATTTTAGTTGTTTTCAGCAAGATATTTGATATGAATAACTTATTAGTTCATTCTTAAAAAATGCAAGTTGGCTAGGCACAATGGGTCATGCCTGTAATTCCAACATTTCTGGATGTTGAGGTGGGAGAACTGCTTGAGCCCCGGATTTTGAGACCAGTCTGGACAACATAGTGGGATCTTTTCCCTACATAAAATTTAAAAAATAAACAAGCACATCAGTGTGAGCCTACTGTCCCAGCTACTCAGGAGACTGAGGTGGGAGAATCCCTTGAGCCCAGGAGGTTCAGGCTGCAGTGAGCTGTGATCATACCACTGCACTCCCACCTAGTTAACAAAAGACAACCCTGTGTCCAAAGGAAAAAAATAAATAAATAAATCACAACATTTAATTTCTTAAAATCACCATGTGATATGTTTTGCCTGTGTACCCAACCAAATCTCATTTTTAACTCCCGCAATTCCCAGACACCATGAGAGAAACCCAGTTGGAGGTAATTTTATCATTTGTCTAGGTTTTCCCATGCTGTTCTCATTACAGTGATTAAGTTTTATAATATCTGATTTTTTTTGTAATGGCAGTTTCTCTACACAAGCTCTCTCTTTGCCTGTTGCCATCATTTAAGATGTGACTTCTTTTTACCTTCCACCATGATTATGAGGCCTCCCCAACCATGTGGAACTGTAGGTCCATTAAACCTCTTTTTCTTCTCAATTTGTGTTATGTCTTTGTCAGCAGCCTGAAAGTCAGCTAAAATTGGTGCCAATAGAGTGGGGTATTGCTGAAAAGATATGCAAAAATATGGAAGCAACTTTGAAACTGGGTAACAGACACAGGTTGAAACAGTTTGAAGGGCTCAGAAGCAGACAGGAAAATGTGAGATAGTTTGGAACTTCCTAGAAACTTGTTGAATAGCTTTGACAAAATGCTGATAGTGATATGATCAGTAAGTTCTAGGATGACATAATCTCAGATGGAGATGAGGAACTTGCTGGGAACTGAAGCAAAGATGACTCTTGTTATGTTTTAGGAAAGAGACTGGAGGCACTTTGTTCCTGCCTTAGAGATTTATGGAAATTTGAACTTGAGAGAGATAATTTAGGGTATGTTGTAGAAGAAATCTATAAGCAGCAAACCATTTAAGAGGTGACTTGGATGCTATTTAAAGTCATTCAGTTTTATAAGGGAGGCACAACACAGAACTTTGGAAAATTTGCAGCCTGTCAATGCAATAGAAAATAAAATCCCATTTTCTGAGGAGAAATTCAAGCCAGCTGCAGAAATCTGCTTAAGTAACAAGGAGCCTAATGTTAATCTCCAAGACCATGGGGAAAATGTCTTCAGGGCATGTCAGAGACCTTTGTAGCAGACCTTCCCATCACAGGCCTGGAGGTTTAGGAAGAAAAAATGGTTTCCTGGACCAGGCCCAGGATTCCCTGCTGTGTGCAGACTAGGGCCATGATGCCCTGCTTCCAGGCTGTTCCAGTCGTAGCTGAAAGGGGCCAGCACAGAGCTCCAGCCGTGGCTTCAGCGGGTGCAAGCCCCAATTCTTGGCAGCTTCCACGTGGTATCGAGTCTGCCAGTGCACAGACGTCAAGAATTGGAGTTTGGGAACCTCTGCCTAGACTTCAGAGGATGTATGGAAAGGTGTGGATGCCCAGGCAGAAATTTGCTGCAGAGGTAAGGCCCTCATGGAGAACTGTGGCAGTTCAGTCAGGTTGTTAGCAAAAATATTAAAGGAAAAATATTAGAGAGTGTTATAGTAAATAGTCACAAAACCCCTTGGAAGGCTGGGCTTGCATCGTTTCAAATGAAACAAGGGGTAGAAGACAGGTGATTTTTATCCTCAGGCATTAAGACAAAGAGTAAATACTAGGAATTATAAAGAGGCTCCCCAGATAAGTCTGTTTACCCCCGCCACCATTAGTAAACCTTGATCATCCATTTGCATAACTGCCTTCTACTGAGGGGTTGGCAGAAGTTCATTACCCTCTAATTCTGTTTCTCCAAAGACTTTGTCCTTTCATCTACACAAAATAAAAGCCCACAAGGCCAGTGAGTCAGGGTAAATGGAGGGTTTTGCATGACTTACGTGCCATTAATGCTCATCTACAGCCTACGGGACCTGTTCAATGGCCTCTCCCTTCCCCCATGGTGATTCCTCAAGATTGGCCTATAATTGTTAATTGACTTCAAAGACTTTTTACATGATTCCTCTAGCAGAACAAGACAGAAAAATTTGTGTTTACATTATCAGTTATTAATAATGAAAGTCCAGCTTGCCATTTTCATTTGAAAGTGCTTCCTTAAGGGATTCTGAACAGTCCTGCCATGTGTCACTATCATGTAGATAAGGTTATATTCTCCAGTAGAAACAAACTTCCTAATTGTAAGATTATTCATTTCATGGATTATGTTATTGGCAGCCTCCACAGAGCCAGTACTGTTAAATTTATATACCTCTTTCATAAAGAGTACACAGCTAAGACATTTAATTATTTCACCTGAAAAAGTACAAATGTCCTTTCCTTGGAAATATCTTGGGGACATACTAACTTCCTGGTAAGCCCTCAAAAGGTTAACTACTACCAACTTACACACATTAAATGATTATCAGAAATTACTGGGCGATATAAACTGGAGACTGCCCTGTATGCTTTTTTTCTTTGACTTCAGCAATTGCAAGATCAACATACACGTTCTATTTTTATTACTGTACACATTCAAGTCCACAGCTTATTGTCTGGCCCACTGGTTTATGGCAATTAACAAGCAGATCATCAGATTATGACATCACTGCTTGACCAAGCCACTCAGTAGTGTGTTTTTCCATCAAAATTTGAGAAAATTATTTAAGCAATTTTAACTTACCCAGAGACTAGCAAAACAAATTATACTGCAATATCCACTCCACTCTTAAAAATATATTCAATAAAGGGGGTGTGTAGGTAAGGACCTTGCAACACTACTAGCACAAGCCTTATTTACCCTTAATTTTTTAAAATTTAGATGACAAATTTCAATCAGCTATAGGAAAGCATTTTGCTAAAACCTCTCAAGACAAACAGAAAGATTGGAGAGAAATAGAATGAGTAAGAGATGAGGAGAGACAGCTCAAAGAGAGACACAAAAAGTAACACAAAGTAGAGAGATAAAGTAGAAATGAAATAAATATTAAGAAAGTTATACACCTAAGAATGCACCTTTAGTAATGAAGGTAATAAAACAAAGTTAAGGCATGTCGAAGATTGTGAAAGTCATAAATATGTTATAAAAAGGAATTTATGCAAGAAATGTTATCTATTTTTGAAGGTTTAAGCAAGTTTTAAAACGTTAGTTGTAAAAGAAATTCTGTGTGTAAACATATTGACTAAATTTAAAGAAGTATCATCCAGTTTTTATGTAAACTAGACATTAAAATAAAGCGCAACAGGTTTTCCTTAAAGCACTAACCTGCTCTTTAACAAAGATTATAAAAGGTCTCTTAGCACAGGTACCACCCTTAGTTTCCAGTACACCAGCGCCAGCCTCAAGACTATGTCCTCATCAAAGGATGGAAGAAGAAAAATGTTTAGCCAGCCTAGGAAAGACCCTACAGGACCCACAGCACTGGACAATGTTGCTTCTGTGGACAAAACTGGCCCAGACATCACTTGGGCAATGCTAAAGAAGGAAACTCAAAAGGAGGAATGAATCTTGCTCCAGACGCAGACACCATTCGCTCCACATAATTTTTTTTTTTATTCTCTCACTTTGCCTGCAACCTGTGTCTGCCACATTCTGTTGAGCCCATCTTCTGTATCTGCCTTTTTCTCTGCCCTGTTACTTAGACAATCACCCCCTTTCCAGCTTCTAACAGTGCAACTGCTTGGCAAAAATAAATTAACATATACCCAGTAAGGTTCCTCATTAATGGCATACAGTGAACTGAGATGCCAAGTACCACTACAGGCTGCTCCTAGACTGGAAAATAATGTTGCTAATTATAGTCATGTTTGCCTTATGTTATTTGCTGATTCTAGAATGCAAAGCCAGAATAAGAGCAATGACCACCTCGACTGATGGACCTGTTGCTGCACACGTTGCCATTCTTCAATGACTAAAGCCAGATTGAAAAAAAAACACACACACACACACACAGAAAAATGGGAGGTGTGGGAGTTCAGTGAGGGTGGTGGCAAAAATATTAAAGGAAATATATTAGAGCAAGTTTTAGGAAATAGTCACAGAACACCTTTGGAAGGCCAGGTAGTTTGCATAGGTTCAAATGACAGAATGGGCCAAAGGCTGCTGGTTCTTACCCTAGGGCATTAGGACATAAATACCAGGCATTGTAAAGAGGCTTCCCCAGGTAAGTCTGTTTACCCCTACCTCCATTAGCAAACCTTTGATCATCCATGCATGCATAGCTGCCTTCTACTCAGGGGACAGAAGTTAATTACCCTCTAATGGTGTTTATCCAAAGACCTCTGTCCTTTTATCTGTACAAAATCAAATCCCACAGGGCCAGCCAGTCAGGGGGATGGCTGCTAACTCTCTCTGCAGTGTCTGTGGTCATAGACCCGTAGCCTACTCTTTCACTGTATTCTGTGTTTGAGTGCATTTGTTTCTCACTGGGTGAGGGTCTGTAGGTTGGACCCTGACACAGAACGTCTGCTAGGGCAGTGAGGAAGGGAAATGTGGGATCAGAGCCCCCACACAGTGTCCCTACTTGGTACCACTTAGTAGAGCTGTGGGAAGAGAGCCACCATCCTCTAGACTCCAGAATTGTAGATCCACCAAATGCTTGTGCCCTGTGCCTGGAAAGCCCACAAACAATGCCAGCCTGTGAAAGCAGCTGTAGGATGACTATCCTTCAAAGCCACAGCTCCCATGCCCAAGAACATGAGAATCCACCTTTTACATTGGTGTGACTTAAATGTGAGACGTACGTCAAAGGATGTCATTTTGGAACTTTAAGGTTTGACTGCCCCTCTGGATTTTAGACTTGTGTGGGGCCTGTAACCCCTTTGGTTAGGTTTATTTCTATTATTTGGGATGGGTGTATTTATCCAGTGCCTGAACCCCATTTTATCTAGGAAGTAACTAACTTGCTTTTGATTTTACAGGCTCATAGGTGGAAGGGACTTGTCTCAGATAAGACTTGGGACTGTGGACTTTTCATTTAATGCTGCAATGAATTAAGACTTTGAAAGACTGTTGAAAAGGTGTGACTGGTTTTTAAATGTGAGGACATGAGATTTGGGAGAAGCAACTGATGGAATAATATGGTTTGGCTGTGTCCCCACCCAAATCTTATCTTGAATTATAACACCATGGAATATCATGCAGCCATCAAAAATGATGAGTTTATGTCCTTTGTGGGGACATGGATGAACCTGGAAACCATCATTCTCAGCAAACTGACACAAGAACAGAAAATCAAACACCGCATGTTCTCACTCATAGGTGGGTGTTGAACAATGAGAACACATGGACACAGGGAGGGGAGCATCACACACTGGGGTCTGTAGGGGGAAATAGGGGAGGGACAGTAGGGGGTGGGGAGTTGGAGAGAGATAGCATGGGGAGAAATGCCAGATATAGGCGATGAGGAGGAAGGCAGCAAATCACACTGCCATGTGTGTACCTATGCAACAATCTTGCATGTTCTTCACATGTACCCCAAAACCTAAAATGCAATAATAAATAAAAATAAACTTCCACAATTCCCACGTGTTGTGGCAAAACCTGGTGGGAGGTAAATGAATCATGGGGGGTGGGTCGTTCTCATGCTTTTCTCATTATAGTGAGTAAGTCTTATGAGATCTGATTGTTTTAAAAATGGGAGTTTCCCTACAGAAGATCTATCTTTGCCTGCCTCTATCCATGTAAGGTGTGACTTGCTCCTTCTTGCCTCCACAATGATTATGAGGCCTCCCAAGCCATGTGGAATTTTAAGTCCATTCAGCCTCTTTCTCTTCCCAGCCTCAGTTATGTCTTTATCAGCATCATGAAAACAGACTAACATACCGTGTCATTCCAGCATCCCAGCAGATTCTGACTGAGGTATGTAGTCCAAGTGTAGTCATGTCTTCTGGATAAAATCAAGGCGTGTAACAAAATGCAATCACGGCGAAGACTGATCTGCCTTTTTTTTTTCATTGAAAGATTGCCTGTATTATGGGCTTGCCAATTGCTGGTTGACAATACTATTAAGCCACACTGGAAAATTGGAAGCATACTAATTGTATTTCACTATTTCTGTCATCTCACCTTTTTGCTCTTGTGTGTAATCTTCTAGCTTCTATGAATTTAGAGAAGAATATCCTAAGTGACTTCACACAGCCTTTTAGGAAGTCCAAAAAATAATTTGGTATGAAAAGTTCCTTACAGTCTCTGAGAAACCCTTTGGGCATGTGGTCTGATCTTCCAGGGTAAAAGTTTTATGATCAAGATACTTGTTCTGGAATGACAGTCCTATTTCAAGTAAAAGAGGCTTAACAAGTGATGCTTGTCTCAGGAGCTGTCAATAACAATAGCTATCCGTGCCCAAGATTATGTGTATGTTTGAACTCAGAGTTGACTTGTGGCTTTACTTTGGAAGATAAAGGCTATTTTTTCTGCCGTAAGGAGTAAATATGGATTTTTAAAATTTAGTTTTACTTTAAATCCTTTATGACCCTTTTGGGTTAGATTTTTAAAAATTAAATGAAGCCATCTTGTTTATAGTCCTCTTCTGAAAGAAGCACAATGGAAGATTAACTGATATACATAACTACAGAATGACTAAAAACACAGTACCATCCACATCCCTTTGAGAATTTGAGAGAATAAAGAACATTCCACGTGGCCTTGTAATGCAAGTAGCTTGGAAGCTTTGATATGAAAAACATCAAATAAAAATTTCCTAGCAGGGTGAGATGGGACAGAATAAAAAATAGAGCATAAATTTATCATTGTAAAATACTTAACAGTAGGTGGGATGCATAAAAAAATATAGCATCTAGATTAGGAACATATAGAAAAGAAGCTGTTATTATTGCATTAGGTTCCCAGGGGTGCCATACAAATACAAACATGTTTTTTAATTGGTGAAACAGGTATTACAGTGACTCTTTATCAGAACTTTGAGCTTTTTTTTCTTTTCAAGAGAAATTGGATCGATTAGTTGAATGTTTTCCTCTGGCCACAAAGGATATTGGGGCTACTTGAGAGAAGATTTACTAATATACAGTCTGATGGACACTAAATGATCAGCCTCATAATCTAACTACATAAGCACAATGAAACAAAGTCAGTCTCTTGCAAGTTGACAGAGGGACAATGAGCTGAGGGGAGGACCTAGTTAAGGCAACAAACACTGAGGAATTTTGTTCTTCTTCCTTTCTGTATTCAACTTCACATCTATTAAATGATGTCCAAAGCTGCAAAGCTAGTTCTACCCTAATAAGATAATGGAGAGAAAGTATTCTGTATATTGCATGTTGATCAGAATAAAACCCAAAAATATTTGTAGGGTGAGGGACAAAATGTGTGTATTATTAAAAAATTTAAGATATAGGCTAGGCACAGTGGCTCATGCCTGTACTCCTAGCACTTCGGGAAGACGAGGTGGGTGGATCACGAGGTCAAGACATCAAGACCATTGGGCCAATATGGTGAAACCCTATCTCTACTAAAAATGCAAGTTAGCCAGGCATGGTGGGGCATGAACCTGTAACCCCTGCTACTCAGGAAACTGAGGCAGGAGATTCGCTGGAAACCGGGAGGCAGAGGTTGCAGTGAGCCTAAATCACACCACTGCACTCCAGTCTGGTGACAGAGCAAGACTCCGTCTTAAAAAACAACAACAAAAAAAAAAAACAAAACAAACAAACAAAAAAAACTTTACAAAGAGTAGGAAATTCTTGATTTCTAAGAGTGGAATTGCTTACACCTATGTGGGTGATTGATTTGGGTGCATTTACTATGCAAGAATATAAAACTAGCTTGTTGTAACAACATTGATAGAGCAGAGACAAAATTTCAGGATTAGCATATCCAGGATAGTCACAAGAAGTCGGAGTTTAATTTGGGCATTTGGCCTATCATAAGTTTGGGCCGGTAGCTAATTCTGAATATGAGGTCAATATGAGAACTTGTTTCAATGATCTTCCTCACAGTAAGGGTCCCAGCATTAAGCCTTTAATGAAAGCCTCACCCAGTCTTACTATACCCTGGCTTCCTTACCCGCCCCTGTGATTTCCTCCTAGCTTTTCTGTGGTCTCCAAGTATTCAGTTTATAAAGCCATGCATTTAGCTTTATTACTTTCTTTTTCTTATCATAGCAATCCATTCAATTTAGGGTCAGTTACAGAATTAACGTCCGTTAATAGGTTTGCTTGCCAACTGATGTAGATGGATTTTTTTTTCCAAACAGACACTTTATTACAAGACTATATATTTAGAATGAACTGAAATAAAAATCATTACATTTTTAGTATCAAGAAATATAGAAAACATTTTCAGTTGACCTTAAATTATTTTAAAACTTGATTATGAACTGTGTTTAGTTACCAAGTGTAAATTCCACAGCCACAATTCATAGATTAATTCCATAAATTCATAAATTTACATATATAAATTTACATATATATAAATTCATAACATATGTGAGCTTACATTAGTAAGCTCATAACAAAAACAAAATTAGATTTGGAATGTACTTAATGACCATCATTGCCGTAGTTGTGAATGCTGATTACAAATAAACTAATAAAATGGGGAAATAAAAAAAAATCTGATCAAGCATTACCTGGAAATTATAATTTAATAAAATATTGCTACCTGGAAGAAATTTCTCACTTCCACAGTACAGGTAGTCTCATTAAAGAAGCTCTAATATAGTGTCTGATGAGATTATCTGCCTTGAACAAAGATTTTATTATTTAGAATAACTGGAATGTTTGACATTAGGACATCAGGTGGTCTGTTTTGAAACAGTTTACCATTTTGTTTTTTTTAATCCCTGTTTTAGATTTACACACTATTCGGTAAAAGGGAGTCTTTAACCATCTTCCTTTCATTAATGGACAAGTGTAAACCGTGTGAGAGAATATTCTTTTTAAATATTTACTTTTTTAAAACAATTTATTAAGTTAAAATCTTCTTCAGGAAAATAACTTATCACCAAGGAAAACAATGCTCGGATGTATCTCTTATTGTGTTCCTGTTGTGCAAATTTTTGTGTAAATACTTCCTTTTACATATAAAAATTGCTATTCAGACCATATCCATCAGTAATGATGTAAAAAACAGGAGTAATACAGCTTATTTGGAATTACCTCTCCTAATAGAAAATGAACGAATTTGCAATCTGATTCTTAGCTGATTTTTTGAGCCAGTTATTTTAATAGGATTGTACTTAGATAACTAAAATTAATGTCTAAAGTTTCTTACTATGAATCATCAAGCAATGTCCTGACATATATACAAACAGAAATATCCCTTTGTGCTTTTACCACTATTCACATTGAAGAATTTGCATTTCAGTGTTTTCCTTTAACTACAAGGCCTGTAAAGGTCTTAGATTCCTTTCATCTCTCCCCAGAGTTACTGATGGTATTTCTTTTTTATTGACACCGTGCCCTTTAAATGTAACTAGTTTGTACCACAAAAGTGATTAGTGGGAGGTTCTCTCAAGAGCTGATTAGCAAAGTACTATGGTTTTTTGTTTTGTTTTGTTTTGTTTAATTTTCAAGGCTGCCATGCCATTCACTGAACTTTGACGTAATTAATCATCTGGAAACCAGTTAAAATCTTCAGTTGATAGCCCTGTGCCAAGTTAACCTGTAAATTTCTAAATACTATCACAAACCAAACAGCACCGATTCCTTAAACTATGTTTGACCAGAAGGGAGGGGACATAATCTGTTTATATGTGACAAGAAAACAAACCCCATTTGTAAAATACTTTAAATTGTTTACAATTATAAACCAGCCCTCCTCCCCCCCCACACTTTTTAGTAATAGGTTAACTTTTCCCTTTCTGTAAGGCCATAGGTGGTTTTCTGACTAGCTGCTTAATGTATTTCTCATATAAGTAAAGCTGAACATATTGCTATTAATTATCATAAAGTTTTTTAAAATGTGGTTTTCTGGAAAACTGGTACTTTGGGAATTTTATAACTCTTTTGGAGTCCAAGTCAGCACATCTCTGTGAGTTCATTCTAGAAAATGTGTTTTGTCCTGAACTTTAGTAATCCAAGATCACTCTAAAATTACAGCCATTAAGGAAAGAGCAAATTGATGATGCATTGTCATATAGTGTTTTTTTTCACACTACTGCTTGATGGATCTTTCTGAAACATTTTTATCAGGCACTTTTGCTATTTGAATCAAATCCAAAGAATGTGTGACATTTCTTTTGTTCAAGATGAGCCTCAAGGGCTTCTGCCTTACAGTAGGTGGTCGGGCATTTGCCACATCTTAGTCTTTTCACTGTTTTCTTTTAAACACAGATTAACTTGATCAGAACAGGCATCTACTCTACCAGTCAGAAATTTTCTGAATTTTGGCATACTAAAATACCATTGATTAAGGTAAATGATTTTGTTAAAATTAAGCCATATGAAGTATGTTCACTTGTCAGATTTGGTTGGGGAGGTGCCTGAGATACTGGCAACGTATTGTGTTCTCGTGGTATAACACTGGGTATAATGGAACCATGTTCTGTCCTATCAATTTTCAAAGCAGGATCTGACGAAATTAAAGGTGTTTGCTCTATTTCACTGTGTCCATTAACTAAATCACTACTACAATTATTTTCAGAATTTGGCACTATGGCAGGCATCTTTTGGTCTATTAAGCTTATATTTGAAGGTGTTATCAGAACATTCATTTCCATTCTGAACTAAACAGTTTTCCTTTCCATGCTTTCTATACATGTCTTTGGTTCTGTAGAATCTTTCCTTGATTGGCTAGTAGAAACTGGCAGGCAATTTGTTTCTCATTACTAGATGAGTCTTTTTCCTAATGATTAGAATTTGAATCTGTATGAACATCCCAAAGCATTGTCTCACTTGGTTGTGCAGATGATTCTGGTATTTTACTTAAATAGTGCTGAGCTTCATGTTCATAGAGCACAAAAAGATCTTCAAAAAGCTCATGACATTCTGGAAAACTACACTGAGCTTGAAACACCCTGTGACTTTTTGTCTGCTGGGCAAGCTGAATGGCAGCTTAAATGACTAAATTTAAAATGCAAACAAAAATACACATTTGGATAGCTGTGTCTATTAAGGTGGTCTATAAAATCTTGAGGATCTTCAAATTGCCTCTGACAAAATTTGCATTTCCTTTGCTCCATTTCATTACTGTTTGTTGCACATTTAATTTGCCAGCTGATGTAGATGGATTTTAATTGTCCTCAAGGCTTAATTTGTGACAAGTATTGCAAACAGCTACTGCTGTTTCAAAAATAATTTCAGAAGTGTTATCAATGCCTAATTATTTCCATTCTGAATTTATCCTTGCTTTGTCTTTTATTATTAATTTTTGTGGAATCAGTCCTTGTAGGCCAGTTTTGTTCTATAGAATCTGTTAAGCCACTTTGACCTAATCTGTTCTGTGATAATGAGAGTGGGAGCTCTCTTTTGAGATGTTGAGATCTCCCTTCTGAGATTATAACAAGTTAAAATTCCCCCTAGTTCTCCATAAAATATAGCATTTCCAGGTGTTGGGAATAAGTAATAGAAATCTTTTTCCAAGTGTCCAAGGAGCATGGAAGAGGCACATTTTGACCCAGGTCAAGTAATTCCATGCTTTTATGATGGTGGTGTCTAGGGTAATGGTGATTGCTTTTGACTTAAATGGTTTATGACCGTGAAACTGTGGCTGGGTGGTTAAACCAAAAGTTCAGTGATGTATATGTGGGGGGTGTGTGTGTGTGTGTGTGTATGTGTGTGTGCATGTATACACATGTGTGTTTTCACTTAGGAATGAGAGCACCAGCCAATTCAAGGGTAGTAGTGCTAATGCACGTAACAGAAGGCAATCAGGCAATGAAGCCGAGAAGGCAGTGTACAGAGGGGCATTATGATTGCAAAGTTTTACGATTTTCAAATGGCAAAGTAAGAAAATACCCTCTTCACCCTCTTTTCTCCTGCTCCAATTAATAAAACGTAGTCACTATGAGATAAAATCTGTAGGGGCAGAGACTGCTGGAAGAAAAAAAGGCATTTGATATTTTAAGGTCTGATTTCATATTTTTTGTTCCTGGAAGTCTGTGAGATTTCTCCTTCACTACTGGTGTATATATTACAGGATTCTCTCCCACAAACTGAAGCAAACCACTGAGCCAGAAGCATTTTCTTGTCTATGGAATCTGTTACATTCCTGGGGTTCTCTATTTAGTTTAATACTGCCTTCTGTTTAGCCACATATTTTTGAGTTACCAACTTATTTTTAATGCTGTGACTTTAATATACGTACAATATTCAAGGGTTCACATCAGGTAGGTGCTGGCTAGATTTTCTTGAGAGCTCAACTAAAATTAATTAAATAACAGAAAAAAGCACCCATGAATATATACTTTTTAAACTGAAATAACTTCAACATAGAAATAATTATACCTATGGAACAGAATGCCTGGAGTTTTGAAGTAGAATAAATCCACACTGCATTATTTTAGTCATTTCTCTTTTAAAGAAATTTGAGTAAAAAAAAAATCCTTATGTCTTTTTATGGGTTGAATTGTATTCCCCCAAACGATATGTTGAAGTCCTAACTGCAAGGGAAATAGGGTCACGACAGATGTCATGTTAATTGTTACCATCCTAAAGTAGGGTGGATCTCCAATCAAATGTGACTGATGTTTTTTTAGAGGAGAAGAGGCACACAGATATAGAGATACAGAAACACAGATACCCGAGAGAGAAGGTCATGTAAAGACAGAGGTACACACAGTGATGCAGGGCTGGTGTGCTCCACACTGGAGTTTAGCTACCTGGAGCTTAGCCTGGGAAGGTTCTTTGCTTCGCCCTGGAAAGAATTCAAGGGCGAGCCAGTGGTGGAAGGAAACAGCTTCCATGACTGCTCCTGCAGAGTAGGACAGCCTCCATGGCAGAGAGTAGCAGCTCAGGGCAGTTCTATTGTCATTTTTATATCTGCTTTTAATTGCATGCAGATTAAGTGGCAGTTCATACACGAATGAAAAAAAAAGAGTAGTAACTTTGGAGTTGTTGGGTCATTGCCATGGAAAGGGGCAGTAACTCCCAGGTTTTGCCATGGCAATGGTGAACTGACATGGCACACACACTGGTAAGCATGTTTTATGAAAAGCTGCTTCCACCACATCCCTGTTTTAGGTAGTCCTCAGTTTGGTCCACTGTCCAAGCCTCACCTCTGGAGTTGTGTGTTGCCTCCTGCCTCAATTGTAGCGATGCACCTGCAAGCTGAGGAAGGTAAGAATGGCCAGCCAACACCAGAAGCTACGAAGAAGCAAGGCAGAATTCTTCCCTAAATGTTTCATAGAAAATACTGCCCTCTCAACACCTCAGTTTTGAACTTTTAGCTCTAGAACTGTGAGACAATACATTTCTGTGGTTTTAAGATATCCAGATTGAAGTACTTTGTTACAGCAGTCCTAGAATACTAACACATGTATTTACTCATATAATTGCCATTTTCTGTGGCTTGATTCCTTTGTATAGATGTGTATTTCAATTTTGCTCTTATTTTACTTCTTCTTGAAGGATTTTCTTTGATGGGTCTCAGGTTGGGACTCTGGCAGTGAGGAATTGTTTCAGCTTTCATATTTCTGAGAAACTCTTCACTTAGCCTTCATTTTAGTGAGATATTTTCAATGGAGATAACACTCTAGGTTGGTAACTATTTTATTTTAGTATTTTAAGATGTTGTTAAACTCTCCTCACTTGCATTGTTCCTGATACCCCCCAGCAAAACTCCTATATTTTAAAATTTGTTCATTTGTCATAATGTGTCATTTTTTCTGTTTGCTTTTAAGATTTATCTTTACTACTGCTTTTAGGGAAATTGATTTTTATATGTCTCGGTATCATGTTTCTTGTGCTTGGACTTCACTGAGGTTCTTCTATTTGTAGATTTATTAAATTCAGAAAGGCATCAGTCACTATTTGCTTATATTTTCTGCACACATACTCTCACCTTTGAGGATCCCAATAACATATATATTATGCTGCTCTGTTAACTTAGCTAATTATTCTGTGTTTTGTCTTTTTTTTTTTTTTTTTTTTGAGACAGAGTCCTGCTCTGTTGCCAGTCACCAGGCTGGAGTACAGTGGCACAATCTCCGCTCACTGCAACCTCTGCCTCCTGGGTTCAAGCAATTCATCCGCTTTGGCCTCCCTAGTAGCTGGGACTTCAGATGCACGCCACCACGCCCAGGTAATTTTTCTGTTTTTTAGTAGAGACGGGGTTTCACCATGTTGGCCAGGATTGTCTCGATCTCCTGACCTAGTGATCTGCCAGCCTCGGCCTCCCAACTTTCTGGGATTACAGGTGTGAGTCACTGCGTCCAGCCATGTTTTGTCTTTTTTAACTGACAAATAATTAGACATATTCATGGGGATACATAGTGATGCTTCCATACATATAAGGTATACTGATCAGATCAAGGTAATTAGCATATCCATCCATCATTTCAATAATTGTTTCTTTGTACTGGAAACATTAAATGTCCTCCTTCCAGCAATTTGTAACTATATTAACTATAGTTATCTTACAATGGTACAGAACACTAAGACTTACTCTATCTGTAATAATTCTGTTTTATTTTAGGTAGTTAACAGTGCTAAATTATCACTGTATTTTTGTCTCACCTTGCCTCACTGAGTTCTTTTTAATTGACTGTTTTCTTTCTCTTTATGGTTTATATCTTCCTGCTATTCTGTATGCCTGGGTCATTTCTATTGAATGCCAGATAATGTGAATGTCAACTTGTAAGTAGTAGATGTTTGTACTTCCACGTTCTTGAGTTTTGTTTTGGGTTGCAGTTAATTGGAAAATGGTAAGTTTGGGTTATGCTTTTAAGATTTGTTATATGTGATTGAGCAGTACTCAGCCTAGAGTTAGTGAGCCGAGAAACTTACTGGTATTGTACCTAACTGTTCATTTTCCTGCCAGTCTCCTGAAAAAGGGCACATCTCTTGACCCTATGTGAAAGCCAGGCACTTCCTAATCCTTTCTAATGGCTTTTTCCTGAGGCTTGGGTAGTGTCCTCACATACATGCACTGTTTGGCTCTCAGCTGAATTCCCTAAGGTGACGTCTAAAAATCTCTGGAGTTATCTATGTACCTCTCTCTTCTCTGGTATTTTTTCCTGTATGCTGGCAACTCTGATCTCCCAGGATTCTCCACTCCTCAACTCAGGCTTTGCCTGGGATTTCCCTGCTTGTTCTGTGTCAATACTGGAAAAATCACTGTTTCCTCCTTTGTTTTTTATATCTCAGAGATCACTGTCATCCATTACCTTATGTTCAGTGTCTCTGAAGCTATTGCTTTATGTATTTTTCTGCTGATAGTTGTTTTATTGCTTCAAGTGTTTGATATTTAGAATAATAGCCACCCAAATGCTTCAACATCCTACTTCCCAGAACCTGTGTACAACTGACCCTTTAACAACATAGGTTTGAACTTTGTGAGTCCACTTACATGTGGATTTTCTTTCACCTCTGCCACTCCTGGGACAGCAAGACCAACGCCTCCTCTTCCTCAGCTACTCAATATGAAGAAAATGAGGATGAAGACCTTCATTATGATCCACTTAATGAATATTAAATATTCCCTCATTATGAATTTCTTAGTAGCATCTTTTATCTTGCTTACTTTATTATAAGAATACAGCATCCAATACGTAGAACAGACAAAATGTGTGTTAGTTGGCTGTTGATGTTATTGGTACAGCTTCCAGACAACAAGTAACTAAGTTTTTGGAAAGTCAAAGTCATATGTGAACTTTTGGCTGCACAGAAGTCTGCGCCCTTAATCCCTCCACTGTTCAAGGGTCAATTGTAATACTTTTCCTCACTCATTGCAATATTGATGGCTGAGACCCCTATAATAAAAGACAAATTAACAGGAGGAAAGCATTTACTGTAATTCTATTTAACTAAAATATTATGTGACACTGGAGCATTCAGAAATGAAGTCCTAAAGGCCCAGAGAAAACTGTATTTTTATAGGTGGTCCTGCAGAAGTGTGATGGGAGGATAAAAGGGTATAATCCAATAGTACTAAACTGGGAGGAATTTAGCAAGGCCTATTTGTCCAGATTCTTCATAGATTCCAGGTATAGGGCTGGATCCCTCTGGAATGGAGGGTCATACAACCTACTTTCAAGCAAGGTAGGTCAGAGAATTCTTCTATAACCATGCTTCACCAGAGGTAAAAGATCAGAGAAAGAGAAAGGTAAGGTCAGACAGTGGCCTTTTTGCTTCCGTCATCCTCTCAATTTCAGCTTAAAATGCTTAGTATGCCAAGGTATCATACATTGGGGTATTGTGTTCTGAGCCCCAACACAAGTGCAGGGAAGTGTGACTGGAGGAGCTAAGTTGTTGAGGATGGCTCTAATGCACAAAGGGAAAGCTAATATTTAATACATTTTAATAATGTATGTTTTTTGTTTTGTTTTACTTGGTGCATAGAAAACCTTAAAATTAGAATGAAGTTTACAGTTTAAAATATAAAAATATATGTTCAAGTAAGAAAAACTTAAGAATTTGGTTAGAAAAGGAAGACTAACTGAAAATAAAGAGACAGGAGATCCAAGATGGCTGAACAAGAACAGCTCTGGAGTGCAGTTCCCAGGGAGAATAACACAGAGGGTGAGTGATCACTGCATTTCCAAATGAGTTTTTACTGCCCACAGGCCAGGAGATTCCTGGGCCACAAAGCACCACGAGTTTCCAGCACAGCTGTTTCAGCTGGTGTTGCCAGTTTCTGCACAAAAACTCATACAAAACTGGGCGGCCACTTCAGCTGCTGCCTGGAACGCCTGGGAGACGGAGCCACCCATTCAACTGAAAAAGAGGGGCTGAAACAGGGAGCCAGGAGATCTGGCTCAGCAGGTCCCACCCCCTCAAAGACCAACAATCTGAAACGCTCTGGATTAAGAACTTGGCAGCAAGTGCAGCTGGACCCAGGACTGTCCAGCTCAGTGTGGGGAAGCACATCTGCCATTACTGGGCAGTCTACCACTACCTGGGCAGTCCACCACTACTGAGGCAGTGCGTCATTACCAAGGCAGTCCGCCATTACCAAGGCAGCCTGTCATTACCGAGGCAGTCCACTATTACTGAGGCAGTCCATCATTACTGAGGCAGACTGCCATTATAGAGGCAGTTCTAACTGTACCTCTGTAAACAAAACTGCAAGGAAGTTTACACAGCAGCTGGGCAGAGCCGCGGCAGCTTAGCAACGCCTCTGCTGGCAGACTGTGACTAGACTACCTCCTTGCTGGGCAGGGATTCTCTGAAAAAAGGCAGCAGCATGTCAGCAACTTATAAATAAAGCCCCACCTTCCCAGGACAGAGCACCTTGGAAAAGAGGTGGTTATGAGTTCTGCTGCAGCAGACTGAAATGTACCTGCCCAGCAGCTCTGAATAGAACAATGGAGCTCACAGCACAGCACTAGAGCTCCTACAATGGACAGACTGTCTCCTCAAACAGTTTCCCAACCACTGCATATCCAAAGAGACACTACATAAAGGAGAGCTGAAGCTGACATCAGGTTGGTATCCTTCCGGGATGAAGATAACAGAAGAAGAAACCGGCAGCAACCCTTACTATTCTGCAGCCCTCACAGGTGATCCCCAGCCAAGCAAGGTCTGGAGTGGACCTCCAGCAGTCCTGCAGCAGAAGGGCCTGTTAGAAGGAAAACTAGAAAACAGAAATAGCTTCAACATCAACAAAAAGGATGTCCAGTCAGAGAACCCATCCAAAAGTCATCAAATACAAAGGCCACAGGTAGATAAATCCACAAACATAGGAAGAAACCAGCATAAAAAGGATGAAAACACCAAAAATAAGAACATCTCTCCTCCTCCAAGGGATCAGAACTCCTCACCAGCAAGGGAACAAACCTGGATGGAGAATGAATCTGATGAATTGATAGAAACAGGCTTCAAAAGGTAGATAGTAACAAACTTATCTGAGCTTAAAGAACATGTTTAGACACTAAGAACCTTGAAAAAAGGTTTGACAAAATGCTAACTAGAATAAACAGCTTAGAGAAGAATATAAAAGACTTGATGGAGCTGAAAACACAGCACGAGAGAACTTTATGAAGTATACACAAGTCTGAATAGCCAAATCAACCAAGCAGAAGAAAGGATATCAGAGATTGAAGATCACCTCAATGAAATAAAATGAGAAGGCAAAATTAAAGAAAAAAAGAGTGAAAAGAAAGGAACAACGTCTCCAAGAAATTAAGGATTATGTGAAAAGACCTAATCTACCCTTGATAGGTGTACCTAAATGTGACAGAGAAAATTAATCCAAGCTGGAAAACACTCTGCAGGTTATCATCCAGGAGAACTTCCCCAACCTAGCAAGGCAAGTCAACATTCAATAGACCAATAACAAGGAAATTCAGAAAACACCACAAACATATTCCTCAAGATGAGCAACTCCAAGGCACATAACTGTCAGATTCACCAGTGTTGAAGTGAAGGAAAAAACGCTAAGGGCAGCCAGAGAGAAGGGTTGGGTTACTCACAAAGGAAAGCCCATCAGACTCACAGCAGATCTCTCCACAGACCCTACAAGCCAGAAGGGAGTGGAAGCCAATATTCAACATCCTTAAAGAAAAGAAATTGCAAGCTAGAATTGCATATTCAGCCAAACTAAGCTTCATAAGTGAAGGAGAAATAAAATCCTTTACAGACAAGCCATTGCTTAGAGATTTCATCACCACCAGGCCTGCCTTACAAGAGCTCCTGAAAGAAGCACCTAACATGGACAGGAACGACCAGTAACAGCCACTCAAAACTTTAGCAAAGGGTGAAGACCCTTGACACAATGAAAAAAACTGCATCAACTAATGGACAAAACATGCAGCTAGCATCAAAATGGCAGGATCAAATTCACCCATAATATTAACCTTAAATGTAAATGGGCTAAATGCCCCAATCAAAAGACACAGACTGGCAAATAGGATAAAAAGTCAAGACCCATTGGTGTGCCATTTTCAGGAAACCCATCTCACATGCAAGGACACACATAGGCTCAAAATAAAGGGACGGAGGAATATTTACCAAGCAAATGGAGAGCAAAAAAAAAAAAAAAAAAAAAAAGCGGGAGTTGCAATCCTAGTATCTGATAAAATTGACTTTAAACCAACACAGATCACAAAGGACAAAGAAGGGCACTACATAATGGTAAAAGGATCTATGCAACAAGAAGAGTTAATGATCCTAAACATATATGCACTCAATACAGGAGCACCCAGATACATAAAGCAAGTTCTTAATGACTTACAAAGAGACTTAGACTCCTACACAATAATAGTGGGAGAATTTAACACTCCACTGTCAATATTAGACAGATCAACCAGACAGAAAATTAACAAGGATATCCAGGACTTGAACTCAGATCTGGACCAAGCAAACCTAATAGACATCTACAGAACTCTCCACCCGAAATCCACAGAATATACATTCTTCTCAACACCACATCACACCTTCTCTAAAACTGACCACATAATTGGAAGTAAATCACTCTTCAGCAAATGCAAAAAAATGGAAATCGTAGAAACAAGGGAAGAGCTAAAACTGACACCCTATCATCAAAATTGGAAAGAGCTAGAGGAGCAAGATCAAAAAACCTCAAAAGCTAGCAAAAGACAAGAATTAACTAAGATCAGAGCAGAACTGAAGGAGATAGAGACACAAAAAGCCCTTCATAAAAATCAATAAATCCAGGAGCTGGTTTTCTGAGAGGATCAGCAAAATAGACAGCTAGCCAGATTAATAAAAAAGAAAAGAGGGAAGAATCAAATAGATGCAATAAAAAATGATAAAGGGAATATCACCACTGATTCCACAGAAAAACAGACTACCATCAGAGATTACTACAAACAACTCTATGCACATAAACCAGTAAACCTGGAAGAAATGGATAAGTTCTTGGACACTTGAACCCTTCCAAGCCTAAACCAGGAAGAAGTTAAAACCCTGAATAGACCAATAACAAAAGCTGAAGTTGAGACAGCAATTAATAGCCTACCAACCAAAAAATGTCCAGGTACAGATGGGTTCACAGCATCATTCTACCAGTTGTAAAGACAGGAGCTAGTACCACAACTTCTGAAACTATTCCAACAATACAGAAAGAGGGACTCCTTCCCAAATCATTTTATGATACAAACATCATCCTGATACCAAAACCCAGCAGAGACTCAACCAAATAGGAAAACTTCAGGCCAATATCCATGATTAATAGATGCGAAAATCTTCAATAAAATACTGGCAAACTGACTGCAACAGCACATCAAAAAGCTTATCCATCATGATCAAGTAGGCTTCATCTCAGGGATACAAGGCTGGTTCAACATACCCAAGTCTATAAACGTAATCCACCACATACACAGAGCCGAAGACAAAAGCCAATTACCTCAACAGATGCAGAGAAGACCTTAGACAAATTTCAACAGCCGTTTATGCTAAAAAACTCTCAAACTAGTTATCGATGGAACATACCTTAAAATAATAAAAGCTATTTATGACAAACCCACAGCCAATATTATACTGAATGGCCAAAAACTGGAAGCATTCCCTCTGAAATTTGGTACTAGACGAGGATGCCCTCTCTCACCACTCCTGTTCAATATAATATTTCAAGTTGTAGCCAGAGCAATCAGGCAAGAAAAAGAAACAAAGTGTATTCAATTAGGAAAGGAGAAAGTCAAATTGTCTATATTTGCTGATGACATGATTGTATATTTGGAAGACCCTATCGTCTCAGCCCAAAATCTCCTGAAACTGATAAGCAACTTCAGCAGAGTCTCAGGATACAAAATCAGTGAGCAGAAATCACAAGTATTCCTATACACCAGTAACAGACTAAAAA
>NW_022436961.1:16406124-16422606 GCF_009761245.1 Sapajus apella | reverse complement strand
AAAAAAAAAAAAAAAAAAAAAAAAAAAAAAAAAAAAAAATCAAAAGCAAACTCCCATTCACAATGGCCACAAACAGAATAAAATACCAAGAAGTACAACTAACAAAGGATGCAAGAAGTACAACTAACAAAGGATGTAAAGGACCTCTTCGAGGATAACTACAAACCACTACTCAAGGAAATAAGAGAGGACACAAACAGATGTAAAAACATTCCATGCTCATGGTTAGGAAGAATCAATATTGTGAAAATGGCCATACTGCTCAAAGTAATTTATAGACTCAACACTATCCCCATCAAGCTACCAATGACCTTCTTCACAGAATGGGAAAAAAACCTCCTTAAACTTTGTATGAAACCAAAAGAGTCCACATAGCCAAGACAATCCTAAGCAAAAAGAACAAAGCTGGTGGCATCACACTACCTGACTTCAAACTATACAACAAGGCTACAGTAATAAAAATAGCATGACGCTGGTACCAAAACAGAGATATAGACCAATGGAACAGAACAGAGGCCTCTGAGAAATGCCACACATTTACAACCATCTGATCTTTGACAAACTGGACAAAAACAAGGCATGTGAAAAGGATTCCCTGTTTAATAAATGGTGCTGGGAAAACTGGCTAGCCATGTGCAGAAAGCAGAAACTGGACCCTTTTCTGACACCTTACACTAAAATTAACTCCAGATGGATTAAAGACTTAAACGTAAGCTCTAACACCATGAAACCCTAGAACACCTAGGCAAAACCATTCAGGACATAGGCATTATCAAGGACTTCATGACTAAAACTCCAAAGCATTGACAACAAAAGCCAAAATAGACAAATGGGATATAATTAAACTTAAGAGCTTCTGTACAGCAAAAGAAACAATCATTATAGTGAGCTGGCAACCAACAAAATGGGGAAAAAATTTTTGCAATCTACCCATGTGACAAAGGGCTAATATCCAGAATCTACAAAGAGCTCAAACAGATTTACAAGAAAAAACAACAAACCCATTCAAAAAAAGACAAAGGATATGAACAGACACTTTTCAAAAGAAGACATATATATGGCCAACAAACATATGAAAAAATGCTCAACATCACTGGTCATTAGAGAAATGCAAATCAAAACCACATTGAGACACCACCTCACGCCAGTTAGAATGGCGATCATTAAAAAATCTGGAGACAACAGATGCTGGACAGGATGTGGAGAAATAGGAATGCTTTTACACTGTTGGTGGGAGTGCAAATTAGTTCAACCATTGTGGAAGACAGTGTGGTGATTCCTCAAGGGTCTAGAAACAGAAACACCATGTGACCAAGCAATCCCATTAATGAGTATATACCCAAAGGATTATAAATCATTCTATTATAAAGACACGTACACATGTATGTTCACTGCGGCACTGTTTATAATAGCAAAGACCAGGAACCAACCCAAATGCACATCGATGATAGACTAGACAAGGAAAGTGTGGCACATACACACCGTGGAATACTATGCAGTCATAAAAAATGATGAGTTTGTGTCCTTTGTAGGGACATGGATGAACCTGGAAACCACCATTCTCAGCAAACTGACACAAGAACAGAAAATCAAACATTGCAAGTTCTCACTCATAGGCAGGTGTTGAACAATACAAACACATGGACACAGGAAGGGGAGTATCACACACTGGGGTCAATTGGGGTTAGTCAGTAAGGGAGGAACAGCAGGCCATGGGGAGGCTGGGGAGGCATACCATGGGGAAAAGTGCCAGATATAGGAGATGGGTATGGAGGCAGCAAACCACATTGCCATATATGTATTTATGCAACAATCCCACATGATCTGCACATGTACTCCAGAGCTTGAAGTACAAGAAAAAGAAAAAGAAAAAAGAAAAGAGCATGCATTATCAAAGACTTATGCAATAAAAAGAAAGGGTACAAGAAAAAAAAAAGATGAAACTAGAGAATGAGATGGCCTATTGAAACAATATGGTTAGTAGATATGGGTATTTGGATTTCTTAAGATTAGTAATAAGGAGATAGTGTCAATTATTGCTACTTTAAAAGCATTGCTTTTCAATATTCTCCTAGGTTATGTTTTTCCAATTAAAAATTGTGCAGACTCAGGTTTATGAAAATACCTGAGGCAAAGCTTTGCAAACACAATCAATTTAAGACTAGGTTTTGATGCCTTTTTTCATTGGTCTAATTTTATATCCTTTAAAATATAGAAAAATCGATTACAGGCTAACAATTTTAGCTCTGTGGGATATGTGTGGTAAATTAAGATTATCAGTCTACTTGTGCATTTAGATTATTAGCCTATCAATATGTGATTAATTAAGAAAGCTTCATTCTCAATTAACATTTAGATGTGACCTAATATAGAGGTAGAGACATCGTCTAAGTAATTAGAAATCCGGTTGTGCTTGTGGCCCCAGTTTATTCAGTAAGCTTCTAAAAAGAAATGTGGACACATACACAGAAACTATAGATGCATTTATTCAGGGCCATACAAGACAACAGTTATTTTAGACTTTTAACAGGTTAATGATCCATACATCTTAGTGTTTCTTTTACATTTAAAATGCCTATTTTAATTTTTTCCTTTAAAGTCTATTTATATAATATTTTGTATAATAAATCTTAAAGGTTTAGGGCAGGCAGATTAATAGCTAAATATGTGACCTTGTTTTTGTTTCATGACATATTAAAACATGTATTTCTAGGATAAACTGGTGCTTCTAAAGAAACCTTTATATGCTATACAAGTGAACTAATAGCACTTTTCTCAAAGGTTTCCAACATGACTAATTAAAAGAACGAAGTATTTTTTCCCATCTGTAATACACAGTTCCCTTTAGGCACTGCAACAGACCCATGAATTTATGTGAGCACCAAATATTGTCAATAAACTGATCCACTGCACCTTGCACACCTTTACATACTACTGTTATGTTTCTAATTATTTATGACAATATAAAATTAACAAAATTACATTTACTTTAAAGCAATATTAAATGCAGAGTAGGCTTTGACTAATAATTATGTCAATAAACGTAAGTGCAATTGCCATCAAGTGGAAGGTCATTTTTAAACATTTTTATAAAAGAGAATGTAACCACTGTAAAACATACAATCTGAAACAAGGAGGTATCATTGTAACTCTGAGCCTTGGCATTGTCTTCTCCTATAGGTACTGACTATTTTAGTAAACTGTTTAGTCTCTTCCATGACCAAATGGGCACCAGCTCCAAATGCCTCTCAAATCCATATCCCTCATTCCATTTTTTGTTGGCTCTGCCCTAACAGAGACCCTCTGTATATGGATTTATACAGATTCTCACTATGGATTCTCCTTACTTTGTTTCCTCTGATATAATAAACTTATACAATTAGTTTGGCATCACAGTTCCAAACATTCCTAGATAAATCTAATATAGTTTTTGTCTATAGTCATTTAAAAAAAATCAAACAAGAAAGTAGTATTTGGTATGATTATCTGTTGTCCTATTAGTTTGGAACAATTATATTTTATCCTGGGTTTATAGGATTTTTCAGTAAACTTTACTTGCTTTACAAATATGTGATTATTCTTTTAAATAGCATCTCTTTTAGTGGCTGAGTGGTTTCTGTGTTATTTGCAGCCTACATTGACTCATTTATTGAATATACATTTATCTTCTGAATAGCTTATATATTTCAAGAGCGATCTGGGTACTAGGACTACAAAATTAAGATAGTTTCTATTCTCACTGACAAACACATAATTTTATTCTAGCATAAGCTTATATTAAATTTTTAAAATACTTAAAGCATAGGATACTTTAAAACAAAGAAGAGATACATTGAAGAATGACACATTATTAATCTTGGAGCACAGAAGTTGGGCGAGGACATTCCAGGTCACAAATAGCTATGCAAATCATGAAGGCAGAAGAGCAAATTACAAGTCTTTTGGGATCACTGGAATGGTACAAGGATGACAGTAAGCTGGAAAAATTGGCAAGAGCCAGAACACAGGAATCCTTAGAGACCACTGTGAAAATCAGATGTCATACTGATGGCTGGGGGAAACCATTAAATAAGTTTAAGTTGTTGACTAACAAGTTAAATTTGCTTCTGCTTTGCTTTTTGAAGATTATTCTGCTTGTATTTTGAAATGAAGCTTTGAAGACTGTGAGGCAATTACTATGGTAAACACGTGAACAATAAGAGTTACAGTAAGGCAGAAGCAGAGGAGGGTGCTCACAAAACTAGGTGTTCAGTTGCAGGTAGGAGAATTTCCTGATGTGGGAAAAACAATTTGGGGAGCAAATTTTAGAGCTTTTGATGAGTAAACGAAATCTGGGGTTCAGAAGTAAATGCAAATTTGAAATATCTAAGACATACAATGGAAGGGCATAATTGGAAATCAAATGGACGGGTCTATGACTCAGAACAGGGAAGATTCATCAACTCAACCCAGATGTGTCTTGGTCCACACCTAACCTAGTGTCACTGAGAAATAGATGCAGTACAGGTTGCTATTCTGGTTAAGTCTCCATTTTCAAGGGGTAGGCATTCCACCAATGTCTCAATGTTTCCATTTCTTACTCAGTACAAATTTCTCTGTTTTAAATCCCTAGGCAAACTAATCTCTAGGGCTGGTTCTTCCATTGCAGAATTACTCTTTCAGTTTTGGCAGCCACAGGAGTGTTCTCTTCCTGACCACAACTGACAAAGGGCAGTAATTTTGACAATGTTTTGAACACACCCTGATTTTCAAATGAAGAAGCCTGTTTATGGTGGTTGACTTGTTTGACAGGGAACAAAATTAATCACAGTGAGGGCACTGGATTTGAAAAGTCTGGAATGTCTGGCACGCTTGATGAAAGACTGAGCTAGAATCCCTTTGGTGGTACTTCAGGAAAACGACAACCATTTGATGTAGACAGAGTTGACAATTTAGCCCTGGTGAAACTGATCCTACTTCTTTGATATAACTTTCACATTTCCCAGTATCTCATTACTAGGAAAACCTTGTAAAGAGGGAATATTTTTCTCTAAAGAGATTTGATATTTTGACAAGATAGTTCAATGAGTACTGAGTTGATCATTTTAGCGCAATTATCCATATAACATATCTTTGGCTCACACATTTCTCTAAATTGAAAACTATCTGATCATAATAATGTCCTTTGTATATGTTAGATGCTTATTACATCAAATCCAGCTTCCTCTAATGAGTTTTCAAATCTTTTTACAAGCTGGCCCCACTCAAAGACTCAAAGGCAGAATTACCATGACTTTTTTGAAGCTTAATACTCAGAGCCCTTCTCTTGGGTGGGTTTCCTCCGAGAACCTGAAAATGGTCCTAGCACTGTGCTCACACATCATATATGAAATTGGCAAAAATCATTATTATTTTTTTCAACATAGTTATGATAGCTGTGCTTTCCACCCCTACTGCTTCTTTTTCATACTTAACTCTCATGTCAGGTGGCGTGGAAATGACTTCAGGGATTTGGGGAGATTCCAGTTCAAGGAAAGGCGAGGTGATAGGATATTCAGTTTACCCTTAGTGGTGGTACACTTGTGCAGGTGACAGTCAATATCATGCATAGTTAAGTTACTGGCAGCCACCAAGCACAGAAATGGCTCCCAGGAATACTTCTACCACCCACTGTGCTCACTCTTCTGGTGTCATGACCAAAGTACAGGATCAGACGACATGTAGGTGTCCTACATTGCTGGCAATCAAAATATAAATGTAGTGGTTTGAAAATCAAGAAACATTTTGTGAAGAATTTTACAGTCCTCAGAAATGTAAAACTCTAAGCAAAATACTTATTTCTCATGGGTTCCCTAGTCTAAACAATCAATAACAACAAAAATCATGCTAGAGAAAAGGCAGGATTATCTGTCTCCTCTTCCTGTACAAAATAATTCAAGAGTATCATAATATGAAGAGCAATTATAGGGGATGCAGCCAAATCATGCAGGAAGAAAAGGGTCATAGAGGTGTGTCTGGTGTCAAGTAACAAAAGCATTATATAATTTTTCTTGATTTTCACTAGATTTTCTGATTTGGAATCTGTTGTGGTTATTGTTTGCTGAAAGTTTATGTTCCACCAATATTTATATGTTGAAATTCTAACCTCCAAGGAGATGTTAGGCAATGGAGCCATTTCGGAAGTGATTAGGTCTTGAGGGTGGAACCCTCATAAATGAGATTAGTGCCTTCATAGGAGAGGTCCCAGGGAGCTGTCTTGACCATTTCATCACATAAGGACACAACTAGAAGGTACTGTCAATGAGAAAGTAGGCCCTAATAAGACACTAAATCTGCTGAGGCCTTAACCTTGGACTTCGCAGCCTCTAGAATTATGAGAAATAAATTTGTCCTTTTAAAACTACTTCATTTATGATATTTTTTATGGCAGGATAGACTAAGACACCTTTTTTTAAGAAAAGCTTTTCTTTTATAACTGAGATAACATACAATTGCACAATCAGGTTGGACTTCTACAATTCTGATACCTTACACTTCATTAATAATTTCAAATATTATAAGAAGTTATGAGACAGAGATGAAGCAGGGGGACTATCAAGACCTTCCATTAAGCTCCCCAGGGGTTTTCTTCTTACATTTGGGTCCAAGTTAACATAGGATACTTCTAAGCAAAGTGTCACCTCACTTCCAGAGGGAGACATTTTAATTCTAATACATCCCATTATATACACAGAGTAAATGTGTATGTGACATTGTGTATTATATACAGAGTTAATGTATATATATGACATTAATATGTATATGTGACATGTGACTTTAGTAAATCCACAGATTTCAGGTTTGTTTACCATTAGGGCTACATAAAGCCAACCTCCTTGTATAGGTGACCGATGCCTCCTGAACTTTCTCCTTTAACACACTTTTGAATACACTTCCACTTTATAATTGAATTTTGCTGGCTTCTCCATCCCTATTCAAATTACTCTGACATCACCCAAGACATGGTTATTTCTCACCTGAGAATTCTCTAGTGTGGGTGATTTTCATCACTGCCTTGTAACAAGCTAACGAATTGCTTTCTAACAGCCTATAATGAACAGATGCTTCAGACAGCTTAGAAACTCAAAACCCGACATGTCTTGGCCTTGAGTTCTGCCAAGGGCTTTGATCTAGGTATGTTCAGCCATGGATTACAAGGACAAAGTGGGGCTGTCTATACCACCATCCCCTGTATGCCTCCAAACATTGATTTCTGCTCATGACCTTCTACACTTTTTTTTTTCCTAGTGCCTTTGTGTTTAGGGGCCAACAGGATTCCTAGAAAAGGAAGCTAATTTTTATCAATACTTGAATAGCTCTGCTGCTCTCCAGATGTCTTTTTTCTCAGCAGTCTGTGAAAATTTGTCAGTTAGGGGGATGACCTTGGTTGCTTCAGTTACCACAATTTCCAGGAATTTCACAGATATTTCCATTTTAACTGGAAATGTCAGCCAGCCTCCGTTTGTCTTCCTGCACTACTTCTTCCGGTGATGATAAGCATGCTCTCAGTGCAGTGCTCCACACTCACTTGTGCTAATGGTTTTCAAGTTCAAGTCCTACCTCATATATTGAAGCCGCATGCCTGAGAATTCGAATGTCTCCATGTCAAAACAGTGCATATAGGCCAATGTGCATTCCACAAAATTGCAAATTGTATCTGGCTGGATTCCAAATTTGATATGGAAAAATAAATATGTCTGCCAAGAAGGTAATGTCATACCAGTCCTTGTTGGCCTATTGCACCTCCTGTGTAGTCCCCACAGTATCCAGGACAGCCGAAGCAATCCAAGGAATCAACTTGTCTAGTCCTTGATTGTCTAACATTCACCTCTCAACACTGCCTTCCGTAAGTACTGGCCACACTGGACAAGTAAAAGAGAAATAAAGGAATCAAAACTCCTGTCTCAACTATTTCTTGACAAGAGCAACAATTTCTTCTTTTCCTCCTGGAAATACCTATTGCTTCGTGTTTGTTACTAAGGAAGTCTTGGTTCTAAAGATTATTGTTTATCACAGCCAATTATAATTACATGAGACAGGTTTATCAGATATCCTCTTTGTAAAGGGTAACATGCCCTATTTGTACGAAGTACCCGCCCCAAGCTTGCAATCATAAAAAGGCAAGAGGACCAGGCTTATACAATTACATTTTCCAGCTCATGACTCTACCTTACGACGCTTCCCTGAGCAGCACTGTGAACCCTCTCAGGTTCACCTCCATGCCATTCAGAGCAAAATTACCCTCCTTACTGCTTTACACTGGGCTAACTTCCCTAAACTGTATTGCTGAGAAAAATGACTTTCCTATGTACTTTACACTGGGCTAAAATTCTGTAGCTAACAACACTAAGAGAGTTTTGTTTACACCCCCGTACCCACATCTTATCTATAATCATTGCATGAAGCCCGAGATCTCTTGCCAGAGGTGAAGCTTGGAGAGCTTGGCCTCTCAGTTTGTCTTCCCCACCCCCCACCCCCAACCCATGGCTTAGCCTTTAATTAAGGGATAAATTTCTTCAGAGAGTATAGTTCAAGCAAAAACACAATGGCCCTTTAAGAGGTAAAAGAGGGACTGGGAACCTCCCATGCATTTCCCCACTGCAGCTTATCAGATGTCAGACCACCCAGAGGCCTTCGCTCATAAATGGTTGCAGCCACTTGGGGTTTAGTCATCAACACAAATAATCACTTCCATTCAGTAATATACTTCATCAGCAGTGTATTCCCCTGATTGCTATTTCTGCAGTAACATGTCAATAATTGTTCCCCAGGTTTTTCTGACTTTCTGCTTTTCAGTGTCCCAATGCTTGAACAGAAAGCATCCTTTTGAGATTCCACAGTTAGCTGCACCTGGTCTGTATCTACGTATATAATTTTTTGAGTAACCAGTGGCAATAACTGAGTTATTTTTCTAGTCAAAGTAGTATCTTTGCTAGTTGTCAAAGAGGCACGATAAGCTATTCAGAACTAGAAAACTAGAAAATGTGGTCTGAGTTTATTTTTTCCAGCTGTTACCACCTCCTCTCATAGAAGTCTTACTTTTATCAGGGCTTTTAACAATGGCCGGGGAATAGAATTTTGATTTGACATTTTTTCCTGTTATTTTTTAAATCTATTCACTTAGTCATTTTCCCCAGATCTGGACTGATCTCCTACAAATTCCACTGACAGGGCTCATTCCAGCAACTATGACTTGGATTTTCACCTTTCCATACAAAGGCTGACAGGCAGCTAACATGGCATCAAAGCTTTCACATTTTCCCCTATTTCCTCTTTTTCTTGCCAAAATAATAGTAACAATAAATATTTGAGCTATTGTGATTTATGGAGCTAACATACAACCCTACTCAATGCACCAATCTGAAAGAATATGAAAGATCATACTGTCAAATCAGACAGACAAATCAGATATCTAACCCAGTGTCAAATACAAGATCCCAGAGAATTTTACCCCAAAGTTAGTCCCCTGGTATGCTAGTTATTTTAGATTAAAGGCTCTTGAAATTCAGCAAATGCTAGGAGAGGCTCCAGTTTGATACTTTGTTATCTACCATAAGACTAGACCTGTCAAAGAGAACACAATCGCCTTCCATCCCCTCTCTGAAATCCCATTGATTATCAAGTTAATTCTGCCTGAGGTCCAATTATTCTCCCTAATAATCATTTACTTCCCCTCAAAAGAATTGCCAATTTCCTCATTCCCCCTCGCCATGAAGAAGAGTATATAAGCTTCTGTACTTCACTATGTTATTGGGTAATCACTCTCCTATGATTCCCCCATGCTTATATACATTAATGCAATTGTACACCTTTTTCCTATTAATCTGTTTACTGTCAATTCATTTCAATAGAGTTAGACTTGATCCTTCAGAGAGCAGCTTTGAACTTCCCTGTATGAGCTTTACCAATAATTTAAAGAATACAAGTAATCACAAGTCTCAGAAAAGCAGGGAAAGCGTTAGGGCCTCCAATGTAGTTCCCCAGATGTATTCTTGTCCTAAATCAACAGATGCGCTCTCTTCCAGTGACATACGCAGTCACATTCCTTACACTACACAGAAGGAGGCACTCTGGTCATTACAACATTTCTGTTTTATATTCAGATAGCTACATAGATAACATAACATTTTCTCTGGAGTCATGCCCCATCAAAGTATAACTGCCATGGTTTTTGACCTCATGAAATCCTGGAGGAGGTGGTTTATGCATGGGAAAAACAATCAGAAGACAGTTACTCTTCTGCTAGCAAACACCATTGGTTTGTTTCCCAAGAGATCTGTCATTAGTGAGTTTACAACAAAAATTGATAATGCCATTTACTTTTTCTCCAGGGAGCACATTCCTATCCTGGAAAAGGGATTCAGTGGATTACATACCTCCTGTTTACCATTTCCTTGCCTGCCTTAGTTTGTATTTGTAATCCTGGATTCTGTTTCAAAAAAAAAAAAAAAAAAAGTCACCCCTAAATTTTATCTTTCAAGTTTTCCCAAAATGGGATCAATCCCTGGCTCTGCTGTATGCGGGCAGTGAGAGAAGAGTGAAGACACACTTCTATCATTATCATTCTCTAACATTTATCTTTTTTTCTGCACATTACCTGATCCCATCCATGACCCATTTATCCTATGTACATTTCAACCTGTTCTCCTACATGACTGTTTAACTCTGCCTGATATCAACTGTTTCCCCTTTGGGGAAAATCTTTTATTGATTTCAAATTTTAGTGTTCTTCCAATTACCTGTACAAAATTTTCTCTAATTTTACTATCTCTTGGAATTGCACCCTTTCTTTCAAATGTCATTACTTATGTAAGTATCTTGTATTACCACTAATAGCTACCTCAATTCAGTGCCTACTATTTGCCATGAACATTTCTAGGTGACTTACAGGATTGATAACTATACCAATCTTACAAAATAGTCATCATTATGTATATTATAGTCTTTTGACCATCATGTAATTAGTGGATAGTGTCAAAATTCATTATCTCACTTTGTGTCTGACTGCCTTCAAAGTGCACCGTATCATCATGTATTGACTGTACTCTGAAGCAGGAGTTTTCTCTAAAACTATTTACATACGTTTTACCTTTCCTACTAAATGATAAGCACTTCCATGGGAAGTACCATGCATTGTTAATTTTATTCTCTCTTCATCCTAAATATCATCCATCCATATTGTAGCAATTTTGTAACATTCATAGATTATATACATGAATGAATGAACTACATAATGAAAGTAAAGGCCACATTTTCTGCTTATTTTGCAATCCCTGGGGTAGTAATACAATATAAATGTAACTATAAATTATTGCTGGTTGATTACATGTTCATGTTGTTACATTTGTTAAGCTAAATGATCGACCATTTCAGTAAAGACCTAAAGATGCAGCATCTTAAAGAATATATAAATTTTAGGTTGAGATGGGAGGAACGCCTGAGCTCAGGGTTAGAGACTTGACTAGGCAACATAGTGAGACTCCTTCTCTATGAAAATAGATGTATATTTTAAATTAGGCAGACTTGGTGTTCTACATCTTTAGTCTCAGCTACTCTGGAGGCTGAAGCAGGAGAACTGCTTGAATACAGAAGGTGAAGACTGCAGTGAGCCATGTTCATGCCACTACACTCTAGCCTGGGTAACAGAGCAAGACCCTGTCTTAAAAAAGATGTTGTATCTCTCTCATATAAAGTACTAAGATAGTTGGTTGTCTTGGATCAATTAAGTAATCTATGCACCAGAGCTGTGGGTTGCCATCCTCAACATGAAGTTTTTAGGGTTACTACAGATATGGCCATTTCCAGCCAGCATTGAGGAGAAAGCACAAACCCAGAGGAATAGATATGCTTGCAAACAAGTAATATGTAAGTTGCATACATAAAATCCTATTTCATTCTATTAGCCAAAACACAGTCACATGGTTGAAAGAGTCGACTGGAAAATGTAGCCCCTGGCTCTCTAGGTGGCAATATGCCAGGCAAAACCTCAGTTACGAATGGTATCTGACTTAACAATGATTTGATGTATGATTTTCTTAACCTTTCAGTGGTGCAAAAGTGATACACGCACTCAGTCTAAACCATTTTTCAAGTACCAAAATAGCCACTCTCTTTTACACTTCCACTATAATATTTAATAAATTACATGAGACATTCAACACTTTAAGTCAAGCTTTGTATTATATGACTCTACCAAACTGCAGGATAAGGTAAATGTTCTGAGCACATGTAAGGTAGGCTGGGCTTAACTATGATGTTTCATAGTGATGTATATTAAATGCATTTTAGACTTGTGATATTTTCAACATATGATTGGTTTATCAGAACATAACCCCATTTTAAGACAGCGAGTGTCTGTATTTTATGTAGGCTAGGACAGGCTAATGTGGTAACAGCTAACTCCCAATTCATAGTGGCTTAAAATAATATTTTATTGTTTATCCATTCTCCATGTCCATCACAGGTCAGCTGGGAGCTCTGCTTAGTATTTTCTCGTTGCTCCTACTCTGAGATCCTGGTTACCACCTGGATCTATGCCCAATGCTGAGACAGGAGGAAAAAATATACAATTCCTAAGAGTCTTGCATTGACATTTATATGGTCTCACCCAGTCGTGACACATATCACTTCCATTAAAAGCACCTGATCAAAAAAAAAAAAATTATTGGCTAGAACTAATCATGGGAAATATCTCAACCAACCACAGTTGGCTGTGAATTACAAGCCTAATTTGTATCCAGAAGATAGACAGATGCCAATACACAGTGAACAGCACTAACATTTATCACATTCTAGCAAAGGTGAAAGATGAATCTGGTTTATAATGAACAATGCTCAACACTGGCCTACCAACCTGAAGATAATTCATCAAGGAACAAATTTTTCCTATGCTAAGCAGTATGGTTTGGACACAATTGACTTCATGCTCTAATCCAATGATGGACATTTATTGACCTAAATCAATCAGTGTAATTTTACACACCTGATCATAGTTGATTTGGAACTAGGCATGTGGCATAAATTAGCATAAGTTTAACGTTGTTAATTTTAAAGCTGTGGAAGGGACACACTAAGTTTAGACAAGAAATTGGTAGCCTTGGAAAATGTTAGTACCTGCCATTTTAAGAGGAATAAACTACATATGAAAAAGTGTCATTTTTTTTTTTTTTTACATCAGTGAGCTACTAGATTAAATCAAACTTGAAGCTTTTTTATTTAGTACAGTTCATGCTGTGCATTCTGTTACTGACAAAATAAAAACTTCAGTGATCGACTTGGCCCATAAATCTTAAGAAAACTTGCATTTGTGTAATTATGCAAAAGCAATGGAACGGTTTATGAGTTGAAATGTAGAAATGTTATTTACAAAAAGCGACACCAGAATTTCTCCTAGAAACCATATTGAAAATAGTTTGATGAAATTAGCCAATTTTGTACTTTAAAACTGTGGCTCTGTTGGGTTTTGCCAAATTTTCCTATGGGAGAACTAAATGACCCTGAAAATTATAGAGAAAAGCTTTCAGAACTCTTGAGATCATCTGAGATACAGATGATCAATAAAATAAGTGGAACATGGGGGAAAAAAAATGTAGGCAGCAAAGCTGTAAAATCCTGCAAGCTATGCAATTAACCCCTTACTAAAAGTAGAACCCTCACCAAAAATAAAAAATTAATCTCCAATAAAGTCTATCACTCTGATTAATGTTAGTAAACAGATTTATTTTTGTAAAAGATTGTCAGGTTGGGGTTTTGTAGAAGCAAAGCTCCACCTGGAGAAGCCAGAGCTCAGAAGGCAGAGGAGGCCAGGAGAACATAATTGTACTTCAACCCTAAACATTAGTAAACATTGGGGGGAGGATTTGGGACTTGAAAATATGGGGAAATTTGGAAACTGAGAAGATCAAGTATTCCAAGAAATGAAGCCTAAACCTCAAAAAAACATTTTGATGACTTTAAAAATTCAAGTTAGATGAATAGAGTGATTTCTCTGTCTCCACAGTCTGTTAACCCAGAATCAATGGAAGAGTAAAAACCTTATGAACCTGGAAACCATCATTCTCAGCAAACGGACAGAAGAGCAGAAGATCAAACACCGCATGTTCTCACTCATAGGCAGGTGTTGAACGATGAGAGCACATGGACACAGGGAGGGGAGCACTACACACTGGGGTCAGTTGGGGGGAAATAGGGGAGGGATGGTGGGGGCTGGGGAGCTGGGGAGGGATAGCAGGGGGAGAAATGCCAGATGTAGGTGATGGGGAGGAAGGCAGCAAATCACACTGCCACGTGTGTACCTATGCAACAATTTTGCATGTTCTTCACATGTACCCCAAAACCTAAAATGCAATAAAATAAATAAATGGGCAAAAAAAAAACAAACGCTACTTGGAAATAAGACCCTATACAAAGAAATAAATAGCCCAGAAATGGTGACCACATGGTAAAAAAAAAAAAAAAAAAAAAAAAAAGAACAAAACAAACCAACCAACCAACCAACCTTTCTACTTTTCCCACTGAGGGGCATTAAAATTGGTAGTGATTGTTAGTAAACCTAAACATGACCATGGTGTATACACACCAGTGAAAAGGACTGGTCCCCAAGGTATGCTTTAAATAGCCAGGTCAGGAACGAAGTCTTAAATTTTACTCCAAATTTGTCACTCACTAGCAAGGGGAGCCTTGCTGGGACTTATACTAATATACTAATAACGTGGACTAACATTAGTATAAAATTCTCTTTGGCTCTATAAATCTATAAAAAGCAATAGTAATTTGAATATATAAGTAATTCATTTAATATTTATACCTAGTATTTGTGGTAGTTAATCTGCTAGCCTGTGACAATAAACTATTACCCTATTTGTATCTACCATTTAAACTTTCAAATTCTTTTCCCCTGTACCTAGTATTTTCACTGTAAACATCCTATGCAAGAAGACTGGCAGTTAGTATTATCCCCATTTTACTGATGAGGAAACTGAGGTAGAGACAGAGTGAGGACAAGAAACTTGTTCAATGTTGGACAACCAATAAATGACTGAGCAAAAACTAGAATCCAGGTTTTTTAACTTCTAACTTAGGGCTTTTGAACCAAAAAAGAATGTAATATACATTATTATATTTATCTAATGCTATACATATTTTATTTGCTATACTTTATTATATATATAGTATATTCCTATACCACCATATACTACCAATAAATAGCATTAAATATATATTTTTATATGTGCACTATATATTCTATAGCATTGGATATGCATTATTTTACATATATATATACTACATATGCATATATATACAGCTCTATATATATATACACAATAAATGCAATGAAGAGCATTATTCCTGATACTATTAATCTTAAAAATAATGAACAAAACAATAAATGCCCTGAGATGCTATAGAACAAAATGGAGTCAACATGGAACAGCAACAGATGCTTAATAGAAAAATAATTTTGTTCAGACAGGTTTGCAGCACATATATGCTGACATTTTTATGAAGGACTAATATCTCACATCTGTCGGAAGTAAACCACAGTCATAAATTGTAGTACCTGAACTTCAGTGAGTTTTCAAAACTACATCACCCACCAAAGATTAATCTCCAAGATCAACAAGCACTATTTGCAACATAGGAGAGTGAGTCCACTGACAAACGGCTTGGGGAAAGGAAGCATTTGAAGGTGAAGAGCAGTGACAAGTGAGTCTCCATGGGATTAAAATATGAAGACCAGTTTGGTTCACTACTTTTTGTATTTCCAGCGCTGGAATGGAAGCAACCAGTAAAAATGAAGTTTGCAAATGCAAAAAAAAAAAAATAAAAACAAAAACAAAATACAACACATACCTGGAGGATGGGGACAACTTCAGGGAGCAGAATTTAATTCAAAATAATGTTGACAGAATTGGAGCCCAGGGAAATAATTTACCGACTAATTTAACTCAGCATGTGTAAATAAATATGAAACAAGATTAGAGATACAAATAGTATAACAAGCAAGACATAGCCATGATGAGAATCTGCATACTCTGGGGACTTCTGAGTATCCAAGGATAGAGCATTACGCTAAACGATTTGGTCACCAGATCACTGCCTGACAGTAGTAGCACTGATGCATCAACCTTTAAAAAAGGTGATGATTTTGTAACTTGTTTCATATCCCACAAATTCCTTCTTCAATTTTTGCAAGATTTTATTTTCTTCCTTCTCTCCCCAATTTAGGCATTCCTATTTTCCTATTTTTTTCTTAATCACATCTCATTTTTATGGTTTTTTTTTTCCATCATCTTTCACATATTTTCTTTTTTAATTTATAAAAATCACACATACAGTAGTACCACCTTATTGGTGGTTTTGCTTTACAGTTTCAGTTACCCAAGGTTAATCACAGTCCAAAAATATTAAATGAAAAATTTCAGAAATAAATGATTCAAATGTTTTTTTTTTTGTTTTTTTTTG